>NW_012108786.1:629322-690692 GCF_000951045.1 Mandrillus leucophaeus | reverse complement strand
AAATAAATAAATAAATAAATAAATAAATAATAAAAATAAAAGAATTATTAGCAGAAAAAACAGCTGAATTTGGAAATGAGAACAGTGGAATTTTCTCCAAAGTCTTGTCGAGGCATACAACAGGTACTACTGAAATACCACTACTAACCTGTACTACCCACGCGTTCACTGAAGGTTCTTTAGACAGCACAGACTGTGGCTCAGAGATGGAGCTGAGCTTCACTGGATTGGGCTAAACACTTCATTAGCCAAATTTGATTTTCAGAAATAAATATGTACTGCTTAAAATTAAAATTCAAGAATTTTATAAAAGAAGAATTACAGAAAAAAAATGACATGGTGTTCTCTAAAAACTACACCAAGTGTTCAAGAGAAATATTTGGATTTTTGAGACAAAATAAAACACTGAAGTTAGGGGCTGGGTTAACTGGAGGATTCCATCTACAACATGGCTGGGAGAGGAGGGAAGTGCATATTATAGGCAAAAGGCCCAGGAAAGATAGGTACATCTTGGAGAAATAGGCTTTCAATAACCATAAGCAGGACAGCAGCCCCTTGGAAACAGAAGTCTGGGTATAGGTAATTATAACTTAATGTGTGTGTTTGTTGGGTCGGTGGGTGTGCAATAGTGGGGGCATGAGAATTCTGACAGAGGAGGAGTATGCTGTGATTTCATCTGCCCCATATCTCCCTTAACAAAGACCTCAACAAAATATATTTTTAGGGCCAATAGTAGGCATAATGTGATTTCAGAGGCTAACCAGTCTCCTACCATCTTACTTCTCTTTAAGCAAAAGCTGTTTAAAATGTCTTTAGTAGAAGATTAAATCTTTAATAGGCCTTGTCTTTAATTGGCCTTAAGGGACCAGGTCTTATTAATTTTTTAACCTCCCAGA
Source organism: Mandrillus leucophaeus (assembly GCF_000951045.1). Lineage (NCBI taxonomy): Eukaryota > Metazoa > Chordata > Mammalia > Primates > Cercopithecidae > Mandrillus > Mandrillus leucophaeus. Next base: position 689,796 of record NW_012108786.1, on the reverse strand, counting down.
GAAATTAGCTTAGTGCCTTAAAGAGAGCAGATGATCAATATGCATCAGTTCCGAGAATGAATGAGTGAATGGCCAATTTCAAAATGCATATGTACGAGGTGATGTCACTAGACTTAAATGTTTTTATACTAAAATTTAGTTAGAAAGCAAATCTAATGTGTCTGGTGTCAGAGTCTTCCTTGCCTATTACAGGGAAGAATTTAAAGCAAGACAAGCGAGCACTGGGTCTCCTATCAAATTGGGAAGGGGGAGCAAGAAGGAGAAGATCTGAGGACCTTGGGCTAAGAGTAATCTGAAAATCAGAGTGCCAAAATCTTTTCTTCTCTATGGATAAGTGGAGTTGCTCAGAAAACTGTAGGAAGAAAAGGTTGTAGAAAGCAGCAGGAAGAGAACGTTCTACATTGAAAGGAAAAGGGTACAAATGAATACATTGAAAAAGACGGTCTTCTCTGAACAATCTTGTTAAGAGTTAGCCTTATTTATCAAAACAGTTTGTGCCTACATTAAAGCTGTTTTTAGGAGTCTGTCTTGTGTTGAGCAAAATGGCATAACTCACATCACCACAGCTTTGCACAGCTCTTAAATAGATATGAATATTTTTTACACAAGTGGCATAGCTATAAAGAAGTCTAAATCCCAATGTAATAATTAAGTATCAGTTTACATTCTGAGGACATCCAGGTGGGCTCTCGAGAGAACTAATGAATCAGAGGATGGGAAATCATTATGAATATTTGCAAACACTGAGAAAATATTTATGCTTTGTTATTTTGTTTTCCACCTCATTTCTGTTTCTTTGTGATTCTTTCAAAACAATCTCTTAGGGGAAAAAGGCATTATGCAAATACAGCATCGAGCGATGTTTTATGTTACATCACCTCATTAGGCAACATCCTGTTAGGTTTCAGGAGTTCTTAAAAATAAAATCTATTCTGTTTTCTTCTTCTCCTTCCCAGGGGTAAATCGACTGTCAATATTAAACAAATTTAATGTATGTGGCTATAAATTAATTGTATTACTCTCTAGTCACTCCCATTTGCATTTCTTCTCTCTTATCTTCCTTTGTATTATTACCTGATAGCTTTCCAGTAGAAGTCCATGCAACATACACAGCTTGATTTTAGTATTTTTAACAATAATGCACAGATTGATAATAAGGTTTATCCACCCCAGTGGTTTTTTCCATCTTGGTAGTATTTATTATCACAACAGTTTCCAGGGAGAAAATGATTTAATATGTCATAAGACGTTTTTGCTGAGCAAGTGTTTCTACATCTTCACAGTCGATTTCAAACTAGAAGCTCTAATATGAAGAAAATGATCAAAATATCTGTAAAAGCTACAAAGAAATGAAGTACTCTATCTGCATATTCCATTTGATCTCCATGGGGAGCAAACATTTAAGTTTCCTGACAATGAATTCAAACATCTCAAGCATCATCACTTTTCCCCTTCTTAGAACTGAGAAAAGATTGAGGATTTAGTTATACAGAGGCCACATCTTCTGAGTCCACCCAGATTTTCCTTTCCTTTGTGTTTTCTACTCTATGGAAAGGAAATTCAGTTATCTGTGTGCCATAATATAAAAAACTTTTTGCCACAGAGATGTAAGATTGGAAAACATTTAAGAAATCATCTCTGTTGTCCTACATTGTCAGTGCTGGGTTGAGGGGGGCCTCCCTGAAGAGTTTTGAAAATAAGATTGTGCCCTGTGAGTTAAACTAAAATATCAACACTCAATGGAAAGACGGAACAAAATTACCACAAATAGAACTAAATGACTCCCAGGTCAGCAAGACCCCACTGTAGCCTGATTTAATACATTAACAGAACTATAGAAAAAAGAAAGGGTTGATGGGAAGCTGGAGGGGAAAGGACAGTAAACCAGATCAAGTTTGTGCATAGCCGACGGCAGCCTAGGAGAAAGGGCTCCACAGTCCAAAGATGACCTCTTACCCTGAACTCACAATCCTATCATTTACTCCTCTTGTTCTGATTCCAAGCCCAAGAAGCAAGCATCTGATTTTAATTTGGCTTCCCATCTGGTAGCCCTGAGGGGGAGATTTGGCGGGGTAGAGAACAGAAGTGTTCAATCCTCTTAGCATTACATTTTTCATTACAAATTAATACACTGGCATCCTAGTTTACAATTTGGCTCTCCATATACCTTGCCCACACGGTGTGGTGGCCAGAACCTCCTCTCCCTTTAGCAGTTAGTCTTCTTGTTTTAGGTTAATTTAATGGCATTTTGATTATAGATTTCAATCTCACAGACTTTGATTATGTTTGTGATTGAACTAGAGTCTGTGGAGAAGTCAAGTTTTGCCAAAAGAATCTGACTTGGGTTTGTAGAAAACTCATTAAGGTAATGTCGGCTATCTTAAGAGACAGCATTGGAAACTTCACCTCATATAATTTCAGCTACTAGAATTTGAGGCAGCAAGTCAAGTTTCTTTTACTTTCAGTGAAACTTCTAAACCCTATACACAGGCAAATATTTCATCTACACTATGCTAAGAAGTTGCTTCAGATAAAATCTCTGCTAAGTCCTTTCTAATACAAGTGAAGGCCAATGTCTTCATTAATCTACTTTCTCATTAAAAATAACATTTTCAAGGCAGTTCAACATTATTTTTAAGGGCTTGTTTTATAGACCTTTATCCTACATATATAACCCTAATTATATTTTTCCTCCTCAAAGTATTCATTCTTTTTTCTATTCCTCTGAATCATGCCTGCACATATTTTATATATCTTACCTGAATTGCATTGCTTCTATATTAAGGTGAAAATAGCAACAGGAGAACAGCAATGTTGAATTGATGGAAAAAAAAAAAAAAAAACACCAGTTCTTAAAAATATTGGTTATATATTTCCACGACATTCTCACTTCAGATCATTTTTAAAAATTTACATTTAGTCTATGTTACCTTAGATCTTTATCTCCCATATTTCACCAAAGCCAACCCCTCCCACTGAATTCGTATCTGCTCTTGGTAAATTACTCTGGTTTCAGCTGTATGACATTATACATCATTTTTATTTTTTTCTGCCTCTGTCACTTTTAATCTTGGATTCACTTGTAGTTAATTTAGTGATTGACAGTCAACTTTTAGTTATCTACAGCCTGATTATTCTCCCCACAAACGCTGTTTTCAAATTTAATAGCAAACACCTATTGCATGTAAGTAATCTGATTTGTTTGCATTGCAAATAAGCTCTGTGTATTGTTATTTTCAAGAAGTCTGCCCCACATAGTATAGAAGTTCATCAGAGCTAAATGTCTCACTTTAGGGACATTTTGAGTAGAAGAATTGTGGTTGAGTAGTTTCTTTTTGAAACCACGAGTGTGTGCGTGTGTGTCATTTATATATTTAAACCACACACACAGACACATCATGTTTTGTTCCCACACTGAGACACAGGCACTGATACATCCTCCGTTGGGTGACTTCAGATATACACAGGCATACTCACTTCATTGTGCTTCACAGATCATATGCTTTATTATAAACTGAAGGCTTGTGGCAGCCCTGCTTCCAGTAAGTCTGTTGGCATCGTTTTATTTTGTTGTTGTTTGTTTTTTTAATGGCGTGCTCTCACTTTGTGTTTCTCTGTCACACTCTGGTAATTCTTTCAATACTTTAAATTTTTCATGATTATTCCATCTGTTATGGTGATCTGCGATCAGTGATCTTTGACATTACTATTGTCATTGTTTTGGAGTGCCATTTAACTGTGCCCATAGAAGATGACAAACTTAATTGATAATTATGTGAGCTCTGACTGCTCTACTGACCAGCTGATCCCTAGTCTTTTGCCTTCTCCTCAGGCCTTCTTATTCATTGAGACAAAACAATGTTGAAATTAGGCCAGTTCATAACCATACGATGACCTCTAAGTGTTTGAAAGTCACACATCTGTCAATTTAAATCGAAAGCTAGACATTATTAAGCTTAGTGAGGAAGACACGTCAAAAGCCAAGATAGGCTGGAAGCTAACCCTCTTGCACCAAACAGCTAGAAAAGTTATGAATGCAAAGAAAAGGTTCTCAAAGGAAATTAAAAGTGCTGCTCCAGGGAACACATGAAAGATAGAAAAGTGAAACAGCTTTCTTGCTGATACGGAGAAAGTTTTAGTGGTCTGCATAGAATGAGCCACAACATTCCCTTAAGCCATAGCCTAATCCAGAACTAAGGCCCTAACTCTCTTCGATTGCATGAAGGCTCAGAAAGGTGAGAAATCTGCAGAAGAAAAATTTGAAGCTACCAGAGATTGGTTCATGAGATTTAGGAAAGAAACCTTCTTTGTAACGTGAAAGTGCAAGGTGAAAGAGCAAATGCTGATGGAGAAACTACAGCAAGTTACCTAGAAGTTCCAGCTAAGGTAACTGATAAAGGTGGCTATACTAAACAACAGAGTTTCAATCTAGATGAAACATCTTTCTATTGGAAGAGGATGCCATCTAGGACATTCACAGCTAAAGAGGAAAAGTGAATGCCTGGCTTCAAACCTTCAAAGGACAGCTTCTTGTTAGGGGCTAATGCAGCTGGTTACTTGAAGAAGCAGCCAGGGCTCATTTACTTTTCTGAAAATCCTAGGATCCTTAAGAGTTCTGCTAAGACTACATTGCCTGTGTTCTAGAAATAGAACAGCAAAGCTTGGAGGATAGCACATCTGTTTACAGCTTTAACAAGTTTACTGAATATTTTAAGCCCATTGTTGAGACTTACTGCCCAGAAAAAAAAAAATATTCCTTTCAAAATATGACTGCTCATTGACAATGCACCTGGTCAGGCAAGAGCCCTGATGGAGATGAACAAGATTAATGTTGTTTTCATGCCTGCTAATACAACCTGAATTCTACAGCCCGTGGACAAAGGAGTGATTCTGAATTTCAAGTTGTATTATTTTAAAAATAGACTGGGCACAGTGGCTCATGCCTGTAATCCCAGCACTTTGTGAGGTCAAGATGGGTGGATCACCTGAGGTCTGGAGTTTGAGACCAGACTGGCAAACATGGCAAAACCCCATCTCTAGTAAAAATACAAACATTAGCTGAGCGTGGTGGCATGTGCCTGTAATCCCAGCTACTCAGGAGGCTAGGCAGGAGAACTGCATCCAGGAGGCAGAGGATGCGGTGAGCCAAGAATGCACCACTGCACTCCAGCCTGGGTGACAGAGTGACACTCTGACCTGAAAAAATAAAAAAGAAGAAGAAGAAGAAGAAGAAGAAGAAGAAGAAGAAGAAGAAGAAGAAGAAGAAGAAGAAGAAAATGAAATATAGGCCAGGCATGGTAGCTCACTTCTGTAATCTCAGCACTTTGGGAGGCCCAGGTGGGTGGATCACCCGAGATCAGGAGTTCGAGATCAACTGGCCAACATGGTGAAACCTTGTCTCTACTAAAAATACAAAAATTAGCTGGGTGTGGTGGCGGGCACCTGTATTCCCAGCTATTCGGGAGGCTGAGGCAGGAGAAGCGCGTGGTCCTGGGAGGTGGAGGTTGCAGCAGTGAGCCAAGATCATGCCACTGCCCTCCAGCCTGGGCAACAGTGAGACTCAGTCTCAAAAAAAAAAAGAATGAAAGAAAGGAAGAAAGGAAGGAAGGAAGGAAGGAAGAAGGAAGGAAGGAAGGAAGGAAGGAAGGAAGGAAGGAAGGAAGGAAGGAATATATTTTGCTAGACTATAGCTGCCAGAGATAGTGATTTCTTTGATGGATCTGAGTAAACTACATTGAAAACCTCTTGGTAAGGATTCGCCATCTGAAGCCATTAAAAACATTCATGGGAGGAAATCAACATATTAGCAATAAAAGGAGTTTGAAAGAAGTTAATTCCAAATATCATGGGTGAGTTTGAGAGGTTCAAAACTTCAGTGGAGCAAGTCACTGCAAATGTAATAGAAATAACAAAAGAATTAGAATTAGAAATGGAGTCTGAAGCTGTAATTGAATTGCTGCAATCTCATGATAAAACTTTAATGGATGAGTTGTTTCTTATGGCTAAACAAAGAAAGTGGTTTATTCCCAGATTGTAAGGAAAAAGAATAAGAAATTGCTCAGGGATACAAGGAAGGGACAAGTCATTGCCATTGATTATCTTATAACTTCATTATTAGGTTTAGAATATATTTTTAGATATTGCTAATACCTATACTTAAACAATTATTTTAGAACATTCCAATGCCAAAAAGTATATTATAATTTTTTTACTATATAAATCTACCTTTTGGTTGTTTTTTATTAGTTGGGATAACATTTGTCTAGTTATTCCAAAATGCAAGTCATTTGTGAAAATCTATGAAACCTATGTAGCACAACTAGCATTTAGGAGGTACACACTTTTTCTCTGCTTTGGTTGATACCATTTCATTAAGATTTCTTATATTTACATTAGAACCTTATAAATTGTTCTCCCAGTTCTCTTTATGCAAATTTATAACTGTGATTATAATTTATAACTGTGATAGAGTAGAAGTCTGTTTGTCCTCGTTTACATATTATGCTTCTTTTGGTATACTTGAATGTCTCATAATGTTGATCCTCTTAATTTTGCTGCCTTGATTACCTTACCATTTTGACATTTTGAAATAAAAACAAAATAAAGTATGTTTGGTTTCTAGATAGGCTTAAATATCTGCCTTCTAAAGAGAAAGATTAATTGATTTTAACATTTGGGCCAACTAAAGTAACACGAGTTTATAAAATTTATGAAATACTAAATATAGCCAACAGGCTGGCTGAACAGACGTGCAGAGTGGACTGTTGGTTCTAGTTACTGTTGCTCTCCCCCAGGGCCTTACCTTCCTGCCCAGGACCTCTGTCCCCTCTGCTGACATACCCAGTGCCCTCCTTCCTGCTCCCCTGCACGGTTCCTCCCCCAGTGCCTCTTCCTCTAGTCTGTTCTCCCTCCTACTTACAAAACCGAACTGAGGGTGATTTCATTTGTTTGTTTGTTTTTGACAGGAAGCAAGTCCCTTCCCTAATGGAGTAAGTCTCTATATCTCTGATGGTTGAATTTCATGTCTGTATCAGTGTCCCGCTCTTCATCCCCCCAGGTGCTCCCCATCCGCTCTGCCAAGCTGGGGATTTCTATCTTTCTCATTGTAGCAGGATCTTGGAGAAATCTATCAAAAGCAAATTAATAAGGTAAGAATGAAACACTGAACGTGTCACTTGTGTTAGGCTTAGACATAAGAGTTTCTTCTGAAAAGATCAAAAAAAGAAGAAGAAGAAGGAAGAAAGAAAACATCAACATTTTGTTTCCATATCTTATGTCTGAAAAGAAGGGGATAACCTTTTGCAGCCTTTTTCTATTTCATCAATATACAATTCACATGTTCTATTTGAAATACCTTGATATTAAAAACATGAAAGTCAAATGCTTTGTAGAGAGAGAGGCATGTTTTTTTTTCATTTCTTTCACATCAAATGTTTTTCAATATCATTTCAAACAAATTGTCATATAAACCACATTTTTTAATATACTTGTCAAGACCAATAGTGGATATTGAAAAAACATAAAAAGGTAGGATTTTCCAGAAAGAAGTTTGTGCAGTTCTTATAAATGTCTCTTTTGGCCTATTGCTTAACAAAACTGTTTGGGTTTTCATTTTTAACTATGCTGGAAGCACATATTAATGTTTCAATAGAAAAAATTAAAAATTCCCCAGTTGATTAGCTTATTAGGTTGCCTCATTCTCTTTCTTCCTTCCTTTCCCTCCCTTCCTTTCTTTCTCCTTCCTTTCTTCCCCCTTCCTTCCTTTCTTCCCCCTTCCTTCCTTTCTAACTTCTTGGGGTAGAAAATATATAGAGTCTACAGACACATAAACCTAGATTTTAATCTGGTTTGGACTGTCAGCATAGTATTTACTGTTTTTCCTTGGGTTAATTAACCCTTCTAAAGTTATGTTTCCTCAGACATAAAATGGAAATTCTGATATACAACTCACAGAGATTTGGGGTGGAATGAGTCAATATATATAAAATGTCCAGGTGAGCCTTTAATAAATACTAATGCTATTTCCTCTCCCTTCATTTATATCGTGATCTAATGTGGAGATAATTATTAAGCATTAGTTATCTAGATATATAGATGACAATATATTTTTAAGCCTGAATTTCAGGTCCAGTACCAAGAGAGAAAAAAAACCTGAGCATGTTTTTATAGAGATTTTAAGATATGGGGCGAAGGTCATAATGGCTGTGGCATTCCTAGTCAGCTAACACTCTGCAACATTATTCATCGTCCTATAAAAACTATTTACCCAGCCACTGGTGTTGGTAAATTGTAAACAAACACAATAGGTAATAGAATCCAACTTCCATCAGCGTGACTAGTATTTCAGAGAAGTCTTATCATTCATTGGTGAGAAAATAATAGCTCGGGAAAGATACAGTCTCTGAAATAAAATTTATGGATTATTTTATTCACAGGCACTTCTGTGAGGATGAGTTTCTTCAACCGTATTTCTCTGAGCATCTTTAACGTTATGTTTATGTTGCATGGTAGTGGAACTTGATTCAATTGTAAGAGTTAGAAAACAAACATTGCAGAGGAATGTTGATGGCAAGATAGGGCTGCACTGCAGCTTTCTGAAGGTTGTAGAAAGAGGATGTTTGTATTTGACTCAATGGAGATGCTTCTGTTTAGACAGAACTCTCAGAGAATGAGGAGTTAATGGACACATGCCATATTCATCAAAATGTGGAATGAAGCCATCTCCAACTTTTTTGAAACAACACAGAGAAAAGGAGTCTTTGTCTTTTGACTTATCTCCCTGAGTTGATCTACTTGATTCCTTCAAATTGCCATTGTTTTAACTCTATTTGGCAATTCGACACTCAACCAAAGTGTACCATCATTAGAAAGGAAGAGATAGGAGAACGGAAGATCCCTCCATACCTCTAATAGGTGGATCTCACCTGTTATGTCTATGTTACGTCACCTGTCTATGTTGACCCAGAGAGGCATATGTGATACAAATGAGGGAATAAATCATTGCTATTCTAGAAACGGATCTATCAGCAGTTCATTTTAAAAGTTATCTTTGTTGACTGTGACGGCCGGTTTTATCTGTCAACTTAGCTACGGGGTCCAGTTATTCAAGCAAACATTCTTCCAGGTGTTGCTACGTAGGCATTTTGTAAATGTAATTACAGTTTAAGTAAAAGTGTTTATTCTAGATCATCTGGATGGGCCTGATTCAATCAGTTGAAAGGCCTTAAGAGTAGAGCTGAGACTTCCTTAAAAAAGGAATACCTCCTGTGGGCATCAGCTTCAGTGTGTGTCTGGAGGTTCCAGCCTCTCTTTCCTGACAGTGTGACCCAGCTTTGGACTTGCCTTGCCAGGCCCCACTGTTGCATAAGCCAATTCCTTGCAATAAATCTCTAAATCTATCTTCTACTTGTTCTGTTTCACTGGTTGAACTTGAACTGATATCCCGGCTAATAGTACTCTGAGACCATATTTTCTCCCATTCTTAAGCCTTCCTGATCTTTCCTCCAAATATAACCTCTTCAAACAGGGGAGGCAGAATTACCTAATGCAAAATACACATATCAAAATGTTTGGAAGTCATTATGAATTCTAAATTTATTCAGTCTTTTATCCATGATGGACATACCAGTAAGATTTTTTCAGTATTTGTAAGAGTCTTATACAAAATTATTTTATTGTCACTATGAAAAAGTTTCACTCTATATCTCAAGGTAAATGCTATTTTAAAGTACAGTAAACAACTCAGGGGTTGGGGCACCAATCCCCTGTGCAGTAAAAATTGACCTATAAATTTGACTCCCCAAAACTTAACTACCAATAGCCTACTGTTGACTGGAAACCTTAGAGATAACATAAATAGTCAATTAACACACATTTTATATATTATATATATTATATACTATATACTTACAATAAAGTAAGCTAGAGAAAAGAAAATGTTATTAAGAAAATTGAAAGGAAAATAACATACATTTATTAATCATGAAGCATAAGTGGGTCATTATGAAAGTCTTCATCCTCATATCTTCATGTTGAGTAGGCTGAGGAGGAGGAGAAAGAGGAGGGGTTGGTCTTGCTGTCTCAGAGGTGGTAGAGACAGAAGAAATCCACATGTAAGCAGACCCTCACAGTTTAAACCTGTGTTGTTGAAGAGTCAACTGTATTATTTTTACCCTCATTATATTCTCACAGCACCTAACTAAATATTTTGTATTCAATAAATGTTTGCAGAATGAATAACAGAGCAATATCTTAACAATACTTTAGGTATTTCCAAGAGAAGTTTATAGTAAAAATTTGATGCTTTTTTTCAGTAGCTTGTTTAGGGGAAGTGTTTTCAAAAATAATTTACGATTAGGTTTATTAGGTGATGAATTAGGTTTATCTTCATTTTATGATGTAATTAAAGTGGATAATTTTAAGGAAAATATATGAACTGGAAAAAAGTATGATTTAATGTCAGTAGAAAAGACTATCACATTAACTTCATTTCAGTTTTGCTTCTGACTGTGAAAGTATATACAGATGGAAGCAAAAACTAGAGAGTAATATTCCTAAAGATAAATAATAAAATTGTTAGTACTCTTAAAAAAATTTTCTTCTTAAATTTTGTTATATTATTTTATCATTTACAAAGTTTAAAGTACATGTTGTTTTATCTATCCAATCTTTTTAGAAGACTTTATGATTATCCCTTTTTGAAATTCAGAATGGCACAGTAAGTAGTATGGAATTTTGAAAAATAGTCCAAACATAGTTTTTTAATTTTTAGAATTGGATAATAGCTGGTTTTTCATTTTTACAATCTTTTATAATATAATAAACTAAAATGCAAATTTGAAAAACTTGGCTTTATGGTCTTTTAATATATTGAACTGTAACTAGTTTAAATGCAACTCTATAAACTCATACTTCTCATAAATTAGGATAAATCCGTTCATTAAGATGCGATAATCTTCAAAGAAAATTCAGCTTTGGTGTAATTTTTAAGTTGCTCTCATTTTAATATATAATCTTTGTTTAAAAAAGATTTAACAGCAGTGTGCTCTCCTGTCTGAAAACTTAAGAAAACATATGGCCAGATAACTACACGGAGAAATAAACATAAAATCCATAATTCTCATGCAGGCTTTGCATTTTCACTTTTCTTTATAATTATTGTAAGCAAGAATAAGTACTTATTTAAACATGGCTTTTCAAAATCAAAAGGTTAGAGTCTACCTTAACTAGAAAGACATGAGAAGACAGATTTACAAGCTCTACAGAGTGACTGGATAACTTCACGAAGTTTCCATTTCATCCTTATATTTGTTATTTTAAAGACTAAGCTACAAACATAGGCACACACACAATCAAAGTCTCAGCTCAAAGTTCAAGTCTACCACTTGAAAGGCACTAGTAGTACCCTTTAGGTACAACTCAAGCTACCCTTAATAAATTTTGCCTTAAGATTAATTTATTAATCAGAAATATTGGAACTGACCAAAGGTCACTTGGTAAATAGCATTTCTAATCATGCACAAAAAAAAAAAAAAGAAAATGACGAGGGAAAACATTCTTTCAGAGTGGTTGAAAAGATGGGGGTGGGTACAATTCCTGCTGGGATTCGTTCTATACTCATTTTGGTGACCAAGCATTGACTTCTCCATGTTCACACTTTCTTCAGTGTGTCAGAAAGGTTTTTAATAGGATAGATATACATTTGAATCTCAGTTTTTCCACTTCCAGCTATGATGGCTGATATGGTTTGGCTGTGTCTGCACCCAAATCTTATCTTGAATTGTAGCTCCCACAATTCCCACATGTTGTGGGAGGGGCCGGGTGGGAGGTAATTGAATCGTGGGGGCAGGTCCTTCCCCTGCTACTCTCATGAGAGTGAATAAGTCTCACAAGATGATGGTTTTATAAAGGGGAGTTTCCCTAAGGAAACTCTCTTCTCTTGTCTGCTGCCATGTGAGACATGCCTTTCACCTTCCACCATGATTGTGAGGCCTCCTCAGACATGTGGAACTGTGAGTCCATTAAACCTCCTTCTTTTGTAAATTGCTCAGTCTTAGGTATGTCTTTATCAGCAGCATAAAAATGGACTAATATAGTGGTCTTCAGTAAGTTTATTCCTCTGAGTCCTGTTTTGTAAAACAGAGACAATAAAATCTACTTAGCATAACTTTGACAGTTAAATGAGATAAATGTCTACAATGGCATTGTTCAAGACATTTAATGAGAACTTCTGCCCTTCTCTTTAGCTCCCTTCTTGAAACAGGTGTTCTTGTTCTTTACCAAAGCAAATTCTACACTCTTCTTTCTCTCCTGGGACCTATATTTCTTTTCTGTCTTACATCTTTAATCTGAACCTCTCCAATGTCTCCTTCTCAGTTTATAAATTTATTACAACTCCCTCGTCCCTAAAAATATCAAACACTTCTAAACCCCTACTCTTGCTTTGTCATTTGATTAAGTAACTTTTCCACATGTAGCCATCCTTTTACCATCAACCTTTTGAAAACTTTCCCCTATTCTTTCTTTTCCCCATGCAGTCTTCAGTGACTCAACCCACCAAATTCCACTGACATGAAACTCCAACAGCCTCCCAACAGATAATGACAGGGGATGGCTTCCTCTCTAGGATGTCTCACCATTGATTGCACCCCAATTTTCTTGTTTTTGCTTATTTTTTACTTGCTTGCTTGTTTATTGTTGAATACCCATCTCCCTTAGCTTCCCAATTGTAAGGCTTTCCGAATATGATTCTTTCTTCCTACTGTTTAATAACTTTTCAGTTCCTTTAGCTAGCTGCATCCTCTTCTTTAGTCCCCTTTTCAAATTAGTGTTTTTCTAATTTATTCACTACCTAGGTAGATGTCTAGAAGCTGGGCATGATGGAAAATACTACGATATGGCCCCTGTCCTCAAAGACCTTGCATTATTGTAAGAAAGAGAACATTAAAACACCAGAAAATAATGAAGAGCAAAAAGAGCCAGGAATAGCCCATAATCAACTGCTAAGTGACAGGGGTTAGACCCTAAGTGAAACAGGAATTCAGAAAAAAAATGGTGATCACTGTCCGTAAGAATTGTAGAAGGTTTCATAAGGAAGCAAATAATTATAGTATCAGAATTTTTATTTTTTATTTTTTTGCTTACCAGTTAATCTGTAAAAGAAGGGTGTCCTCTTACATTGAAATTAGCCTTTGAGTGGAGTCTCTCTTTGTCTCTGACCCTTGTTGAAAAAAAAAAAAAAAGTGAACTGGCCGGGCGCGGTGGCTCACACCTGTAATCCTAGCACTTTGGGAGGCCAAGGTGGGCAGATTGCCTGAGCTCAGGAGTTCGAGAACAGCCTGGGCAATATGGTGAAACCCTGTCTCTACTAAAATACAAAAAAAAAAAAAACCAAAAAAATAGCTAGGCATGGCAGCATGTGCCTTTAGTCCCAGCTACTTGGGAGGCTGAGGCAGGAGAATCACTTGAACCCGGGAGGTGGAGATTGCAGTGAGCCGAGATCATGCCACTGTACTCCAGCCTGGTGACAGAGACTCTGTCTCAAAAACAAAACAAAGTGAACATAACATTCCATCCACAAATAAATCAACAAAATCAGTATTTTGCTTTTCTTCTGTGTTTTCTTTCTCTTCCCATTACCTCTCTGAGTCATCTTAAGAAGGCATTACAACTACTCAAGAAGTCCACTTGATCTTTGCTCCTGAGTACATGGGAAGATTGTACTTCGTCTTCCTCTAAAGTTAGGCCCAGCAAAACATGTGACTTGCTTTGGTCCATAAAATGTGCGCACACACAATGTGTTACTTCCTTGCAGGAGTATTTAATTGTCTGTGCTTAAGTTTGCAGCCTGCTCCTCCCTTGCTTCAGTCATCATGCAGGTGCCGTGAAACCAAGGCAGCCCAGGAAGTTGAAGCAATACAGAAGGCTTTGCATGAGGGAAACAAAAAAAAATGTTACATAATTAAGATTGGTCAGTCTTGACCATATATTTTCTGATCTTTCAATATAAATACAAGAATAGACAACATTAGGATTCTGATGATACGCTTAGTTCTTTCATTTTATTTTAGTTGTAGAGTATATTTAAGAAAATTTCAGGGAAGAAAAAATGTAACTCATTAATTTTTTGATGTCAGTTAAAAGGATTTTGCGCTATGCCATCAGCCATCACAGACCACATAAAAACCTGTATTCCTAGTGCCATCACTTTGCATGTTAAAGTGAAGTGACCACCAATTCTCCAGATTTTTCTTAATAAACAACATAAGCCTTAGAACTGTTGGCCAGTTTTTCAAGTCAGAAACTTGAGTCACCCTTGAATTTTCTTCCTCCTGTATATATAAGTAATCACAACTCCTGTTGATTCCACCATCTAAACCTAACAACAACAACAACAACAACAAACTTTCTCTGAAGTCCCAGTGGGCCTCCCAGACATGCGGTCCATGTGCACTCTGGTGACATGGTGCCAATGGACTCTTCATACCACCTCTGCTTCCTCCACTCCAGTCTCCATGGAACAGCCAGAACTTCCTTACTTGAAACCATTCTGTTTGCCATTCAGATAAAATCCTCAACATTATGCAGAGACTCTGAATTAATTTCCAGTTTCCTTTGTTCTGCCTCTCCTGACTTCAAGTTCCCTACTCCAGCCATTCTGACCCCTCTCACTTTCTTCAAATTAGCGTCTCTTGATCTCCATCTCTGAATCATTGAACATGCTGACATTGCTAACCCAGAATCCTCCTCTAATTTTTTTCTTAGTTAACTCATTTGAATCTTTCCCATATCAGCTTATATGTCACACTTCTTGATACACAGGCAAAACTAAAAAATATTTGTTGACTTATTCTCCTATTCATTATTCCAGTTGAGGTTCTCATCAATTCCTATCCATATTGTAGAAATAGTTGCTTACTCTTCTCCCTGCAATCCCTCTGTCCCCTTCAATTACAGTGCCCATCACGCAGATGCTAGTTGTCTGGGCATGAAACATTACTAGATATAATTTTCTAATTTTCCCCTTTAGTTATTACTATCCTCCTTGCTTGTCTCATTTAATTCTATCACTCAATCTTAATACAATGATTGGGTATAATAATTAAGTAAATAATCTTTTGATTAATATACTGATTAGTCACAATAAATTTTATTTACTGAAAAATCTTTTATTGGAGTTGACTGATTTATCTATGTTGTCTTAAGAGTTAAATGCTGCACCTTCTTATAATGCACAGCATAACTTGAAATTCATTTGCTTGATAACTGCACCAAAGCTTAGAAATTTTTGCTAAAAATAGATTATATGTTACAAAGCCAGAGTCATGTTTTCTTGTCTTTTCAAAGCCACTAAATCACAGTTTAGTATCATCAAGTATACTGAATTTTATAGAGCTTACTTTATAGGCAAAAATTGTAAGCATAATTCAATTTCAATAGATACAAAATCTAATAGCAAACTATCCAAAAGTATATATAATCTATATTGCTTCTTTCAACAAAGGAATCAGTAAAAAGTATCATTTCTGAGAACTAGACAACACTGAGAAATTAAAAGAAGAAAAACACTGGAAACTAACAAAGCAGTGCTCAATATAGCCAGAAAAATAGGAAAGATAACTTTTTAACTCTACAATTAAATACATCTTTATGTATGTAGGGAATCAATACTTCAGCAAAAAAATTCTTAATTAGAAAGTATAATGTGATTTGTAAAATAAACATATGACTACAATATATATATAAGATACACAAATAAACATTTTAATGGCAGCATAATAGGTCTTGTTCAAACACAGAGAAACATTTTGGTTATCTAAGAGTATTAGTATTGTTGACTAAGACTACACAAGTAAGATCTAGTGGAACTCCCTCAGTGCTTGATTTATCTAATTGAAGATTTGTTTTGTTTGTTTTGCGACAGAGTCTCACTCTATTGCCCAGGTTGGAGTGCAGTGGCATGACACCAGCTCACTGCAACCTCTGCCTCCCGAGTTCAAGTGATTTTCCTGCATCACCCTCTCAAGTAGCTGGGATTACAGGTGCATGCCACCACACCCAGCTACTTTTTTGTATATTTAGTAGAGAAGGGTTTTCACCATGTTGGCTAGGCTGGTCTTGAACTCCTGACCTCAACTGATCTACCTGCCTTGGCCTCCCAAAGTGTGAGATTACAGGCCTGAACCACCACACCCGGCCAAATTCAAGTTCTTATGGTACTTATTTCAGAAGTAGATTGCATTGTTCACTAATTTAGCCCTTCATAAGTTCAGGTGCTGTTACATTTACAAATCTGGGGATATAAATATAAACCATGCAGACATCCATTTGGATGACCATTAATTATTTTTCTATGTTTGGGTAAACTAATTTGGTGATTCCCAAATTGATATGCCTAATTCTAGGCAGGCTTTTCTATATAAAATAAAATAACTTTTTATTTTTCCATTTCTATGTCTTTTGTAAAGCTGAAGACAACTGAAGTAATAGTTACATTGCGAGAATAGACATAACCATAAATATTGGCAAAATCATTATTTTTAATCTGTTAATATTTTTAAGTTTTGCAGTAATAAAAGAGAACACATTACATGGCATGTATCCTTGTAAAAATTGTAAGAAACTAATAATGTGTAATTTTACATTTGCTAGCTAATGGTATGGTACAAACAAACATTTATCAAAATAAAAATGAGGTCCATATGCATATCAACTATTTATCATAAGTATCATTAGAAACTATAGAGCCCCAAATGAACTCTTGAGGGTAAAGCTCTTAAAATAAAAAATAACATTTTAAGTGCAAAGCTATTACAATCTCATTTGATATTCATTTTAATTGCAATGACTATAATGAATATACTTTGTATTCGAACAGATGTCACAAGTACTACTACAGAAGTTCTAATATAATTCAGTCTTAGTTAAGAATAAGTAAATGGATATTTAAAACTGAATGTTACCATGAAGGAGGAAAAAAAGAAAAAACCATTACAGTAAACATTAGCTCCTTTAAAAAAACAAATTAAAGATTTTTATTAAATTGTGTTCTTTCTTGTTTTGACATATACAAAATATAATAATACAAGGAACTTGCTGTCTCAACCACTCCTTTTCCTTGCATCAGCTATTCTGCAGATTAGTAGGCCTAGAAAATGAAAATTGGGACTGTAAAAAATGACTCAGAAGGGTAAGCTGAAATTCACTTTACAATATTTAGAGACTGGTATATCAAAAGGATTAAAAAATTGTATTATGCCAATTTATTTTAGCTGAAGCAGGTAACTACGTATGCCATTTTATTTCAGCGGGTCAGACAAGCCCTAATATTTCCTTTAATCTTCTCCCACATGAAGGACTAACACCTTAAATTCCAACATGAGAAACCTTCATGCCATGAATTAAAGACAGTGTTTCTCAATGTGTGGTTCACAGAATTACCCATGGATGTTTGTTAAAAGCAAATATCTTGGGGCCCCAACCAACCTCTAGGAAAGCCTGGGAGTAAGGCCATTCAATCCACACTTTGACAAGCAACCTAAAAACTCTGATGCACACTCCTGCCTAAAACAACTGCCCCAGGGTTGGATGAGGCAACACGCAAAGCTACCTATTATTCACTTCATTTGAATCAGCAAACATTTGTTAAGTACAAATCCTATGTGAATCAAAGATTGGATATATATAGGATGTCCAAACAGGCAAGAAACTTATGAAAAACTGATTTTTAAAGTACAATTTATTATGTACAATAATAATCTACAAATGACAGGAAACCCAGTATCTGGATGTCTAGAAATACAAAGAAAATGGTATATTTACTCTTCAGATTAAAAGTTTACTCTTGATTTCAATTTAGCAGTTTTTCTCGTGAAAGGCGTATCTGGAGATTAAATAAAAATGTCTTTATCTCATTATTAGAAAATGCAACTAACATAGTGCTTAATAACAAGTTTATCCCATTTTTCCTGATGTTTTGTACATTTTATGTTTTGTAAAGGAGAGTGGTTATGTGTGTGAGGCTTCGTGATGGTTGAGGGGATGAGACAAGGAATGTCAATGATGGGGGAAGAAAGAAGCTGAACTGCAAGACCAGGAGCACTAAAGGTAAATTCTTTTCCCACCTCTAGTCTAATTCTCCTCGTACCTCAACTGTAAGTTGAACATATTCAGAAGCCATACTGTGTTTTTTAATTACCAGAGCAAAATTCAAAAAGTAAAAGCTGACTTTGGAGTTTAATCAAAGAAAGAAAGAAAATAAAGAACATAAAGCTGAGAGTATCAAGGTTCTTTCGCTGGTCAGGAATTTGCCCCCGTTTCCACCCCCACCCCAGGACTGAAGACTAATTCACTGGAATCCGTGAAAAGAGCTTCAGTAAGGAGCATCCGCTCATGAAACAGTGAAGATAAGCTGATGAGGCTTATTAATGGCTCTTAGTGCCCTTGGTCTTCTACATATAGTCTTTGACTTTTCCTAACACTGGAAACCAGATCCAGTTAAAACACACACACAGACACACACACACACACCCCCTATGAGAAGTGGAAGTGAATAGAAAAAAGAGTTGTGCGGGTTCTCAGCACGATCTCTAGACCAGCAATATCAGCATCACTTGGGACCCTATTGTATTCATCTGCTCAGGCTTCCATAACAAAATACCATAGATTGAGTGGCTTCAGTGACAGAAATGTATTTTCTCACAGTTCTGGAGGTTGGGAAGTGAAAGATCAAGGTGCTGGCTGATTTTGTTTCTGGTGAGGGCTGTCTTCCTGGCTTACAGATGCTGCCTTTTTGCTGTCCTCACATGACAGAAAGACTTGTTTCTGTTTGTTCTCCTGAGGCCACCAATCCTATTGGACCCCACCATTATGACCTCATTTAATCTTAATTACTTACTAAAGGCCAAATCTCCAAATACAGTCACATTGGGGGTTAGGGCTTTAACATAGGAATTCTGGGGGGTCATAATTCAGTCCATAGCACTCACTATAAATGCAAATTCTCAAGCACCACCCGAGACCTGCTGAATCAGTAACTCAGGGAATGGGGCCCAGCAAACCAGGTTTTATTATCTCACCAGATACTGTAATGCCAACTAAAGTCTGAGAAGTACTGGCTCTCAGGATGAAGTCCCAACTCCACAGCACAGCATTTCCTTTCCTTCCTACTCCCACCCTTCCTTTCCGACCTTATTTCTTAGAGGATACTCTGTCTATACTTCTAGCACAAGGCTTTGCACACAGAAAGCACTCACATTTTCACAATATTGTGTACTACTGTTATAGGAGTTATTAAGAAATTATTAAGAAATTATTTTAGGCAGATAGAGGAAAAAAGGGGTCCTTGGAAAGTTTTTGTTTCTTTTAAAACAGCTCCAAAAATGTTTCTTGTCTAGCAGGAAAACCCCGGCTCTTAGAGTCAGCCTGGCAAGCTTTGATGTGCAAATACCAGCCATTAGAAACGGGGCCTACCCAAACATGGAGATTCCTGCCTCCTTCTTCCTTGCCCTCACAAGTACCTGGCAACATGGCCGCCCCCACACATCTGCATGCGTGTAGAGCATCAAGGCGCCCTGCATTTGCATATTAAAAGACTAGGGTGGGAAGGCCAGTTTTTCCCCCTGGGCTAAGTGAATAACATGCCTGGTCAAACCAATTCCCTGAGCCCTATGCAAATCAGGTACCACCGCCTCCATCCTCCCCATATAAGCAGCCACTTTACCACCCCACAGGGGGTTTTCTCTTGTTGGAATCCTCCCTCTCTCTGTCTCTGTATGGGGGAGGTGTTTTTTTCTTCCTTCCTTCTTTGTTGCCTGTTAAACGCTCCTCTCCTTAAAACCACTCCACGTATGTCCGTGTCGTTTTATCCAATTCTGCGTGAGATTAAGAACCCTGGCGTTCCTTCAGTCATTGGAGCCGTATCACTGTTTGCTTATAATTCTTTTCTATAAACTACTCCGTACAACATTGCTTTCAATTCATCACTGTTTTGGGGCATCCAACAGCCCATTGGTCTCTGACATAGCACAAAGTTGCTTAACATGATCTTAAAAAATCAATATACTACTTGCTACTTATCATGTCCTTAAGTGTATCAAGTCTTATAAGTACTTAGTATATTACCTTACGAAATTCTCCCAATCACCCTGAAGTAGGCATTATAATTTCTGCTTGACAGAAAAAGACACTGGAAACTGAGGCTTAAGGTCAAGAGGTCTATTGTACAACATGGTGACTACGATTAGTAGCAATGTATTTATCATATCTTGAAAATTGCTAAGCATGGATTTTAAGTGTTTGTTTCACAAAAATAATAAATGTATGAGGCAAGGCATATGTGAGAGTTAGCCATTCCACTATATATATATATATATTTCTAAACACATTGTACACGATAGACATATACAATTTTATCTGCCAATTAAGGTAAAATTTTAAAAAGAGGTCAATTAACTCCCCCAAACTCACATACTTGGGAAGTGGTAAGGTTGGAAATTATGAACTCATGTTTCTTTAACTTATTTCCACTGTGTTTTACTACAGACACAGAGATGCAGTTTTCTGACAACATCTCGAATTTACTGCCAAGACTCCCAGAGCATATGGGACTTGTTGCAGTAAAGTTATTTCCAGCATATCTTTTGGAACTGCTCTATTCTCTACACCCCGACACAGTCTTGCACACACGTATATGTGTTTGCATGTGCACACTCACACACACGCTAGCAAATTGTTAAAAGTTGGCCATCACGAAAACAAAAAATCAGGCTAGACTTCTTGAGACAAACAGGTACCATGAAGTGACTATTGGGAAGAAAGAGCTCTAAATTCTATCGCTATTCTATATCCTATTTGACTGTAGACAACTTTTAGAATGCTTTCATCTTTACAATAAAGACACCCCAAACTCTCAAACGGAATTGCTTGAATGTTCACAAGGAGCTCTGATAAACTTTGTCTCACAGTCACTACTGATAATTAAGCACTAGAAACATATATGCACATAAAATTTAAAAATCCGTAAGTTTAAAACAACAGACTACTTTTTCTTCAAAATCATTCTTTCTTAGCTTCATTCCACAGAAACCATGCCAAATGATTCTGTTTTACTTATTTACAGCTTCCTTCCTACTGAAGACTGGACTATAAGATAATGAACCACACCTGTTGGATTGTTTAGGTAATTCCAGGCACCAGCTGAGATAGTAATTAAAAGTAACGTTCCATTCTCAGCCTACCTGGAGTGTTCAACAACCTTGACATCTTGCAGAAATAGGAGACATACTGCTCGCAGTACTCCGCGCTGTCAGTGATGGCACTTATCTGGTCCATGGAGGCGCTGTAAACAAGCTGTGTCACTGAGTATTTTTCTGGGTTGTAGGCGACCACATTCGTCTGCATCTGCAAGTCATGAGACACTATGGTCCACACTTTGTCCTCTGTAGGGAGAAAAACAACCAGGACCCTGGATTATTAGTATGCAAATGCTTCTCCAAATGTCAGAAAATAATTGAGCTACACTTAAATGGTCTTTTTACTGAGCTGGTGTAGAACAGTGTTAAGGAGAGCAATCCTTAAAACATCCCCTGCTCTTTGCTCATCCCTAAATTCTGCCTATGAGGACAAAGTAGGAAAGCTATATATATATATATTCTTTTTTTAAAATTGAGATGGAGTCTCGCTCTGTCACCCAGGCTGGAGTGCAGTGACCAAATCTCAGCTCACTGCAAGCTCTGCCTCCCAGGTTTACACCATTCTCCTGCCTCAGCCTCCTGAGTAGCTGGGACTACAGGCGCCCGCCACCTTGCCCGGCTACATTTTTTTTTTTTTGTATTTTTTACTAGAGATGGGGTTTCACCATGTTAGCCAGGATGGTCTTGATCTCCTGACCTTGTGATCCACCCGTCTTGGCCTCCCAAAGTGCAGGGTTTACAGGCCTGAGCCACCACGCCCGGCCTAGAAAGCAATATTTTTATTGAAGACAAACACAAGATACCTCCTAAAAACAAGGCAAAAAAAAAAAAAAAAAAAAAAAAAGCTTTTGTATCTGGTTGGTGCTCTAACATCTGCAGCATTGAATATCAGGCTCATTATGTTCCAACTTCTTCCTGACTGTCATCCATCATTCCTCTGGTGGAACCGGATTTTCTCTTTCCTAAATGAACTATGCTCTTTCAAGCCTCTGAGTCTTCCTACATGGTGTTTGCTCTAATCAGAATATGTATCTTCATCTTGTCAACAAATGTTCTTTTCACCCTGACCTTTTAGGCAAAATTAGACATTGCATTCTCTGCTATTGAAATGTTCTGTACATGTGGAATAAAGCAAGTGAGTAATTATCTTGGTGATTTTGACCCTGAAAATTTCAGTGTAAGAAAAGAAGCAGATCCAAAATAGATAAGGTTAAATGAAAGCTCCATATACGTTTAAATTTTAGTTAGAAGCATCACTAAGAACCTAAGATAATGTTATCTAATTTTAAATGTGGCATATGTCTTGCCTCTGTGCACTGAAAAAGCTCCTAAACAAGGACCAACCTCGTGCACCAGACTGTCATCACTAAATACCATTTCCTCTAAGATAAAACTAGGATCCCTGGAGAAATGATGGCTTCTACGGCTGGAAATGTGCAAGATGAAAGATGAGCCAGGAATATATCCCACTAGAAAAAAAATAAGCAATTAGAGACTGAGGGCAGTTCAAAAACACCCAGGGCCAAAGAAGGTTCAGTTTTAACATCAACAAGAATATTCTGCAATGGATTAAGGCATATCAAATTTATTTAAATTCTTAAATTTATTAAAATTATTAAAAATGTTTAAATTTGGAAGATGCTAGGTAACCAACTTATTATTTTGAATATTGGTGAATGAAGAGAAGAATCAAGCCTTTCACTTATCTTTGTTATAGGAACCTTAATGAAACCAAATATTGTCTTGATGGAAATATTTCAGCTCATAAAAGAAGACTAAATGATGGGATTAGAGTATCATCACTTCCTAACTTCTGACAAATTTAGTAGGATCTAAGCAATGATTATCAATGGCTGCTAATATAATCACAAGTGAAACCAGATGTGATGCACCTTTGGATGAAAATACATAATCAATGTTACATGTAATGTAGTATTGATAAAAATCAAGCATGAATTTGACCAAGTTTATAGACCTAACTGTGGATTTCCAGAATATACAAGGGAGAGAGGAACATATAAAATGCCACACAGGGAAATACTCCATGAAATCCATGCCGTGGGAAACTCTATAGACCAATATAGTTTTATCAATTAATAAATTAAAAAGGAAGGGGATAGAGAGGAAAGAAGTGGTAAGAGATAGAGAGAGAGAGAGAGAGAGAGAGAGAGAGCGTGGTAAATGGCAACTCCATTCTTACAGGTGCTCAGGACAAAACCCAGGAGTCACCATTAATGCCTCTCTTCTGCATTGATCATCCAGTCTGCCCATGAATCCTGTCTGCTCTACCTTCAATGTATTTCCATAATTTGAACACACCTCCTGCCAACCCACCAACACTACTAGGGTCAAAGCCATCCTGATTCCTAACCAGTCTGCTGCTTTCCACCCTTGCCGCCTCCACATCTACATTTAACACAGGAGTCACGGTGAGGCTTTTCAAATATAAGTGAGATTCTGATACTCTGCTCAAAACCCTCAATGGCAGCGGGTCTTGTTCCAGTAAAAGTGAAGTCCTGAAAACAGCTGAAGTCCCTCTATGACCTGGCTTCTCCTGCCTCTATGCCCTCACACGCCAATCCTCCCTCCTTGCTCCTTTGGCACCAGCCACACGGACCTTTCATTCCTCAAACACATCAGCAGGGTCCCTCCTTAGTGCCTCTGCACCTGCTGCTTCCTTTGTCTTTCCTCGGCACCCTCAGGACCCACTCCTTCTCCTCCAGCGCCAGCCTTTCCTTTCCCATTCTACAGCTGCTCTCTGCCTCCCCATCCTGCTTTAATTTTCTCCCTAGCGTTCATCTCCCCTTTATTTGTGCACCTTTTATTTTTTTTAAGTCTGCCTCCCCACATTAAAAGTTAAGAAGGCAGAAATTGGCATATAATAGGGCTTAAAAATATTAGTTGAGTAGAAACGTGAATTAACAAAAGTTAAACACTACATGTTCTCACTCATAAGTGGGAGTTGAACAATGAGAACACATGGACACAGAGAGGAGAACATCACACACCAGGGCCTTTTGGGGTGTGGGGAGAAAGGCGAGGGAGAGCATTAGGACACATACCTAATGCATGCGGGGCTTAGAACCTAGATGACGGGTTGATGGGTGCAGCAAACCACCGTGGCACATGTGTACCTATGTAACAAACCTGTACGTTCTGCACATGTATCCCAGAACTTAAAGTAAAAAAATAAAAAATAAAAACAAAAAAGCAGAAGTTAAATAGATCCAAGCTACTCAATCTAGAACAGTTTAAAGTCACTTTGGTCCCCGTTATGGCTTGGCCAGGACTATCCTGTGAGACTCTAGAAAAGCGACATCATCGTCTAGACTCTAAATCCCTTTCATCTATAACAACAAACCTCTCTACTAGAGCACGTTCCAGTTCGCTCTTCTTGAATCAATTAGAATAAGTTCAGTTACCGTGTCCCCCATAGTAATACATTTTCTGTAGAATAAATATATTCCAGTGTTACCTTTAGCCTCTTCGTAACTGCCTTCCTTTAGTTCCTCTGATAATCAAAGAAGCCACATCATATTTTAGTAGTTCTGTCACTTTCTGACATGATTCTGACAATATATTGTTTGTCATTTGTGTCCAGACCTGCAGATTTACCTTCACCTATGTTCACCTAATTAAAAATACATTAATTAAATTATGTTGGTTTTTATCTTTTCTGTTGCAATCGGCCTCTGGCATAAAACACTCAAGTGTCTGACACTGCTTCCAATTTTTTATTTTTTTCCTGCAAATCTCTATCAAGAGCCTTGTCCTGCAGCAGTACTCCAAATCTTTCTTTGACTCATGATGGAATAGCATTCTAACCTGATGTCGTTTTTGAAGGGTCATAAACGTCTTTTCAATATAATGATCATAAAGGCAAGCATTAATTTAAGCAAATAAAACAAAATGGTCACCCATTTACAGTCTCTATCTTACACAACCTCAATAACTTTAAAAATATTACCCTATTTGCTGAGATTGAAGAGTCTCTACTGATTTGTTCCTAGTGACTTCTCAGCCCTAAACTCTACTTCTGCCCCTCTCAACACAAACATTCCTCTGTCAAACCCCTGTGCATTATCTGTTATATGTTTGTTTTGTAACACACCCATCCATTAAACAAATATTACTGAGTGCTTACAATATGACAGACACAGGTCTAGGGAATGTATCTAGGGAAACCACCGTGCAATAAGCATTTATACATTTTTGGAGCTTTGGTTGGGTGTAGTGGCTCATGCCTGTAATCCCAGAACTTTGGGAAGTTGAGATAGGAGGATCACTTGAGCCCAGGAATTCAGGACCAGTCTGGGCAACACAGCAAGACCCTGTCTCAAAGTTATTTTTAAAAATTCAATAAAATAAAAAAAAAATTTGGAGCTTATATTCTTCCATTCTAGTGGGAAAAACAGATCATAAGCAAAATAATTAAAATTAAACACACATATATATATAGTTTGCCAGTGATAATGGCAGGGAGAAAAAGCTAAATCAAGGAAGGGAAGGACAGACGCTGTGAATGGGGATTGCCTTTTCAAATACAGCAAAAGCTGCAAAAGGCTTCACTGAGAAAATGACATTTGAATGTATAAGGTAGTTATCCAGCAAGCCATGTGAATGCCTGGGGAAAATATTCCAGACAGAAGAAATACAAATGCAAATGTTCTAAGTCTGGAATTTTCCTGGCATCATTCAGGTATACAAAGGGGCCGCTGAGTGACAGAAGGAAGAATAGGATGAAGTGAGAGTTAGAGATGGACAGGCATGGGAAGAGGATGACCAGGAGTCTGCTATGTCCTTTGTAGTCAAAGGAAAACAAACAACTGTTGGCATTGGAGGATTTTGAGCAGAAAAGCAGCATGCTATAACTTATTTATTGATACATTATTCTTCAATGAAATTGTATTTTGGAAAGATTTGAAAAGAAATACATATGCACATGTGTATGTATTTTATAAAGTAATTAAATTTTTTTTACAGCCTCATGTCATTTTTTTCTGGGAAAAAACAATTTTTACATTTTTATTTCCTTTCGGTATTTTTGGGGGGTACAGGTGGTTTTTGGTTACATAGGTAAGTTCTTTAGTGGTGATTTCTGAGATTTTGGTGCACCCATCACCTGAGCAGTGTACAGCTGTACCCAATATGTAGTCTTTTATCCCTCACCCCTTCCCACTCTTCCCCTCAAGTCCCAAAGTCCATTATATCATTCTTATGCTTTTGTGTCTTCATAGATTAGCTCCCACTTACAAATGAGAACATACAATATTTGGTTTTCCATTGCTGAGTTACTTTACTTAGACTAACAGTCTCCAGCTCCATCCAGGTTGCTGCAAATGCCATTATTTCATTCTTTTTAGAGCTGAGTAGTATTCCGTGGTGTATATCTACCACATTCTCTTTATTCACTCTGGTTGATGGACTTTTAGGCTGGTGCCATACTGTTGAAATTGCAAATACTGTTGCTGTAAAAATGTGTGTACAAGTGTCTTTTTCATATAATGACTTCTTTTCCTCTGGGTAGATACCCAGTAGTAGGACTGCTGGATTAAATGGTAGCTCTGCTTTTAGTTCTTTAGGGAATCTCCATACTGTTTTCCATAGTGGTTGTACTAGATTACATCCCCACCAGCAGTGTAAAAGTGTTCCCTTTTCACCACATCCATGTCATCTGTTATTTTTTGATTTTTTAATTATGGCCATTCTTGCAGGAGTACGGTGGTGTGTTAGTCCATTCTCATGTTGCTATGAAGAAATACTCAAGATTGGGTAATTTATAAAGGAAAGAAGTTTAACTGACTTGCAATTCCACATCACTGGGGAGCCCTCAGGAAACTTACAATCATGGCAGAAGGCACCTCTTCACAGCGTGGCAGGAGAGAGAATGAGAGTTGAGCAAAGGGGGAAAAGTCCCCTACAAAACCATCAGATCTTGTGAGAACTAACTTATTATCACAAGAACAAGATGTGGGGAAATTGCCTCCATGATTCAATTAACTCCATCTGGTCCTCCCATAGGATTATGGGACCTATAATTCAGGATGAGATTTGGGTGGGGACACAGCCAAAGCATACCATTCTGCTCCTGGCCCCTCCCAAATCTCATGATCTCACAATTCAAAACACAATCATGCCTTTTCAACAGTCTTCAAAGTCTTAGCTTATTCCAGCATTAACCCAAAGGTTCAAGTCCAAAGTCTTGTGTGGGGGCTTCAATCCCACATATCTTGTCTGCGCTGCCCTAGCAGAGGATCTCTATGAGAGCTCGACCCCTGCAGCAAACTTCTGTTTAGACATCCAGGCATTTAGACATCCAGACATTTCCATACATCCTCTGAAATCTAGGTGGAGGTTCTCCAACCTCAATTTTTGACTTCTATATACCCACAGGCCCAAAATCATGTGTAAGTCACCATGAATTGGGGCTTGCATCCTCTGAAGCAATGGCTTGAGCTGTACCTTGACCCCTTTCAAACAAGGCTGGAGCTGAAGCAGCTGGGATGCCGGGCACCATGTCCCAAGGGCCTAACTCACAAAAAATTTTTCTCTCCTAGGCCTCTGGGCCTGTGGTGGGAGGGCTGCTGTGAAGGTCTCTGACATGCCCTGGAAACATTTCCCCCATTGTCTTGGTGATTAACATTCAGTTCTTTGCTGCTTATGCAAATTTCTGCAGCCTGCTTGAATTTCTCCCCAGAAAATGGAATTTTCTTTTCTATCTCATTGTCAGGCTGCAAATTTTCCAAACTTTTATGCTCTGCTTCCTCTTGAATGCTTTGCCACTTAGAGATTTCTTCTGCTAGATACCCTAAATCATCTCTCTCAAGTTCAAAGTTCCACAGATTTCTAGGGCAGGGACAAAATGCCACCAGTCTCTTTGCATAGCAAGAGTCACTTTTACTCAAGTTCCCAATAAGTTCCTTATCTTCATATGCGACCACCTCAGACTAGACTTCATTTGTCCATATCACTATCAGCATTTTGGTCAAAACCATACAACAAGTATTCAAACTTTCCCACATTTTCTTGTCTTATTCTGAGCCCTCCAAACTGTTCCAGTCTCTGCCTGTTACCCAGTTCCAAAGTTGCTTCTGTATTTTTGGATATCTTTACAGCAGCACACCACTACCCAGTACCAATTTACTGCATTAGTCTGTTCTCACACTACTATGAAGAAATACGTGAGACTGGGTAATTTATAAAGGAAAGAGTTTTAATTGACTCACAGTTTCACATGGCTGAGGAGGCATGAGGAAACTTATAATCATGATGGAAGGCACCTCTTCACAGCAGAGCAGCAAGAGAGAGAATGAGAGCAAAGCAAAGGCAGAAAAGCCCCTTATAAAACCATCAGATCTCGTGAGAACTAACTTACTATCACAAGAACAGGACTAGGGAAACCACCCCCATTTTCCAATTATCTCCACTTGGTCCCTCCCACAACACTGGGTTGGGGATTATGGGAACTGCAATTCAAGATAAGATTTGGGTGGGGACACAGCCGAACCATATCAGGTGGTATCTCATTGTGGTTTTGATGTGCATTTCCCTGATAATTAGTGACAATGAGTATTTTTTCATATGTTTGTCGGCCATTTGTATATCTTCTTTTGATAATTCTCTACTCATGCTCGTTGCCCCCTTTTTGATGGGATTTTTGTTGTTGTTGTTGCTGATTTGAGATCCTTATAGATACTGGATATTAGTCCTTTGTCAGCTACATAGTTTGCAAAGATTTTCTCCCACTGTGGGTTGTCTGTTTACTCTGCTAATTATTTCTGTTGCTGTGCAGAAGCTTTTAGTTTAATTAGGTCCCATTTATTTATCTTTGTTTTTGGTGCATTTGCTTTTGGATGCTTTGTCATGAACTTTTTGCCTATGCCAATGTCTAGAAGAACTTAACTGATGTTATTTTCTAGAATGTTTATGGTTTCAGGACTTAGATTTAAGTCTTTGATCAATCTTGAGTTGATTTTTTACATAGGAGATGAGGATCCAGCTTCATTTTTCTACATGTGACTTGCCAATTATCCCAGCACCATTTGTTGATTAGGGTATCCTTTCCCCACTTAATGTTTTTATTTGCTTTGTTGAAGATCAGTTGGCTTTAAATATTTGGCTGTATTTCTGGATTCTGTATTTTGTTCCATGCCTATTTTTATAACAGTACCATCCTGTTTTGGTCTCTATAGCCTTGTAGAATAGTTTGAATTCGGGTAACGTGATGACTACAGATTTGTTCTTTTAGCTTAGTCTTGCTTTGGCTATGCAGGCTTGTTTTTGGTTTCATATGAACTTTAGGATTGTTTTTTATAGTTCTGTGAAGAATGATGATGGTACTTTGATGGAAATTGCAATTTGTGGATTGATTTTGGCAGTATGGTCATTTTCACAATATTGATTCTACCCATTCATGAGCATTGGGTTGTGTTCCCATTTGTTCGTGTCATTAATGATTTCTTTCTGCAGTGTTTTGTAGTTTACTTTGCAGAGATCTTTCACCCCCTTGGTTAGGGATAGTCCTAAGTATTTTATTATTATTATTACTTTGTGCAGCTGTTGTAAAAGGGATTGAGTTTTTGATTTGTTTCTCAGCTTGGTTGTTGTTGGTGTATAACAGTGCTACTGATTTGTGTACATTGATTTTATATCCTGAAACTTTACTAAATTCATTTATCATATCTAGGAGCTTTTTGGATGAATCTTTAGGGTTTTCTAGGTACATGATCATATCATCTGTGAACAGCACAACTTTATTTTCCTCTTTACAGATTCCAATGCCCTTTATTTCTTTCTCTTGTCTAATTGCTCCAGCTAGGACTTCCAGTACTATGTTAAATAGAGGTGGTGGGAGTGGGCATCCTTTTCTTGTTTCAGTTCTCAGGGGGAATGCTTTCAACTTTTTCCCATTCAGTGTAATGTTGCTGTGGGTTTGTCATAGATGGCTTTTATTACATTGAGGTACGTCCCTTCTATGCCAATTTTGCTGAAGTTTTCAATCATAAAGCGATGTTAGACATTGTCAAATGCTTTTTCTGCATCTATTGAGATGCTCATATGATTTTTGTTGTTAATTATTTTATGTGATGCAACATATTTATTTAGTTGTGTATGCTAAATCATCCCTGCATCCCTGGTATGAAACCCACTTGATAATGGTGTATTATCTTTTTGATATGCTGTTGGATTTTGTTAGCTAGTATTTTGTTGAGGAATTTTGCATCTATGTTCATCAGCTATATTGGTCTGTAGTTTTCCTTTTCTGTTATGTCCTTTCTTGGCTTTGGTATTAGGGTGATACTACATAGAATGATTTAGGGAGAATTCCCTTCTTCTCTATCTTTTGGAATAGTTTCAGTAAGATTGGTACAAATTCTTCTTTAATGTCTGATAGAATTCAGCTGTGAATCCATCTGGTTCTGGACTTTTTTGTTGGCATTTTTTTTTTTACTACTGTTCCAATTTTACTATTTGTCGTTGATCTGTTTAGAATCTCTATTTCTTCCTGATTTAATCTAGGAGGGTTGTATGTTTCCAGGAATTTATCTACCTACATTAGATTTCTAGTTTGTAAAGGTGTTCATAGTAGCCTTGAATGATCTTTTGTATTTCTGTGGTATTGGTTGTAATATCTCCTGTTTTGTTTCTAACTGAGCTTATTTGGATCTTCTCTCTTTTTTTCTTGGTTATGCTTGCTAATGGTCTATCAATTCTGTTTATCTTTTCAAAGAACCAGCATTTTTTAATTTATCTTTTGTATTTTTTTGTTTGCATTTCATTTAGTTCTGTTCTGATCTTTGTTATTTCTTTTTTCTGCTGGGTTTGCATTTGGTTTGTACTTGTTTTTCTAGTTGCTTGAGGTATGATCTTAGATTTTTTATTTGTGCTCTTTCAGACTTTTTGATGAGGGCATTTAATGCTATTAACTTTCCTCTCAGCACTGCTTTTGCTGTATCCCAGAGGTTTTGATAAGTTGTGTCACTATTACCAATCAGCTCAATTTTTAAATTTCATCTTAATTTCATTGTTGACCCAGTGATCATTAAGGAACAGGTGATTTAATTTCCAAGTATTTGTATAGTTTTGAGGGTTCCTTTTGGAGTTAATTTCCAGTTTTTTTCCACTGTAGTCTGAGAGAATACCTGATATACTTTTGATTTTCTTAAATTTATCAAGACTTGTTTTGTAACCTATCATATGGTCTATCTTGACGAAAGTTCTGTGTGTTGAAGAATATAATGTATATTCTGCAGTTGTTGGGTAGAACGTTCTGTAACTATCTGTTAAGTCCATTTGTTCTAGAGTATAGTTTATGTCCATTATTATTACATTATTATTTTTTGAGAGAGAGTTTTGCTCTTGTTGCCCAGGCTGGAGTGCACTGGTGCAATCTCGACTCACTGCAACCTCTGCCTCTGGGGTTTAAGTGATTCTCCTGCCTCAGCCTCCCAAGTAGCTGGGATTACAGGCACCCATCACCATACCTGGCTAATTTTTTGCATTTTTAGTAAAGACAGGGTCTCACAGGTTGGCCAGGCTGTTCTTGAACTCCTAACCTCAGGTGATCCACCCACCTCAGCCTCCCAAAGTGCTGGGATTACAGCAACGAGCCACAGCTGCAGGCCTATGTCCACTATTTCTTTGTTGACTTTCTGTCTTGATGAACTGTCTAGTACTGTCAGAGGAGTATTGAAGCCCCCCACTATTATTGTGTTGCCATCTATCTCATATCTTAGGTCTAGTAATAATTCCTTTATAAATTTGGGAGCTCCAGTGTTAGGTGCATATATATTTAGAATTGTGATTTTTTCTGTTGGAGTAATTCTTTCATCATTTTATAACGTTCCTCTTTGTCTTTTTTTTTTTTTTTAACTGCTGTTGCTTTAAAGTCTGTTTTTTCCTGATAGAAGAATAGCTACTGCTGCTTGCTTTTGGTTCCCATTTGTGTGGAATATCTTTTTCCACCCCTTTACCTTAAGTTTATGTGAATCCTTATGTGTTAGGTGAGTCTTTTGAAGACAGTAGATATTTGGTTGGTGAATTTTTATCCATTCTGCCATTCTGCATCTTTTAATTGGAGAATTTAGGCCATTTATGTGTTCTCTTCGTCATGTTAGTTGTTGCCTTAATACCTTATGTTTTATTTTTAAATTGTGTTACTGTTTTATAGGCCTGGTGACATTTATGCTTTAAGGAGGTTCTATTTTGGTGTATTTCAAGGGTTTGTTTCAAAATTTTGAACCCTTTTAGCATTTCTTGTAGTGCTGGCTTAATTGTGGCAAATTTTCTCAGCATTTGTTTGTCTGGAAAAGACTTGATCTCTCCTTCATTTATGAAGCTCAGTTTTATTGGATACAAAATCCTGGGCTGACAATTATTTGGTTTCAGAAGGCTAAAGATGACACCGCAATTCTTTCTGGCCTGTAAGGTTTCTACAGATAATTCTGCTATTAATCCGATAGGTTTTCCTCTATAGGTTCTCTGATGCTTTTGTCCCACAGCTCTTAAGATTCTTTCCTTTGTCTTGACTTTAGAGAACCGCATGACTGTGTGCCTAGGTGATGATCTTTTTGGAATGAATTTCCCAGCTGCTCTTTGAGCTTCTTGTATTTGGGTATCTAGATCTCTAGCAAGGCCAGGGAAGTTTTCCTCTAGTATTCCCTCAAATATGCTTTCCAAACTTTTAAATTTCTCTTCTTCCTCTGGAAAACCAATTATACTTAGGTTTGCCATTTTATATAATCCCAAATTTCTTGGAGGCTTTGTTCACTTTTTTATTTTATTTTTTATTTTTTCTTGTCTTTGTCTGATTGGGTTAATTTGAAAGCTTTGTCTTTGAGCTCCAAACTTCTTCCTTTTACTTGTTCTAGTCTATTGTTGAAACTTTCCACACTACAATTTTTGTATTTCTCTAAGTGTGTCTTTCATTTCCAGAAGTTGTGATTGTTTTTCCTTTATGACATCTATTCATGTGGAGAATTTTTCATCTGTATCCTGTATATTGTTTTAATATCTTTTTTTTTTTTTTTTTGAGGCAGAGTTTTGCTCTTGTCACCCAGGCTGGAGTGCAGTGGCACGATCTCGGCTCACTGCAACCTCTACCTCCCCGGTTCAAGCGATTCTCTTGCCTTAGCATCCTGAGTAGCTGGTATTACAGGCACCTGCCACCATGCTTGGCGAATTTTTTGTATTTTTAGTAGAGACGGGGTTTCACTACGTTGGCAAGGCTGGTCTCGAACTCCTGACCTCATGATCCACCTGCCTCCGCCTCCCAAAGTGCTGGGATTACAGGCTTGAGCTACCATGCCCGGCCTTGTTTTAATATCTTTACATTTGTTTTCACTTTTCTCTGGTATCTCCTTGAGTACCTTAATAATCAACCTTCTGAATTTTTTATCTGGCGATTCAGAGATTTCTTGGTTTGGATCCATTGCTGGGGAGCTGGTATGATCTTTTGGGGATACTATAGAACCTTGTTTTGTTACATTACCAGAATTACTTTTCTGGTTCCTTCTCATTTGCGTAGATCATTTCAGTAGAGAGGTCTGAATCTCAGTGTCTCCTGTTCAGATTTTCTTATGCCACAGGGTGATCCCTTGATGTGATGTTTTCCACCTTACCCTAGGGATGGGGCTTCCTGAAAGCTGGAGTGCAGAGATTGTTATAGCTCTTTTGGGTCTGGTTACCAAGCTAGGCTACCAGGCTCTGGACTGGTGCTATGGAATGTCTACAGAGTCCTGTGACGTGATCCATCTTCAGGTCTCCCAATCATGGATACCAGCACCTGCTCTGGTAGAGGTGGCAGGGAAGTGAGGTAGACTCCGTGAGAGTCCATGGTTGTAGATATGTTTAGTGTGCTGGCTTTCTGGAATGTATGGTTATGTTAGCAGTGATGTTTTCACATGGACATACTCAGGAACTCTGGTTAGCCAGTATCTTGTAGGCAGTGGAATTAGGCGTTGTCTTCTCCTTCCTGGGATGAGGGTTATTCTGTCATGAGTTGTTGTAATGGCCTGAGTTGGTTGGCCTCCAACCAGAAGGTGGTGTTTTCAAGAGAAAACAGTATTAGTGGAGGGATCTAAGCTTGCCATAAGTTGGCCAGGGTAAGTATTTCAGTTTCTGAGGTGATGGGAGGGGCCACAAAGCTCCCAAGAGTTTATCTTTTGTAATCAGCTACCAGGAAGGGTAGAGAAATACTATCAGGTCAGGGCAGGGTTAGACAGGTCTGAGCTCAGCCTCTCCTTGGCTGGGGCTTGCTGCAGCCACTGTGGGGATGGAGGGTGTTTCTCAGGCCAATAGGATTATGTTCCAAAAGCCATCTTGGCTGCCTCTGCTGTGTCATATAGTTCACCAGAGAAGTGAGGAATAACTGTTAGTGAGAGGCCTAACCCATCTCCCATGCAGTTGGCAAGGCCAGTCTCGCTCCTGCAGTTCCCCAATAAGACCTTGCCTGAGGCCATGAACTTCCCCACTAAAAAAGCAAGCATGGCCCTTGCTCCTCTACATCTGCCCACTCCATCAGCAGCGGCTCCTGTGCTTGAATCTGCAGCAGCTCCTCCTTGTGTCCTGGACTTCACCTGAGAAAATTTGTGCCCAGTTGAAATAACTACAAATTTCAGTTGGGAGTTTCCTTTGCATTGTGACTACTTCCCAATTCCTCTGGCTGCCTTCCCCAAGGGCCCCTATAAGATATCATCAGGGATGGCTTCCCTGGGCTTCAGCAGGAGACTGGGACTGCCTGCAAGCCATTTTCTGCTGCTACTTCTACTTTTATATTTCATGTGACTCCCTAAATCCATTTCAACTCCAGAAGAAGTTAAATCCTTCTTCCATAATCTCATGATCTGGATTTTCAGATCCCCCAGTGGAAATGTGTGTTCGGGGGCAGATTTTCATTCTCTCACACTTTGGGAATGCTCAGTTTTTCGCCTGTTTCATGGAATTTGTAGTAGTGTGCTGCTTCTTTCAAAGGATCTGTGAATCCTTCAGGTTTTCCTGGTATGTTCCTTTGTTGGTTCTTGGAGCAACAGATCACAGTGTGAGTCTCCACACATTGTTCTCTTCATCCGGGTGAGAACTGCACATTAGCCCTATCTCCTAACTGCCATCTTGTCCACCAAGTCCAGTGTCGTGACATTTTCAAACAATTTCTTTGGTAATTGACATTTAAAAAAAATTTCTTTGTTAATTGTGAGCATATGCAAACAATAATATATAGAGTCTATTTTGATGAAATAAAACAATTACTGTTCATGCATTTTACAAATTATTTTGTAATGTTTGTATATTACACATTGTAATAACTCCTTTGGAACCATAAAATTTTAAAAAATATTTTAATTTTCACGGGCACTTAGTAGGTATTTATATTTATGGGGTACATGAGATACCTTGATACAGGCATGCAATGTGTAATAATCACACCACAGAGAAGGAGGTAACCATCCACCCAAGCATTTATCCTTTGTGTTACAAACAATCCAATTAGACTCTTTAGTTATTTTAAAATGTACAATTAAGTTATTATTGACTATAGTAACCCTGATGTGCTATCCAATAGTAGGTTTTATTATTCTTTCTATTTGTTGTACCTATTAACCATCCCCACTTCACCCTGCAACCCTTCACTACCCTTTCCAGCCTCTGGTAACCATCCTTTCACTCTCTATGTCCATGAGTTCAATCGTTTTGATTTTTGGATCCCCCAAATAAGTGAGAACATGTGATGTTTGTCTTTCTGTGCCTGGCTTATTTCACTTAACATAATGATCTCTAGTTCCATCCATGTTGTTGCAAATGACTGGATGTCATTCTTTTTATGGCTGAATAGTACTCCATTGTGTATACGTACCATATTTTCTTTATCCACTCAACTGTTGATGGACACATAGATTGCTTCCAAATCTTGGCTATTGTGAACAGTGCTACAATAAACTTGAGAGTAAAGACATTTCTTCCGGCCAGGCACGGTGGCTCACGCCTGTAATCCCAGCACTTTGGGAGACCGAGGCAGGTGGATCATGAGGTCAGGAGATCAAGACCATCCTGGCTAACATGGTGAAACACCGTGTCTACTAAAAATATAAAAAATTTTGTGGTGGCGGGCACCTGTAGTCCCAGCTACTCAGGAGACTGAGGCAGGAGAATGGTGTGAACCCGGGACGTGGAGCTTGCAGTGAGCCGAGATCGTGCCACAGCACTCCAGCCTGGGCAACAGAGTAAGACTCAAAAAAAAACAAAAAAAGAAAAACAAAAAGATATTTCTTCCATATACTGATTTCCTTTCTTTTTTGTATATACCCGTCAGTAGGATTGCTGGATCATACAATAGTTCTATTTTTAGTTTCTTAAGGAAATTTTGAATGTTTCTTAGTGATTGTACTAATTTACATTTCTACCAGCAGTGTATGAGGATTCCCTGTTCCCCTTATCCTCAACAGCATTTGTTACTGCCTGTCTATTGGATATAACCCATTTTAACTATGGTGAGATGATGTCTCATTGTTGTTTTGATTTGCATTTTTCTGATGATCAGTGATGTCTGGCACATTTTCACATGCCTGTTTGCCATTTGTATGTCTTCTTTTGAGAAATGTCTATTCAAATTTTTTGCCAATTATTGAATCATATTATTAAAATTTCCCTGTAGAGTTGTTTGAGCTCCTTATATAATAATTCTGGTTATTAACACTGTCTCAGATGGGTAGTTTGTAAATATTTTCTCCCATTATGTCGGTTGTCTCTTCACTTTGTTGACTGTTTGCTGTTCAGAAGTTTTTTTAACTTGATCTGATCACATTTATCCATTTTTGCTTTGGTTGCCTATGCTTGTGTGGTATTACTCAAGAAATTTTTGCCCAGTCCAATGTCGTGGAGAGTTTCCCCAGTGTTTTCTTGCAGTAGATTCATATTTTGAGGTCTTCATTTTAAGTCTTTATTTTGATTTGATTTTTGTATATGTCAAGAGTCAGAAGTCTAGTTTCATTCTTCTGCATATGAATATTCAGTTTTCCCAGAACCATTTATTGAAGAGACTATATTTTCCTGAGGGTATGTTCTTGGCACCTTTGTCAAAATGAATTCATTGTAGCTGTGTGAACTTCCTTCTGGATTATGCTTTCTGTTCCATTGATCTACATGTCTGTTTTTATGCCAGCACCATGCTGTTTTGGTTACTCTAGTTCTGTAGTATAATTTGAAGTCAGGCAATGTGATTCCTCCAGTTTTGTTCTCTTTGTTCAGGATAGCTCTGATTATTCTGGGTCTTTTGTGGTTCCAAATAAATTTTTAAATTGTTTTTTCTATTTCTGTGAAGAGTGTCATTGGTATTTTCATAGGCATTGTACTGAACCTGTAGATCACTTTGGGAAGGACATTTTAACAATATTGACTATTTCAATTCATGAACAGGAAATATCTTTTCATCTTATTGGCATCCTCTTCAATTTCTTTCACGAGTGTTTTATATTTTTCATTATAGAGATCTTTAATTTTATGGTTAATCCCTAGGTATTTAATTTTATCTGTGGCTATCGTAAATGGGATTAAATTTTGATTTTTTGTTTTGCATTGCTCATTGTTGGCATATAGAAATGCTACCGGTTTTTGTATGTTAATTTTGTATCCTACAACTTTGCAGAATTTGTTTATCAGTTCTAATAGTTTTTTTGTGGAGTTTTTAGGTTTTCCTGAATATAAGATCATATCATCTTATGATCATTTGACGTCTTCCACTCCAATTTGGATGCCCTTTATTTTGTTCTTTTTTCTGATTACTCTAGCTTAGGATTTTCAATACTATGTTGAATAACAGTGGTGAAAGTAGGCATCCTTGCCATGTTCCAGATCTTAGAGGAAAGGCTTTCAGATTTCCCCCTTCAGTTCCTGTGCTTGTCTTATTGGCAGAGTTTTTATTATGACTTTGATCTTGTTAATTGTTATTCATCTCTTGAGGTTTTGAATTTCTTCCTGGTTAAATCTTGCCAGGTTGCATGTGTCTAAGAATTTGTCTATTTCTCCTAGATTTACCAATTTATTGGCATATAGTTGCTCATTGTAGTCACTAATAATCCTTTTAATTTCTGTGGTATCAGTTGTAATGTCTCCTTTTTCATCTCTGATTTTATTTATTTGGATCTTTTTTTTCCTAGTCTGACTAAAGGCTTGTCAAGTGTGTTTAACTTTTCAATAAACCACATTTTTGTTTCATTGGTCTTTTGTATTGTTTTCTTCATTTCAATTTTATTTATTTATGCTCTGATCTTTATTATTTCTTTCTTCCACAAATTTTAAGTTTGGTTTGCTCTTGCTTTTCTAGTTCTTTAAGCTGCATCATTCAGTTGTTTATTTGAAGTTTTTCTTCTTTTTTGATGTAGACAGTTACAGCTATAAACTTCCCTCTTAGTACTGTTTTTATCGTATCCCATAGGTTTTTTGGTATGCTATGTTTCCATCACCATTTCTTTCAAGACATTTTTCAATTTCCTCCTTAATTTACTCATTGGCCCACTCTTCATTCAGGAGCATATTAATTTTCCTGTATTTGTAGAGTTTCAAAAATTCCTCTTGTTATCAATTTCTAGTTTTATTCCATTGTGGTCAGAGAATATGCTTAATATTATTTTAATTTTTTGAATGTTTTAAGTCTTGTTTTGTGACCTAACATATGGTCTATCCTTGAGAATCATCCATATCCTGAGGGAAAGAATGTGTGATCTGTAGCCATTGGATGAAATGTTCTGTAAATATTCATTAAATTCATTCAGTCTACAGTGCAGAGTAAGTCTGATGTTTCTTTGTTGATTATCTGTCCAGAAGATCTGTCCAGTGCTGAAGGTGAGGTGTTGAATTCTCTAGCTATTACTGTATTGAGGCCCATTTCTCTCTTTAGCTCTAATAATATTTGCTTTACATAGCTGGGTACTTCAGTGTTAAATGTATATGTATTTAAAACTGTTATATCCTCTTGCTGAAATGATACCTTTATCATTATATAGTGACCTTCTTTGTCTCTTATTATAGTTTTTGTCATGAAATCTAATTTGTCTGTTATAAGTATAGCTACTCTTTTTCTTTTTTGGTTTCTATTGGCATGGAATATAT
Source organism: Mandrillus leucophaeus (assembly GCF_000951045.1). Classification (NCBI taxonomy): domain Eukaryota; kingdom Metazoa; phylum Chordata; class Mammalia; order Primates; family Cercopithecidae; genus Mandrillus; species Mandrillus leucophaeus. The sequence continues at coordinate 650,503 of NW_012108786.1, read as the reverse complement.
CTTTTTCCATCCCTTTATTTTTCAGTCAATGTGTCTCTTTATAGGTGAAGTGTGTTTCTCGTAGGCAACAGATCAAAGGGTTTTTATTTTTCATCTATTCAGCTACTGTATATCTTTTGACTGGAGAGTTTAGTTCATTTACATTCAATGTTATTATTGATAAGTAAGAAGTTACTTTTGCCATGTTGTTATTTGTTTTCTGGTTGTTGTTTTTTTTTCTTTTTTTTGGTCTTCTCTCCCTTCTTTTCTTCCTTCCTGTCTTCCTTTAGTGATGGTCATTTTCTCTGGTGGTATAATTTAGTTTCTTGCTTTCTATTTTTTGTATATCCATTGTTTTTTGGTTTGTGGTTACCATGGGGCTTCCAAATACTGTCTTATAACCCATTTTTTTAAGCTGATAACAACTAACACTGTTTGCATAAACAAACAAACAAACACAAGTAATAATGAAAACTCTAGCCTTACCTTTATCCTTCTGCTTTTTAACCTTTTGTTGTTTCCATTTTTATCTTATTGTACTGTCTATGTCTTCAAAAATTGTTGTAGTTATTATTTTTTTATTGGTTCATCATTTAGTCTTTTTACTTAGGATGACTAGTTTATACCTCAGTTACTGTGATATAATATTCCATGTTTTTTTGTGTACTTAATATCATCAGTGAGTTTGTACTTTCAGGTGAATTCTTATTGCTCATTAACATCCTTTATCTTTCTGACTGAAGTACTCCCTTTAGCATTTCTCACAGGACAGGTCTGGTGTTGATAAAATCCCTTAGCTTCTGTTTGTCTTGGAAAGTCTTTATTTCTCCTTTATATTTGAAGGATATCTTCACCAGATATACTATTTTAGGGTAAAAGTATTTTTCTTTCAGCACCGTAAATATGTCATGCCACTCTCTCCTGGTCTGTAAGGTTTCAACGGAAAAGTCTGCTGCTAGACATATTGAAGCTCCATTGCCTGCTATATGTTTTTTTCTCTTGTTGCTTTTAGAATCCTTTCTTTATCCTTGACCTTTTGGAGTTGATTACTAAATGCCTTGAGCTAGTCTTCTTTGGGTTAAATCTGCTTAGTGTTTTATAACCTTCTTGTACTTGGATATTGATATCTTCCCCTAGGGTTTTGTTATTATATCTTTGAATTAACTGTCTACCCCATCTCTTTTTCTGCCTCCTCTTTACGGCCAATAACTATTAGATTTCCCTTTGGGGGCTATTTTCTAGACCCTGTAGGTGTGCTTCATTTTTAAAAATTATTATTTCCTCTTTTGTTTTCACTGACTGTGCATTTTCAAATAACCTATCTTCAAGCTTACTAATTCTTCTGGTTGATCACTTGTGCTATTAAAAGATCCTGATGCATTCTTCAGTGTGCCAATTACCTTTTTTAAATCTAGAATTTCTGCTGATTCTTTTTAATTAAAATAATTTTAAAAATATAATTATATGATATATTAGTTATTTTAAATGAATAATTATTTTAATGTGTTTGTTTAATTTATCTGATAGAATTCTGAATTACTACTCTGCTTTATCTTGAATTTCAGTTTCCTCAAAACAGTTATTTTGAATTATCTGTCTGAAAAGTCACATATCTCTGTTTCACTAGGATTGGTTCCTGCTACCTTATTTAGTTCATTTGGTGAAGTTATGTTTTTCTGGATGGTGTTATGTTTACTAGATGTTCTTGGATGTCTGGGCATTAAAAACTAGGTATTTATTGTAGTCTTCACCTTTTCAGCTTGTTTGTCCCCATCCTTCTTGGCAAAGCTTTCCAGATATTCAGAAGGACTTGGGTATTGTGATCTAAGCTGTAACAGTTTTAGGGGGCACCCCAAGACCAGTAATGCTGTGGTTCTTGCAGACTCATAGACGTACTACCTTGATGGCCTTGGACAAGATCTGAAAGAATTCTATAGATTACTGGGTGAAAACTCTTGTTCTTTTTCTTCTTCCTCCCACACAAATAGAGTGTCTCTCTCTGTTCTGAGCCACTGAAAGCTAGGGGTGGAGTGACACATGTACCTCTTGGCCACCACCACTAGGACTGTGCTGGGTCAGACCTAAAGCTGGCACAGGACTAGGTGTTGCCCAAGTTCTGCTATAACTACTCCCTGGCTGCTGCCTATATTCGCTCAAGGCTCTGGGGTTCAACAATCAGCAGGTGGCAAAGCCAGCCAGGCCTATGTCCTTCCCTTCAGGGTGCAAGTCATCCTAGGTCCCAGATAGGTCCAGAGTTGCCATCCTCCAGGAATCAGGGACCAGAGTCAAAAACCTCCGAACTCTTCCTGTTCTGTTGTACTGTGGCTGAGCTGTCACTCAAACCATAAGACGCAGTCCTTCCCACTCTTTTCTCTCCTTTCCAAAGGAAAAGGAGCATCACCCTGTGGTCATCACCACAACAGGCCACAGGGGGTATTGTTAAACTACCTCCAATATTCCCTTAAGGCCCACGGATCTCAACTCAGTTTGTGATGAATACTGCTTGGTCTAGGACTCTCCCTTCAGGGCAGAGGAAGAGCCATTAAATCTTAAGTGACAAATGGATATTAACAATTTTTCATGTGTTCAACATCTAGAACAAAATAGGTATTTACACTGTATAGATTTTCCTTTGCTAGTATTATAAGTAGAAAAATTAAGAGTCTTATTCCCATATTTAGTGTGTTTATATGTGTTATCATTTATGTGTATAATGCAAATAGAAACTACTGCATATAGCAAATTCTAAATTTCTAAGTTTCATTTCACAAAGAAGCCACTGATTAATGCTTTTTAAATACTGTCTTTGGATTACTATGTTATGAAAATGTCTTGTGGAACTATTGAGAATTTAGTATCTGTTTCATCATGTAGTCACCTATTTCTAAATTGTCACATTTTATTTTGTTGTAAATACTGCTGATTTAATGGTATATTTGAAACACTAGGCATATATGGAACATATTCTGGAGACCTGTTGCTGTCCCTGGCAATAACGAGCGCTCAAGATTAACCAATGTAGTTATGTTGACATGAGCACATTAGAAAAGTCCCTCTGCTTTTGGTTGTTTCTATTGGCATGTTTCTATTGGTTGTTTCTATTGGTCAGTAATGGCACTGAGCCCATATTCTCAAACTATCTGTAATCCTCAAGTAATTCACCTCTCAAGAACTCAATTCCTTGCATGGCTGGAGTTCTGGCCAGGGACTGATAAAGCTGGAAAATGACCAGTGAAAGAAAAAGCAAAAAACAATTTTTCCAGAATGTAACCAGTTTCTTAATCACATGTGTGTGTGTGTATTTTTTTTATAGCTGTATATATATATATATATATATATAAAAATAGCTGTTCAATGATTCTTTCCTATGTTATTCATATACAGTCTGAAGATCACATTAAGCACATTTTAATAAAAGTAAGTGTGAGCTGAGTCTAATGAAAAATTTTTATATGTGTCTTATACACCTGTATTTGCAGCTAAGTATTATTTTTGCTTTTCAAACCATGTCATCATACCAGTTAATGTGCAATTTGTTAATCAGAGAGGTTTTTTCCACCTTTTTTCATATTTGCTCTGACATGATCCTTTTTTTACCAAAGGAATATTATAGACTTTCTAAATTAAAATGGGTATATAAATCTTGCTAGACTGGGTGTGGCCAACATACAATGTGTAGTCTGAATTCTTTAGCTGCCTTACGGTCTGCTATAGTTACTTTTCGCAGGTGGCATTGGATCTTTCTAGTGCAGGTCTCGCAGCAACACAGTATGTAGTAACCTATGACACATTCTTAAGTTAAGATCTTTTATATTGCATACAAGCCTTGGCCTGCTTAATGAAACTAATAAATTCCATTTGCTATATCTTTAAATTTCTCCTGCATCTTAGCAACTGTATCTTAATAATTTTGTCTGTTTTCCTTGGACATAGAAGTCTTAATGCTATTATCCTGACTCAATCAATCAACACTTGAACACTAACTATGAGCAAGAAGTGAGCTAGGATTTCCAATTAAATGCTATAGCATTAATAAGAACTGTGTTTTTCAAAACTTAAAACTTTGCAGTCTTATACAAGCATGTATCCAAAGGAAACAACCCTACCACTTAAAGAAAGCCATATTCTTATATGAAAATTTTTGGCTATCAAATAATATCAAAATAATATGATCTCGGAGAACACCCATCTTGACTTTCTCTTATTAGAGAACAAGAAGCCAAGTCTTAGCAGAAATAAGTGGGTTACACCAAACAACACTAAGAGTTAGTGGCAAAATAATAGAAATGTGTTCTAATTCTGGGTTGAATGCTGTTTTTACCTTTCTACCCTGCATCTCTTTGACCCAGTGGGGTTACGCTTGGTGAAAAATCAAACTTTTTATTGTCTTTCCCACAGCACTACACTCATTTTGGGTGGGGAGAGGCAATATATAGATACTATTTTAGACTTTTTAACATATTATTTTAAAATGGCAACAGTATATAACCTATTACATCAAGAATGTCATAAGTTGGTAATATGATTTAATCACTCATGCATCCACAACCTATTTGTTAAGTTCCTGATTTATAAAGTTCCAGTAGTGCTAGCCTTTGGGGACACGAACATGAAAAAGACTTGCTTTCCTTTTGTCTATGAGCTTATGGTCCAGTGGCAATTAGAGGACATTAAGCTTAAGACTACAAAATAGAAAGAAGTGCTAAAATAGAGATATATTGTGAGTCCAAATAAAAGGTCCATATAACCCAGCTTGAGAAGGCTGTGGAGCAACCTGGTGACACAGGTCGTGAACCATGACAGATGAATGGGGAGGTGCCACATGAAGAAGGAAGGTGAGAAGAGCAATTTTATCCTTCCTGTCGCTCAGAACACACACCTTGGAGACAAGAGGGATTCTGTAAATGGAAATAAGGGATCTGGATGCATCAGACATTGAAAGGTCTGGAATAGTGGGCTATAAGATTGCAGAATAGGTTGAAAGGTCTAGCACACGATCATAGGCTTGGGTGTCGAAAACTGGTGGAGATAAAAGATTAATTCATATTTTAAAAATCATTTCTTTAAACTCAAGAATGTCTTCAATATGCATTTCTTGAAAAGATATATCTAGTTGCTCATAATATGCTTGCCATTTATCTGAGTTCTAGAGGTATGGCAATGAACAAGATACAAAATCCATTATATCAGGCAATTTACAGTCTAGTTTCAAATGTGGGAAGCAGAAAACAAACAAATAAATAACTAAAATGTTTATTTTACTTACTTGTATTTTCTATGAATAAAAGCTTGGTAAGGGGAAGGAGAATGACAGAGGAGTGAGAGATACCATTTCAGGCAAATTGGTAAGGAAAGCCCTAATATTTGAAAAAATTTCAGAATGATATGAAGATCAGTGGGAAGAGTAATCTAGGCTGAGCTAATGGCAAATGTAAAGGCCACAAGGGAGGAATAATCTGGCAGGTTATTTTGCCAGAATAGAATAAGGAAAGAAACGAGTAGGAAATGATATAAGACAAAAAGGCAGGGAACAGATATTGTAATATCTTTAATATGTAAGGCACAGTAAAGACCAGATTTTATCTTACATGTTATGGAAAGCCACAGTAGAGATTTAAGCAGTAGTGTGACTTGAATGATTTATGCATTATAGGTGTAATTTTGGCTCATATGTGGTCAATAATTAGTAGCAGGGCATGAGTGGAAGCACAGAGATGACTTGTAAACTACTGCTTTAGCTCATGGGAGATGGTCACTGGGACTTTGGATGGCAGCAGTGGAGGTGACGGAGAAGTAGAAGTTAAACATGTCATGTAAAGATACAGCCAGAAAGATCTGGTCATGTTGTGGATGAGACCTATCAGGGGAAAAAAATGAAACAAGGATTATTGTGAGGATTTTGGACTGAATATTTACTCAGGCAAATGACGATACCATTTACTAAGGTGGGAGGAATTGTGGGAAATACAAGGAGCCAACGACGAGACCAAGACTAGGTAGACAAGGAAGTGGGAGGAAAATCAGAGAAAGCCACGTGATCAGTTTCAACAGAAAGACAGTCATCGACGAACTTAAGTGGTGTTTCCATGTTAAGTAAAATGAGAACTAAATTAATTACTGAATTTATCAAAAATATGGTAATATGATCTTTTCAAGAGGCTTTCCATGGTCCAATGTGAAAGAAAGACTCATTAGGTCAATCCTGAAGGGAGAGCAGAAAGGAAAAAAAAAAGATTTTTCTTCCAAGTCATTTTCTTTCATCAAAAGTGATGGGGTTTTCTATATTTAAAAGGCCAGTCATTACAATGTATTTGTATGCTGATAACAATGATCTAGTAAAGATGGATTTGCCAATAATATTTTTCAATTATGGCTTTACAAGAGAACTGTGCCTATGGTTTATTGAATTTACATTGTACTTCCTCGGTTATGTTATATATTCTGATTATCATAAAAGACAAATTATATCTTATTGAATTCTTTTTTTTATAGTTTTTTTTTTTTTTTTGAGACAGGTTCTATGTTGCTAGGCTGGCTTTGAACTCCTCCCACCTTGGCCACCGAAAGTGCTGGGATTACAGGCATGAGCCACAACACCTGGCCAATTTTTTTGTGGAGACGTAGTCTCACTTTTTTTTTTTTGAGACAGGGTCTTACTCTTCTCTGTCACCCAAGCTGGAGTGCAGTGGCATGATTATAGCTCACTGTAGCATCAACCTCCCAGGCTCAAGTGATCCTTCCACTCAGCCTCCCAAGTGCACTGAGACTACAAATCAGCACCACTGATTTAAACACTGTTTAAATCAGGCTTTTTATGTTTTTTTTTTTTTGGTAGAGATGGGTGTCTCCCTACATTGCCTAAGCTGGTCTTGAATTCCTAGGTTCAAGCAATCTTTATGCCTTGGCCTCCCAAGGTACTGAGATTGCAGGTCTACGCCATCACACGTGGCTTGAATTCTTAATTTTAGAAACCTGAGTTATTCAAGTTTGGTTTATACTTGGAGTGTTTAGACTAAGATAGTTTAATGTTAAAAATTAATGCAATATATTACATTAAGAAAATGCACTAGAAATAATAAATAATAATTTCAATAAAATCAGCTATATAGGAATAAACTGTAAATCCCCTATACATGTGTAAAAAAATAAATTAGGAGTAAAAGAACTTAATTGCAAAATATTAGAATCTTTTTTCTTTCATCAGAAAGAGGAATGCTTATAATCACTATTTCTATTCAACATTGTTTTGGGTCTTAGTCAGAATAAGAGAAGTAAAACATAATAATAATCATCATCATCATCATCCTACGAATTGGAGAGAAGATGGAAAGCTGATAAATTTTCAAACCTATTAGGGAAGCCTATAGGTTGAAAAAGATTATTCAATATAACAACAATGTATAAAAATCAATTATATTTCCAATAACAACTAACAAGAAAATACAATATTTAAAAAATATAATTTATGATATAATAAAATAACACCTTACAAAATATATGCAAGATCTTTATGGGGAGAAATTTCAAACTTTAATGAATAATGTTAAAGAAGAATCACATAAAGAAATATTCCATATTCAAGGATTGGAAGAATCAACAACATAGTCTATAAATTAATTCCATTTTCAATCATAATCTCTATAATTTGTGTATGTATATAAATGTAATTGAGCAACTGGTTCAAAAATTTGTATTCCAGAGCCAAGGTCTAAGAATAGCCAAGACATTGTTGAAGAAGGAGAACAATGCAGAGAGAATTGGCCTATCAGGAATCATGATTAAAGTAGGTTTCGTACAGGCACAGTCAATTAGAATACTGCAACAAATTTTTAAAAACTTAAAGCAAAGTCTATGTATACATGTAAACTTGACATAAACTCAACCTATTATTAGATATTTATGTGAAATTTAAAATTGTTTATTCATATTGGAAAAATAAAATTAGATCCCTGTCTTTAACCCTACTTAAAAATCAGTTCCAGATGGATTCAAGGCCTAATGAAACTCGGACCTTCAAAGTCCATAGAGGAAAGCACAAAATAACATCTCTACTATTATTATTATTATTAATTTACTTTTTCTGTGTGTGTGTGGAGTTGGAGTTTTGCTCTTGTTGCCCAGGCTGGAGTGCAGTGGCACGATCTTGGCTTACTGCAACTTCCGCCTTCTGGGTTCAAGCGATTCTCCTGTCTCAGGCTCCTAACTAGCTGGGATTATGGGTGCCTGCCACCACACCTAGCTAATTTTTTTGTATTTTTATTAGAGATGGGTTTTCATCATTTTGGCCAGACTGGTCTCAAACTCCTGACCTCAGGTGATTCACCCACCTTGGTCTCCCAAAGTGCTGGGATTACAGGGGTAAACCACCCCACCTAGCTTTTTCTATTATTTCTTAAAGACAGTGTAAGATAAGGACACTAGTGGGAGAAATGGGTACATATGGTTTTGTTAAAATTAAGCTCTCCTCTTCATCAAGATGCCATAAAGAATGTGAAAATTTAAGCCACAGAGAAGACATAATTGTAAGATATATGTCTAACAAACATTAGTATCCAGCTACATGAAGAACTCCTACAAGTCGTTAACAAAAAGGGAAACAACCCAAAAGAAAAATAGGCAAGAAACATAGACTAGCAATTTACAAATGGGTAAACCACATGGTTAATCAACTCAGGGAGATGCACGTCTTCACTATACCCAGGGAAATACAAAGAAAAACTACAGTGAGATTTTATTTTGTGTTTGTCGGGTTGGCAAATGCTTAAAAATTTGGCTGTATCCAGAGTTCTTGAGGATATAAACACCTATACCTTCATTCTTGGAGCGATTTTGGAAAATAATTTGGAATAACAAGTAAATATGAAGATGAGAATATCCCATAATAATTATTATTTCTAGTTATATATCCTAAATAAATTCTTGAACATTAAATATATTGTAAATATTGTTTGCTATGGTAAATAAAAACAATCTAAAAGGTCAGCCAACAAGAGTGGAGAATAAATTGAGCTATGGTTATACAACTGAGTGTTATAAAATACTTGAAAATAAAACAAGTAGAAGTATATTTATCAAACATGAGTGAATTTCAAAATCAGAACATTGAGTAGAAAATGCAAGTAAGAGGAGCATTTAATGCATGATGTCACTTTTGTAAAGTTTAAGAACACAAATATCAGTAAAATATTCTAAGAATTGAGAAAGGAGAGTAGAATTGGAAAATTACATAAGCTTTAATTTTATATTTGAAATTATATTTCTTAATTCATGTATTGAAAACAAACATGAAATATTTCATATGTAAACAAGATGTATCTTATTTCAGGTAAACTTTATATAAACATTCAGATTTATGGAAGAAACTGGCAAATACTGCTCATTTTATAAGATCTATGTGTACTTTGCTGAATAACTTGCCAAATAATTCTTTAGTTACAATGTCTAGTTATTCAACGTATTATTTAACTTCTACAAAATTGCTTAGAAAACATTCAGGCAAAAAGACTTAATGTTAGATTATGATGCAGTGTTTTTTAGTCATTTGTAAGAGGATTTATTTGAAAGTTTCATCGGTCTTCCCGGTAGATAAGTTGAAGACCACACATTTACAGATCATCGTTTTGTTTAGAAGTTCAATAATTATGATCTCCCTGATGTAACTTATTAAAAACTGGTTGTCATTGTCTTTTTTCTCCCCAAGTATGCAATGCATGAGAAACACTTCATGCATGTTTGTAAGCCTGGACTCTGGTAGGAAAGCCATCTCACCGCAGCACACCGTGGTAGTCTGAGGCATTCCATAATGCCAGCTATGCATGCAGTTCAGGTAGCATCAGCAGCTTTAATCAAGGATAGAGGAATAAGGTATGTAAAGCAGATGGAACTCTGGGGAACACTGAGGAAATGAGCTCAAAGTGCAGATGACGTTCTGCAGCTGGAGGAAAATGTTGATTATTTTTAAGCTCACAATTACAGCCCAAAGGTGGATGACAAATGAAGCACTGTGAACAAGTATAAAGAATGACAGACCATTCTCACCCACTTGAAGAACAATTTGGAGCTTATATGTGTCTTTTTTCTAGGAAAGCATTAGCCATTTTCTAGGAAGAAGGGTATCTGTTAATGTTTTCGTTCCACTGTAGAGATGGTAAAATCCTTTTACAATACAGCTGGAGTTATTGACTACATTTATATCAATACTTAGACAAGCGAATCTTCCCTTTCCTTTTTCACTCACACTGGGTAGGGATGTAGTTTATGTGTCTTTGCTAGTCAAGAGTTCATCTGTGTGGCAATAATGAGTCGCTTAACCTGCGTAGCAAGGAGACATTACTCTTTGATTCTTGCTGCTTGTAACAGTAATTAGATTTTGATCTTGAATTCAAACCTGAAGACTAAGTAAATGCCATCTTGGATCCATGACTGACCATTCCTGAGGAACTTTAAAGAGAACACTCCCTGTTATTTAAGGATACTTTATAACGTATTGCTTGATCTTCATTAAAAAAAAAAATCACTCCTAATATCTACTACACCACACTGACCTTCTAGCTGTGGTTCAAACATGCTAAATGGGCCAGGCGTGGTGGCTCATGCTTGTAATCCCAGAACTGTGGGAGGCTGAGGTGGGCAAGTCACGAGAGCTCAGGAGTTTGAGACCACCCTGGGCAACATGGCTCCTGTCTCCACCAAAAATACAAAAAATTAGCTGGGCGTGATGGCCCACATCTGTGGTCCTAGCTACTTGGGAGGCTGAGGTGGGAGAATCACTTGAGCCCAGGAAGTGGAGGCTGCAGTGAACCAAGATCGCACCACTGCACTCCAGCCCGGGCGACAGAGCTAGACTGTATCTCAAAAAAACAGCAAACAAACAAACATGCCAGATGCTTCTGTTTTAAGATGTTTCCCTGGGCTGTTTCCTCTGACTAGAAGATGCTTCCCCTAAAAGGCTCCCCGGGCTAGCTCTCTCACCTCTGTCTGGTCTCTATTCACAGGACATATCCTCACTGAGACCCACCCGACTGTCCTGTTTAAACACATAACCCACTCTGCCTTTTACCTTTGAAGGAGTTAATAAAATACCATCCAAAATGTGCCACTTTGTCATGCTGGTTGCTTCAAACTTAGGGCACCTGTAGAACAGCAAATTCAGGCAGGAGCTTTTTCTGAGCTCCCTTTACCTGCCTTAGGAAGGATCCTCCAAAAGGAACTCAACTGTCCCTGCCCCAGTAATCTCATCAACCAGAGAAGAAAACTCAGATCACGAGAGACAAAAAGAAAGAAAGAAAAAAATCACTTGAAAAATACAACACCCTTAAACTTTACTCAGAAAATTTAAGTGGAAAAAGTTAGTGGGTCTATATCATTTTATAATATTGCCTAGGATTTTATACAGAAAATTAATTATTTAAATTATAACATGCTTTGGTTGTAAATCCATGTTTATATTGTAATTGCATAGCTTCAATTTCAACATCTATAATGTAAATTTAAAGTTTTTAAATATAGTAAATTTAAATAATAACGAATTTAGCTTTACGATATGCTCTGAGGGGAAAAACACACTGATTTTCTTCTGCCTTCACAGCAGCACCACCACCACTACAACAAAAAACAAGAAGGGAACCTGGAGGTGAACCCTGCACTCAGCCATCCCTCTGCTCCGGGCCATTTGTCTTTCCCTGAATTTATTTACTCTCCCCTAAATTTTGACCATGTGCACTCTACCTTCTTCCCTAGGTAGAGGGTGTAGAAGCTTCAAAATCTCACTGGGCTCTTGGGTATTCAGGTCTCTTGCCCGTGATGCCCTCCTGTAGGTAACAAATTTGTGTATCTTTTATCTTGTTCATCTGCCTCCCTTCAGATTATTTCATAGACTCCGTCATCAAAGCCTCAGAGGATAAAGGAAAGTCTTCCCACCTCTATGTCACCTCCATTTTTCCTGCAGCACACATCCCCGTCTAACATAGTCAACAGTTTCCTCCTTCCTGACGTTTATTTTGTATTGTCTGTCTCCCCCACCACCTTCTTAAAGGAGGACGATAAACTCCAGGATGTCAGAGAAGTTTGTTCGTTTTTTAACTTTTGCAGATTTTACATATTGACGAATCTCTGCCACCTAGAACGGTGCCCATTAGTCTACAGAAGTTCAATAAATACTGTGCCTGTCAGGCCTCTGAGCCCAAGCTAAGCCATCATATTCCCTGTGACCTGCACTTATGCATCCAGATGGCCTAAAGCAAGTGAAGAATCACAAAAGAAGTGAAAATGGCCAGTTTCTGCCTTAACTGATGACATTACCTTGTAAAATTCCTTCTCCTGGATCAGAAGCTCCCCCACTGAGCACCTTGTGACACCCTGCCCCTGCCAGCCAGAGAACAAGCCCCTTTGACTGTAATTTTCCACTACGCACCCAAATCCTATAAAACGGTCCCACCCCTATCTCCCTTTGCTGACTCTCTTTTCGGACTCAGCCTGCCTGCACCCATGTGAAATAAACAGCCTTGTTGCTCACACAAAGCCTGTTTGGCGGTCTCGACGCGCGTGACAGTGCGATAATATTCCTTGACTCTTTCTTCATTTTGTTTTCCAGATCTCTCTCATTATCATCATTGATGATTCCTATAAAACACCCATTTGAAATGTAGTTCATGGAGAGGTGTGGTGGCTGATGCCTATAATCCCAGCTCTTTGGGAGGCTGAGGCAGGGAGATTGCTTGAACCAAGGAGCTTGAGACCAGCCTGGGCAACACGGTGAGACTCTGTCTTTCCAAAAAGTAATATAAAATAAAATAAAATAAAATAAAATAAAATAAAATAACAAAATGTAGTTCATGGGGTTATAGGTCCTACCAGATAGCTCTGTAATAGTAAGTGTAAAAAAAAATACTTAGAAAGTTTTTACAGGTAAAACAATAAAAGTAATATTTGAAATTATAGACCCCTGTAGAATTTGACCTTTACTTACAATATTTATTAGATACTAAACTGCAAAGACTTTTAACAGAGCAACATAAAAGTATGTGTAAGGTGCAAGGTACTTCTTAAAACCATTGTGGTTTTTTTTGTTTTTTTCTGAGATGAACAGTAAGATAATAATTATTCTACGGTAAGTGTACACACTCTCTCCTTAAAGGGCAAGCAGAGTTGTGAGCATAGGAGCTTCCATTTATTGAACAACTTGCTTTATTCCAAGCACTGTTCTTGGCCTTAAGCACATGAAGATGAATAACATACATTTGATGCCACCAAAGCCAGTGGGAAGAAGATACACAAAATAAGTAATTATGGTACAACCTAAAAACATAGACGTTCATTTGCAGGCACCTGCTAGAGTCATCTAAATAATGAGAGGCAGCATATAAATAATAAACACATTTATAACCTAGAACAAATTCTTTATGCAATATTTCAAAAAAAGTATTTAGTGTTTAATTTTGGAAATATATTTTTTATTGTTGGGGAATTCTGTTTTCAATTAGCAGTTAGTTTAAACTTAGGTTGTACCAGGCTAAAATGAGAGATTACGCTCTTTCTGACATTGCTACCTGAAAAGCTTTGATGCAGTAGAAAAGATACAATTGAAAAGGACAGCTGGATTCCCCATTAACAGGCTAAAATCGCCTAAGATGGCCCTGCCTTTCATGCTGACCCTGGTTCACATCACTGCCTGTCTCTTCAAACACGGGCAGATTAAACACATCCAAGCAATTTACATCCTTGGGGGCAATGCGAGCTGTGTGACTTTCCCTTGACGGGTTGTGGCCCTTTCTCGTTGCTTCCAATCCAGGCAAGAGGCTTAATTAAAGACTCTTTGATGAGACAGATGACATTATTTACATTAGAAAGGAGAGAGAGAGAGAGAAGAAGAGAGACAGAGAAAGAGAAAGGAAGTGTCAGGGCTCACAAAACAATACCCCACAGTGTGGTGATTTGGTATGCCGAGTGCCTAGAAATAAAGGAGAACCAATGTTTCTCAGATCTTCTGTCCCCTGTTTCTTTCTCCCTTTCTCTCCGAAAAGTGCAGGGAGGGGCTTTCTCTGAACTTCCCTTGGAAGAAAATTCCCAAATAAGCAATCCCTGAAAGTATTTAATTTTCCCAATTGACTCAGTCTCTAGTCACTGCAACAGCCCCATTGTGAGGAGCCTTAGCAACACAGACCGAGGGATCACTCTCCTTAGTGAGGATAATTAGCTAGAAATAGCTTTTTAGAGAAAGAAAACCTTGAAGACAGCAGAGTTAACATATTCAAAGGGACGACCATTGGTGTTCTCAACGTTAATCTCCACGAAAGTACAAATGTATCTGGTGATGTCACTCATTAAAAACAAATTATCTGTGAGGCTTATCAAAATATTAAAGTGCCCCTAAACCCAGAAAATTCTGCCGCCATGCAGGGACACTGCCACACTGCTTTTGCTTAGTCCCTTAGGCCTCAGCTTCAGAGCACTTTGTCAGAAAACACCAATCACTTCCCAATAGCACAACGCCAGGCCAAGCGCAGGTCAGCTGTCCATTTCCGTGCGCTTCCCTAGCAATCTATATTTCTGACTGTGTTTGCATTTATTAGTGTCTTTGTAACGTATTTGTTGTAGCCACTACTCTGTGAAGGTCCCCTATGGGTGTCATTTTTGTTGTTTAATCCTTATTCCCTTACAGATTACTGACACTGGTACTCTAGTGCTCAATAAATACTTGCTGAGTTAATGAAATAAAATTAAGAATAAAAGAAGTAAAGGTGCCCTGCTCAGCCATCTGGTCACCTGAAACCCAAATAGACATACATAGATAGTTTAATGCTTGAATAGGATAAATCATCATTTTTGCCAAATGCTAAGCTAGCAAATCTCTGATTTGGGAATTAAAAAGATCCAGGGGATCCTCCAAGGGGTAACGTTCAAGAGAAAAAATCAGTTCCTCAGCGCTTTGCAGGAAGGCAATAAAGTGACTATTAAAATTATCTTGTTTGTCATTTGCTTTTTCAGTATGTTGGCAACACTAAGGTGATTCATTTATGGTAAGTGATGATGATTTCTGTAGCCTAAGGCATTACTACCCTTACTTAGGTAAGTGAGATAGTAAACCTTCTGAGTTGCTATTATTATTGTGAAATAAAGTAATTTTTGAATTGTGCTAGAAACAGTCATCTAAGACTTGGAAATGGGCATAGGGATATACTGTACAAACAGCTTAGTGAACAGTGAACAGCTTATTTATTTTGGTCTGCTGGCTGTTTGGGTTACCTGAACCTTTGTTAGACTTGCTACTCACTATCATGGGAACAACAATCACAGGAGGCTCATGGTTATTTACATTAGAAAGAAGACATACACACACACACACACACACACACACACACACACACACACAGAGAGAGAGAGAGACAGAGAAAGGAAGAGGGACAGAGAGAAAGAGAAATAAAGGAAGTGCTGGGGTCCACAAAACAATACCCCCAAACATGGCACTTTGATATCCCAAGTGCCTCGAACTGAAGGAGAACCAAGTTCTCTCTGATCTTCTGTTCTCTGTTTCGTGTCCTTCCCTTCTGTCTCCCCCAAAAGTGCAGGGAGAACTTTTTCTGAACTTTCCTTTTCTGACTAAGGGCAGATCCTCTGAAAGAAACACAATTGTCATGAATTGTCTCTCTGGGAATCTCATCAACCAGGGAAGATGAATTTCTATTACAAAATGGGGGGACACCATGCTCAGAATATGACTTAGACTCACACCTATTCTTCTCAGGGCTGCTTGAAGACAACTTTTATTACCAAAGAGACTATATCTGCATGACAAGACAGTCTTTGCTCAACATGCATTTATTTCCTTTCCTCACCTCACATAATTTGTGTCACCACTATCCCTAGAAGCACCAGGCCCCTATTCTTTTCTGTAGCTCAGGATGTTATATAAGCTTCAGTCATCGAACACATTTTCAAGAACCATATTTTGTGGGAATACATGCATATGTACGTAATTAAAATGTTTTATCTCATGTTAATGTACCTAATGTCAGTTGAGTTCATAGATTTCAATTATCAAAAATTCAGAGGGTAGACAGAAAGTTTCTTAATCCCTATAGAAAGAAGGAAGGAAAAAAAAGAAATGGACAATGATCAAAATAATTAATGCTAAGTTATCTAATACGGTCTAGAGGCAGTAGGTATAGCAGGAAACAATGCACTTGAGGTCAGATGATTGAGGGATTAAATCTTCTGCTACTTTGCACTATGAACTTGGACAAATCACTTGAAATATCAAGGTCTTAGTTTCCTGAAGTAAAAATGGAGTATCAGACAAAATGTGCTAGGTCATTTTCATCTCTAAAAGCTAAAAATGTCATTTATTCATTGATATTTGTTTCAGAAGCATTTATTGAAGACTATTATGGGAATAACATGATATCTATTGCAACCTGTGTGTAGTGAGGAGATCTGAAGTCCAAAGGAGATGTTTTTGAAGGCCTCAGAGTGAGCCACACATGAGGGTGGTTTTCAGAGTTTGCCTGCATTGCTGTCTACAACATAATGCAGGTGGATTCCAAGAGCACAAAGAAGAGTGACCCACTTGTCTAAATTTCAGAAGTGCCAGAGTTGCTGGATTGGTTGTTTCCATTATTTAACCTCTGATACTACTGCTAGAGTGGCATTCTCCCTTCTAAAACAACAGAGTTTCCACAGAGGTAAATGAATTATGCTTCCTATTCCAAACGAAGAGCAGGGAAGCAAAGTGAGTGGGGCAGAGAAGTAGTAGGCTCCAGATGTGGGGCAAGAGATTAGCTGACAACATCCTGTTTTATCCCAAAGGAAGAAACAGCAGACCACAAAGGTCATGTCCTCATGTCCTAATTTTTTTTTTTTTTTGAAATGGAGTCTTGCTCTGGCACCCAGGCTGGAGTGCAGTGGCGCTATCTCGGCTCACTGCAACCTCTGCCTCCCGGGTTTACACCATTCTCTTGCCTCAGCCTCCTGAGTAGCTGGGACTACAGGCGCCCACCACCAAGCCCAGGTAATTTTTTGTATTTTTAGTAGAGACGGGGTTTCACCATGTTAGCCAGGATGGTCTCGGTCTCCTGACCTTGTGATCTGCACACCTCAGCCTCCCAAAGTGCTGGGATTACAGGCATGAGCCACCGCACCCGGCCATGTCCTAAACATTTAAAAACCAACTGGAAGGTATACCCACTGGCTGAACATGGGACAATGTGATCATGAATAAGAATAATAATTGCAATAGACTGAAGTACAAAATGCCAAATAAATAAGCATCAGGTTTCATTGATTGCCTCTGGAGAATACTAGAAAACAAATTTATTTTTAAATCTTGTAAATTAAAGAAAAAAATAAATATTTATCCTATAGTTCCTATAAAAACTCAGGATAATCAACTAGTTCAACAGGGAGCATTTTTTTTTTAAGGATAAGTACCCCAAGTGTTTGAAGAACATTATGGTTTTGCAACTGCTAATAATTACACTAAGGGTCATCCATAGCTGCTAACATAACAAAAGAAAGACAAGTAGGCATTTTGGACCTCTTGATGGAAGGATACTGCACCAATTATAAAATATTATTAACAAACAAATGCAACATAAATCTCATCAAATCTCTAGACCATACCACTGGGAAGATATCAGTTAACAAGACTGTAGGAAACACCACGGGCAGAAGACTTACTTTCTTTTACAAATACACTGTTAACATAAGGGGAAGAGAAACAGAGAAAGAAAGAGAGACACAAAAAGATTGCATCTAAAAATTGAGAGATGTAAGAAGTAGATCAACTAATCAGTGTGTAGGTTACAGTTCAAGCCAATTGTACATAAAACAATTATAAGACAATTAAGGGAAATGTAAACACTGGATATTTAAAGACATTAAGGAATTTTTATTGTTTCTAGATATGTTACTACGATTGTGTATATTCTTTTTTTTAGAGTCATTGTCTTTAAGAGATACATACTAAAATATACTGATGTCTGGAATTTGCTTGAAGATAATTTCACAGGAGACAGAGGTACAAATAAAACAACATTGGCTATGAGTGGAAACTTACTGAGGCTGAGTAATGGGGACACAGGGCTTTCATAGGGCTCTCTCCAATTGTGGATATGTTTGGAGGCTGATCACTCAGTAGAGAAAAAAATCCACATCTCTAATAATATTCAGGGGATTATTACAAGTCATACTTACATTATGCCGGAAATTTAAATCTATTTTCTATCTCTAAATAAGAGAATGACTACCTTCATGTTATCACCATGACCTATATCACACTCCTCAAATTTTTAGAAAATAGGAAGTGATTACAGTAATCAATGTGTAATGATCTAGTATGGTTTAGGGGCAGTGAATATTTATTTTAGGGACATAGTAGTAGCAGGGGGAGAGAAGAAAAGGGAAGGGAAGTTAAAGGGAGGAGGGGAAGGGAAAGAAAAAAAAAGATATGAAACACAGTACCCTGCAGAATGTCTTCTACGCCAGAAAAGCTCGAGCAAAGGCAGACAACCAGCAAGAGAGAGGGAATAAGACTTGGCAGAAATCAGGAAACAAACTCTGGCCCATCTCTTCTTGGCTCAGTCCTCCAGCTAAGAATGCTTTTCACAGGTTTAAATGGATGGGAAAACAAAGGAAGAATCATATTTCACAATACATGAAAATTATATAAAACGCACAAGTCAGTGTCCATAAATACAGTTTTATTGGAACTTGGGCGTGCTGATTTGTTTACAGGCTATCTCTGGCTGCCATCGCACTACAAAGGCAGAGTTGAATATTTGCGGTAGAGACCGTGAGGCCCACAGAGCCTAATGTTACTAATATTATTTACCGTGTGGCTCTTCAGAGGACATTTGCTGACCCCTCGACAAAAGTAACAAACAAAAAAGGAAAAAGTGGAAGAAAAATACTTTCGCTCTGTAGAACTTTTAAGCCTCCTAGAATGAAACTGAGAAATGACAGTCAGTTCCGAAGGAGTGATCAAGTTATGAGACAGATCAGTGGAGGATGAAAGAGGAGGATTTAACATGCCCATGACCAGGGTCTGTTCCAATTTCCTGCATGAGGAAAGCATGGTATTCTAAGTATAAAAGTACTTGACAACCATTTGTAATTACTTGTGCAGGTATATTTAAATTCTGAAATGTAGTTGTTTCATCAATTATCCTGAATAAGGTTGTTTTCAAACATTAAAAGCTTAACACTTAATGATATTATCTGATATAACTGAATACAAGTGAACCCTAATACACTGCATTGAATCGTATCATCCCCAAATCATGTCCACCTGGAACCCATGAATGTGACCTTATTTGGAAATAAGGTCTTGGTAGATGTCACCAAATTAAGATGACATCTTAGAGTAAGAATGAGCCTTAATCCAATGACTGGTGTCCTCATGAGAAGAGGGCATCTGAACACGGACACACACAGGGAGAATACCATGTGACGACAAGACAGAGACTGGAGGGATGCAGCAACATGCCAAGGAACTCGAGGACTGCAACCACCAGAAGCTGGAAGAGGCAAGGAAGGATTTTTTCCCCAGAAACTTCAGAAAGAGCATGGCCCTGTGGACATCCTTATTTCAGAATTCTGGCCCCCCTTATTTCAGAATTCTGGCCCCACGAAACTATGAGAGGATAAATTTCTGTTATTTTAAGAAGTCACCTAGTTGATGGTACTGCTTTTTTTTTTTTTTTTTTTTTTAAAGACAGAGTTTCACTCGTTGCCCAGGCTGGAGTGCAATTGGCGTGATCTTGGCTCACCACCACCTCCACCTCCTGGGTTCAAGTGATTCTCCTGCCTTAGCCTCCCAAGTAGCTGGGATTACACCATACCTGGCTAATTTTGTATTTTTTTAAGTAGAGATGGGTTTTCTCCATGTTGGTCAGGCTGGTCGTGAACTCCTGACCTCAGATGATCCACCCACTTCGGCCTCCCAGACTGCTAGGATTACACGTGTGAGCCACCACGCTCGACTGACCAATAGTACTTTTAAATCTGTTACTCAACTTCATGCATCATGGAAGCGTTTAACTCCTGTTCTATGTTCTAGGCAAAAGATGGAAGCAGTGGAGAAGTTTTTACAACATGGTCCTTATGTATAGGGACAGTTTATTTTAGCCCAATGTATTAGTCCATTCTCGAGCTGCTAATAAAGACATACCTGAGATTGAGTAATTTATAAGAAAAGAGGTTTAATTGAATCACAGTTCAGCATGGCTGGGGAGGCCTCAGGAAACTTACAATCACGGTGGAAGTGGAAGCAAACATGTCCTTCTCCACATGGTGGCAAGAGGGAGAAGTGCCAAGCAAAGGGGGGAAAGCCCATTATAAAACCATCAGATCTCATAAGAACTCACTATCACAAGAATAGTGATGAGGGTAGCATGAGGGTAACTGCCCCCAAGATTCAATTAACTCCCACTAGGTACATCCCATGACATGTAGAGATTATGGAAACTACAATTAAAGATGAGATTTGGATGGGGAC
The DNA here is from genome assembly GCF_000951045.1 of Mandrillus leucophaeus. NCBI lineage: Eukaryota > Metazoa > Chordata > Mammalia > Primates > Cercopithecidae > Mandrillus > Mandrillus leucophaeus. The sequence continues at coordinate 630,033 of NW_012108786.1, read as the reverse complement.
ACAGCCAAATCATATCACCTAATGATAGCAGACATAAGAAAATATTCTTAGTAAGCTCACAGTGTAGGGCTTATGCACTGATAACCATAATCTAAGACATTTGAGAGGCTTACAAATGAGGATGCTGAAAAGAAAGGCTGTAATTTCACCATGGAATACTACGCAGCCATAAAAAAGAATGAGTTCATGTCCTTTGCAGGGACATGGATGAAGTTGGAAACCATCATTCTCAGCAAACTAACACAGGAACAGAAAACGAAACACTGCACGTTCTCACTCATAAGTGCGAGTTGAACAAAGAGAACACATGGACACAGGGAGGGGAATATTACACACCAGGGCCTTTCGGGGAGGTGGGGGGCAAGGGGAGGGAGAGCATTAGGACAAACACCTAATACATGCGGGACTTAAAACCTAGGTGACGAGTTGATAGGTACAACAAACCACTATGGCACATGTATAACTATGTAGCAAACCTGCACATTCTGCACATGTATCCCAGAACTTAAAGTAAAAGAAAGAAAGAAAGAAAGAAAGAAAGAAAGAAAGAAAGAAAGAAAGAAAGAGAGAGAGAGAGAAAGAAAGAAAGAAAGAAAGAGAGAGAGAGAGAAAGAAAGCAAGCAAGCAAGGAAGGAAGGAAGGAAGGAAGGAAGAAAAAGAAAGGAAGAAAGAAAGAAAGGAAGAAAAAGAAAGGAAAGAAAGAAAGAAAGG
>NW_012108786.1:612663-629241 GCF_000951045.1 Mandrillus leucophaeus | reverse complement strand
GAAAGAAAGAAGGAAAGAAAGAAGGAAAGAAAGAAGGAAAGAAAGAAGGAAAGAAAGAAAGAAAGGCAGGCAGGCTGTAATTATAGGCAATGCCCAACTCAGAGGCCAAGTTCTTACAGAACCACAATCAACCCACAGGGGTTTGGCAGGTCTCTGGACTTTTGTTTTTCTATGCTGAAACCATTAGTGATCTTAGAACTGCTCCTCCCCATTCCACATTGTAAGTGGTCCCAGCAACCCCAGCATTTGCCTGACCTATTGCTGCTGGCAATGCCAGGATTGAAAGTACTGAGTATTGTTTCTGACCTACACCCTTGGGAACTAAAGGGTGCGAATTGACTGGAGCAGGATATGGGTGGCTAGCAAACCACCTGAAGCAGAACAAATGATCATATGATTGGATCCCCAGAACATACATTTCCGAACTATCAGGAACTAACATTACAAATTTTGAATTTCCCACTTTTACTTGCAACTAGCCCCACCAAGTGCTTTTTAAGAAAACTGGGTAAATGTGGTGAAGGGGCTGAAAGATGGGGGATTTAGACATGTGAAAAAGCACTTCTCTGAGATGAGCTTAAGGTAGTTCCTATCTAACTCACATGTTATTTGTGGGAAATTCATTCATTCCTTCATTCAATAAGCGACTCACCATGGGCCCAAGGCAATGGGCTTGTTAGTGGTGAATAAAATAGACTTGGACCTGACCTTCAAAGAATATCTTAAAAGATGACACAGGAAAAAGAGACTAAATAAGATTTCAATAGGATGGGTAATTTTCAGGAAATAAATAGGTTTTAGTAAAAAAAATACCAAAAGGAAGGATCTCCTTAGGGTGAACATGGACCGTGTCAAAGCAATTGATATTTGAAATGGTCCTAAAAGATCAAAAACTAAGTGATGGAGGATAGGGCTGGGTTGGGAGTGAGGGGCATGGGTAGGTGGGACAGAGGAAAGTTCTAGATAGCAGGAAGAGATGGTACAAATGTTACTGGAAAGGGATCCTAATCCAGACCTTGGATCTCACTCAAGAAAGAATTCAGGGTGAGTCCATGGAGTACATGAAAGCAAGTTTATTAAGAAAGTAAAGGAAAAAAAATGGCTATTCCATAGGCAGAGCAGCCCTGAGGGCTGATGGTTGCCCATTTTTATGGTTATTTAGTGATTATATGCTAAACAAGGAGTAGATAATTCAGGAGTTTTCTGGGAAAAGGGTGGGCAATTCCCTGGAATTGAGGATTCCTCCCCTCTTTGGACCATATAGGATAACTTCCTGACATTGCCATGGCATTTGTAAACTGCCATGACTTTGGAGGGAGTATAGTAATGAGGACCACCAGAGATCACTCCCATTGCATCTTGGTTTTGGTGGGTCTTGGCCGACTTCTTTACCGCAACCTGTTTTATCAGCAAAGTCTTAACCTATTTCATCCTGTGACTTAGAATGCCTAAGGATGTCTGGGAATGCAGCCCAGTAGGTCTCAGCCTTATTCTACCCAGCCCCTATTCAAGATGGAGTTGCTCTGGCTAGAATGCCTATGACACAAAGGTTATAAGAGGAGAGACAACTTGGTGAGTTCCAGAAAAAATCAAAGGGCTGAATGAGATGGGGCTCAGGCTGAGCTTAGCAAGAAGCCATTCTGCACAAGTTTCCAGACCCCGAGAAGGAGTATGGATACCTGACACAAAGAATGATAAGAAGCACTAACAGGTTCTAAGGAGGGAAGCAAAACCATCGAATTCCTGTTTTTAGAAGATCACTCTGGCTGTTACATGGAGAATGGATTGAGGTCAGTAGGGGTAGAAGATCTTGTAGCCCTGGATAGAGGTGAGAGTAGCTACAATCAGGGTGATGGCAGTGGAGGTAAGGTAAGTAAGTTTAAAATATATTTGACAGAAATTTAAAAAAATAGAAATTATTGATGGGTTGGATATGGCAAGTAGTGAAAGTGAGGAAAAGAAAAGGAGAGAAAGAGACGAGAGTGTACGATGACTGCCAGTTTTTTTGTCTAAATGAATAAATGAAAGAACACATTTTCCTGGTGGAGGGATCAAAAGTTTCATTTTTAACAAGTCAGATTGGAGATGCCTGAGAGACAGTTAAATGCTGGTGCCTGGTAAACAACGAGATATAAACATCTGGAGCGCAACAGATGTTGGAGCGGCAGCATGAAGACGGCACTTAGTGCCATGGAAATGGAAGAGATGACCACCAAAAAAAAAAAAAAAAAAACCAAAACCAAAACATTTAGACATCAAGCAAAAAGAAGAAAGCCCAGGGTAAGGCCTCAGGAACTCCAACTGTTAGCGGTCACGGAGAGTCTTCAAAGGAGATGGAGGTCACTAACATCTTGTAAGATTCTAAGTTAGACACAGTGTATGCTTACTGCGTCATCACCAACCTCTCTACTCCAGACTCAGCAACTACAATTTCTGAGGGAAGTCTCAGGACAGGTAGCAAGGCAGAAAGGTAAAAGCGCCACAACAATTGTTCAGGTAAAGTGCTGTGCACGCAAATGATCAAGTGCTGGCTGTAATTGGAAAAGCATTTTGAGAACTGAGATATGGCTGTAAGTTATGATGGAAAGCAAGATGAAGAATACTCTTCACTAGATCATTTGCTTCCATCGAATACATTATTTCAAATGAGATGATGTACATCAGTAGGGAATATTTTAAGCCACCTAACGTTTTTAAATGTCCCCATAAAAATTCTGAAACTTTTTCAATTTGTAAGTATGAATTACATATCGGATAGAGTAACATTTATATCCAGACCTGCACAATATTTCCCAAAGGACGCTTCTTTGGAGATTGGAAAATAAGGCATCACAATACAATTGCATGCATAAATTGGTGAATCATTTGAATGCTAAGGTTAAGGGATGATAAACAGAGATCAGGGCTACTAAATCTAGACATGAGTCACAAAGCTAAGAAAGGAATTCATAAAAACTTTACTGACTATGGCTGTTATAGGAGAGTGACACATGAAGAATAGAGGAAATTTATGAGGACATCAATGCTCTTTTTATTGAAGGAGATGATCCTTACGTGCCTCCCTAACTTAGTTCCCTGAAAACAATCTGGGTATCTCTACATTCTGTCTCCACTCTGGATTTGGGCACCAAGCAGAAAGTGAGGGGAGGAGGGAGGTCTGGTTTTGCTTTGTCCCGTTCTCTGCTATCCTTTGCTCTCCTTTCACATCAATTTTATTTCTTCTTTTTCTTTCATTCTACGCTTTTCTCTTCCTATCTCCTCTCCCATCTCTTCTCTCTCTCATTCCTCTTTCTCTCTTGAATACGATTAATAGAAAGGCCTTTCTATTTATTATGTGATAAGAACTTTGTTTTTACCACGCTCTCTTTTTACCATATTGCTTCTTACTTTAGAGCTTACCTTGGTTAATCTATGCTTTTGACTATGATAAAACCTAATTTAGTTGTTCAGGAAAAATTCTTCTCTTTAAAACTGGTATCTTACTTAGAGTTTCTAAAAGCCCAGTTTAAGGCTCAAAGCTGAGAACAATAATAACTCTTAGTTGTTATCCAATAGAACTCAGACTCAGACCATGACTTGGAAGGGGTGGAGAAAGTGAAAACCCAGAAAATAAGCAGATTGATAGTATTTCAAAGCATTGTCTTGCACCAAGAGCATGACTTAGACATCTTTATATCTGCTATTTGTTAATTCATAAGCAGGTAGTCAAGTCCCTCATCAAGGGCTACCTTTTTGATAAATAAAAACTTGCTCACTGTTATATATGGTGAGAGCTATGAAATGCATGTTATGACACCCAGCAGACTGGTGGGAACCTCTCCCACCACCTTGCAAGCCACTGCCGGCTCCTGAAGCCACAGCCCAAAGCAGAAGATCAAACCCAAGACACCTGAGTGTAGCAGGGCGTGGTGGTACACGCCTGTAGTCCCAGCTGCTTGGGAGGCTGATGCAGGGTAATCGCTTAACCCGGGAAGTGGAGATTGCAGTTAGCCGAGATTGGGCCATTACACTCCAGCCCAGTGTCAAAGTGAGACTCCTTCTCAAAAAAAAAAAAAAAAAAAGAGAGACGCCAGAGGGTGGCAAATCCTCTCTTGCCTTGCAAATGTTAGAGTTGTAGAAGTGAATGTGGGAGGTGACAATAAAATATACTTTCACATATCTAAACCAACCTCTGTGTCTGTCTCTTCATCTTTAAAGCAGACATTAGAACAGTACCTGGCTACTTCATGAAGCTGTTTTCAGGAATAAATGGGTTGCTACACAAAAACCACTTAGGAGAGAGCCTGTTTTATGCTAAGCCCTCACTAAATGTCAACAATTGTTGTAATCCGGCCTTTCTCTTCCTTTGCCAGTTTTTAAAATTTCTAAGAAACAGAGATATCGAAGCTGGATACACACTAAACATTCTGAAGCAAATGTGATAAAGTTGCCTCTTTCAAAAGCTCTTAAATCTTAATCTCCCAGAATGCCTTATCTCAAACAGTAGGATTACATGTAGGATAAATGACAACAATAGTAGTAGCCAACTATGGCCCCAAGTACTGTTCTAACCAATTTCTCATTTAATCCTAACACCTCTTTACATGATAGGTCCTTTAAAACTGATATTTTACAATTGAGGAAATGGAGGTTTTTAAAGGCCTAAATAATCTACCCATGGTTAAACAGATGGTAAGTGGTAAAAGAGGGACAGAATCCAGGTCTTTTTGACTGAAGAGCCTGTAAAATCAATCACATGGCTGAAATTAATAAGAGAGTCATGTCACTTATCATCCAGTTCGTTTCCTAGGTTTCCCAGAGGAAGAAGAATTGGTACAGTAACCAAGTTCCTTGGCTTACCTGGACTTTAATTTCTACAACTGTAGAAATTACTAGATGATTGGTAAGACTCCTTCCCTCTCTGAACCTTCACAGTTCTATTATTTGGCCAAGGGATAATCAGCAAATGAACAAAAATGAAGGAAGGCCTTTAGAAACTGCATCATTATTGTTTTGTTCTTTCCCTAAAATTATAATGTCTGTTCCTTTTTCATTTCTCCTAAGTGAAAGTTATTCTGCAAGGTTGCCTCAAGGGTAATGTTTGTTTTGTGAGAGTTACAGAAAGATAAAAATATTTCAGTAATAATATTCGGTGTGATGTAATTTTAATGGAAAAGATGTTTTGGGTAAGGTTTAATCTTTTTTTTCAAGCTTTTGACTCGCATCCTGCAGCTATGCAATATGTGAGCGGTGGGGATGACTCTCACCTTCATAGCAGCAGGGTATGACCATTTGGAAGAGTTTCTCTAGAGCAACAGATAATTTTGGCTTGAAGTAAGCCTTGATCAAAGATTAGACTCTTCATTTGTCCTTAGGGCCTAGACCTGGAGAAGATATGATGGGCTTAATGAAAATTTCACAGTGGGTTGGAGAGAAATTTATCCTCTATGCCTTGTTATGCATTTTTTTGTTCTTGCCGTAAAAATATGAATTTATAGCAGAATGTAATTCATTGCAGATACCATTTTATATTTTCTCAACAGTGAAATGTAAAGAAAACTGTTGGAAGATGTTGAGAAAAAGGTAGTAAATTTGTTAACATGAATTGGGTCATGGGATATTTCATAGAATCAAGTTTATTTGAAAAATACAGAAAAGTATAAAAGAGGAATAAATTGTGTACAGCCTAATCATTTGCAAAAAAAGAGAAACAACCACTTTTAATGATTAGCATATTATTTTTAGTAATTATTGGTATATTGATTTGCTATGTAGGCTTTTAATTTTTATATGCAATTGTCATAATTATACCATGTATGCCAATTATAGTTGACCATTTTGTTTAGTAAAATTGAATGGTTTATTTTTAAACTATATTGATTACTATTAGAATATTAGCTTTAGAGTATAGAAATAATATACAAAAATGTTTCTTCTAGCTAATCATTTTTATTCATTTATCTATTTATTCATTCACATATATAACAAATATTTACTAAATGCCTAAAAGGAGCAGCCCTTTGCTAGGCACTAAAGATGTAAGAATAAATCAGGACACAGTCCCTGTTCACAGGTACTTAGTCGAAGCCAGAAATAATTATCCTATACAATGTCATTGATGTGAAAGATATTATGACATGGGAGACAGAGGAAGAACAGCTAACCCAGACAATGGTGAAAATGATGGTTAGCTAATGTTTTTCATAGAAGACATTGAACCATGCTTCTTGGAATATATTAATCTGTCACTTAAAAAGACTGGATTAGGGCAGAGACGAATTTCAGGCAAAGAAAATTTGTAAAGGCCCTGAACTGTAAGTAGTTTACTATTGTTGTAACTGACAGCATGAGAGTTTACCTGGTGAGGAGAAGAACAGGGATGCAGACAGGTACAGCTCTCTGAGGATACAGTGTGCTAGTGGATATTATCCTGAAAGCTACTGGGGAACCAATGAAAAATTCAAGCAGAATAAAATAGGATCACATTTTTATTTTTGTCGGAATGTTCTGCTGGTTTTGGGGAGAATTGGTCATTAGAAGTATAATCTAGAATCAGAAAACCAATAAACGCAAATAAAAAAGGGAAGGAAATGGTAAGGTGGTAGCATTGAAAGCAGAGGAAAAGGATTAAATTAAAAGATACTCATGTGTTGAATTGTGTCCTCTCAAAATTTGTATGTTGAAGTCTTAATTCCCAGTACTTTAGAATTTGACTATATTTGGAGATAGGACCTCTAAAGAGGAGATAAAGCTAAACTGAGGCCAGGAAGGTAAGCTTTCATCTACTCCAACAGATGTTTTCACAAGAAGAGGAAATGAGGAAAGACCATTTGAAGACACAAACAGAAAGCTGTCTCCTCAAGGCCAAGGAGAAAGGCCACAGACAAAAAACAAACCTACAGACACCTTGATCCTGGACTCTAAGACTCCAGAAGTTGAGAAGATACATTTCTATTGTTTAAGCTCCCCAGTCCATGGTATTTTGTCATGGCAGCCCTAGGAAACTAATACAGATACTAAGGGTAAAAGTGAAATTACTTGTTTAGTAAATTGATGCTTGGAGTAAAAGCCAACCTAAGATGCAGGAAAACTTGAAGGGTTTTGGTCTGAGTGACAAGTTCACACACATGCCCTTCACCAATTAGGAAATCCAAGACTGTTGTAGATGATAAATTTAGATTGGCAAATGAAGAGTTGCAGGAGCTTGTGGAATATTTGGGAAGAGATATCAGCATGCTATTGGAAACATGAAAGCTCAGGGCAGGTGTAGAGGTTTCCTGCTCTCTCTCTCTCAGCAATTTTCCTCAGATACTTGTATGTTCCAATCCCTCATTTAAAAATGAGCTCAACTTGTGTGTTCTGTCAAACAGGGCTTTCCTCATCATTCTATGTAAACTATTACCTCCCACCACCACCATCCACTTCCCTGGATCTGCCTTTATAATACCTATCACCGCTTGCTTAGAATATATAATTTGTCTATGTCCTGCCTCTTCTGATTAGAGTTCAAACTCTGTGAGAGCAGGAATGTCATGTGTTGTTCACTGACAAAATCCTCAGTATTTATGTGTTAGTCCGTTCTTATGCTGCTATAAAGAAATAACTGAGACTGGGTAACTTATAAAGAAAAGAGGTTTAATTGACTCACAGTTCCGCATGGCCAGGGAGGCCTCAGGAAACCTACAATCACGGCGCAAGGCACCTCTTCACAGGGCAGCAGGAGAGAGAATGAGTGCTAAGTGAAGGAGGAAGTCCCTTATAAAACCATCAGATCTTGTGAGAACTCACTCACTGTCATGAGAACAGCATGGGGGAAACTGCCCCCATGATTCAATTATCTCCACCTGGTACTGCCCTTGACACATTGGGATTATTACAATTCAACATGATATGATTCAAACCATATCAATTTGAAACAGGTTATAGCATGTAACAGGCTAGCAATAATTTTTTAAAATAAATAAAAAAATAAATAAAGGAGGAAGGGATGAGGAAGGAAAAAGAAATCAGTCTACCAGCTGTTTTTGTGTGACTCACAAACCAAATATGTTTTTTATACTTTTAAATGGTTGGAAAGAAGTGGAAGAATAATATTTTATATTGTGAAAATTTATGAAACTCATTTATGTGTCATCCATGGCTATTTTTACCTACAATGACAAAGTTCAGTAGCTGCCAAAGAAACCATATGAGGCCCATAAAGCCAACAACATTGACAGTATGACCCTCTACAGTAAAAGCCAGATACACACAGTCTACAGGATCTTCCATGCTGCTGGTGAAAGTGCATATTGGTGCCACCCCTTTGGGACACAGTTTGTCAGTAATTTCTAAAACTGAACAGCTGTGTAGTCTTATACCAAAAAATTCTCACTAAGTATATACCCCTGGGACACTCATGCACCTTTAGAGTAGCTGACATTTGTAAGAATATTCATAGCAGCACTGTTCACAATAGAAAAAACTTAGAGGTGATCCAAAAGCTTATTAATGTGAGGGTGAAAAATACATTATGATACAGGCATATACAACAATATGGATGAATCTTGGCAATATTATGTTATACACAGCATGATACATATTTTCTAAATTTAAAAATTTATTTTTAAGAAATACATTTACATGCAATAAAACTATGAAAAGTACGTCGAGAAAATGCAGGATTCAGGTTGCTAATTACTTGTAGGTAGCAGAGGGAGAAGGAGGGGGGAATGAGACGGACCATAAGTTTAGCATATTATTGACATACTCCTTGCTCTTCAGGGGGGCGCTGGGGTTCATCAGGCTTTATTATATTATTGTAAAATAAAAGTTGGTAAGTTATTGATGAATAATGACAGTCTGTCACAAACCACGGATTATAATCAGTCGAACTTTGTGCATGCAAAGTTCAGTTAGGGGAACAATTTTCACCAAACTTGAGTTCTAGTCGTAAAACTTTTACTAACCAGCTGTCTGATTTGGGGAAAGTTACTTTAGTTCTCTAGACCTTTGTTTTTTAAACAAAATAAATAATTGGATCATTTCTAAGGAAACGTTCAATTCTAAATGTCTATGATTCTATAAAATAAGTGGCAGAGTTTTTTCTTTTCCACTCACAGTTGAAAGAAATGATCAACAGAAATAAATAGATCATTTACAATATTAGAATTTTGTGACCAAACATTCACTTAGGGTTTCAAAAGTCAATCACTCTCTCCATGAAGTAATCAACATACACCCTTATAATGCAGAGCAGCACTTTTGCTTTAATTGCTAGTTGTTGCATTCTTTTCATAGTCCCTATAATTAAAGGAGCTTTAAGATAAGGCAATGAACCAGTATAAATGTCTCAAACATGAATAAGTGATGAGGCCCCTGTCTACAGACCAGCTGCTTGCCAGCGCTTGTTGTGAGGTTGTGTGAATTATTGATGCTATACCATAGTTCCTATAAATGTCAGTTGCCTGAAGAGGCTTAGATACCTCTCTTTCGGCATCAGTCTGGCCAGCTGTCCCTTCAATGTTGCCTGGCACTATGATGTGAATGAAAGAACATAATGGCACATCCAATTAGCTTCATTCTAATTATTGTATCAATATAGAGAAGAGAGTAATTTACAGGTTGATAATTTTCTTGGGTAGTCAAAAATTAAAACCTAGGGCAGTATGTCTTCTTTTGCATTAAAATATCCAAATCTTCAGGGTATTATAGCCAGAAGGGGTGAAGAATGACTGCTTGTGTTGATAAATTCTAATACATCTATTCACATTGTATCCTCTTGTTTGAGAACCGTCTCCTTATAAAGTAGTGAACCTCTTTTGAAATGTTTTTTCTAGACTACCCCAGCAATTTGGTTCTAGCTGATCATCCTTTCCTGGGATCATCTTTTCCCTTCTCACAAAGGAGTGTCCACATATATCCAGCACCTCTTTCTGTCTCTGTTTTTTTCTCTCTCTGTATGTCCATCTCTCTTTCTCTTTTACATAAAGTCTGAAACTCTATAAAAAATTCTATAATTTATAAAGTAGCTTATCTATCTATCTATCTATCTTTTCGGATTCAGAAATAGTTCTGAGTAATCTGCTTTTTCCACATTAGTATTATGGAACATTTGTGATTGGATGGGAGCTTAAACTTTATCTAGATCCATTGTCTCATTTTCTAAACAGGAAAACAAAGGCTCAGGAAAGCAAATTTATTTGTCCGTGGACTCACGGTTATACAGAGAGCAGAGAAATACAGCTCAAGACTTCTGGTTTGTAATATAATATAATTTTAAATAATGCAATTTTCTCCCCTAACTAGGCTATGATAGGGAGTAAAAAAACACACCCAAATAAAGTATTTTAAAAAATAAATGCCAGGGTCTTCAAATACATTGAGTTCTCTCTCAGAAGGTTCCAAGTAAAATGCCACTGTGAGTCTTACCTGCCTTTAAAAGAATGTCTGATCTTCAGAAGAGAGCTGGACAGTGAAGAACAGAATGGCAGAATTTTGCTAGGTATTGATAAATCTTTGCTGTTGCTTTTAGATAAATGATCTTTCAACAGAACACTTCCAACTCTATAAGCATGACTTTCAGTAGCAGTCTAATGTTACAGTTGAGTTTAGGTAATTTTTAGGAGTGTACAAAATCCAAACTAGATCAAGTTCAAACATAAAGCTGAGAAAGGTAAAATATGCTGAGATGTAAGCAAAGTACCCAAGCAGAAAACAGAAATGGGGATTATCTTGTCTCTGTCAATTAATTGCCTGTGTTGTCTGGCTTATGAGGTTTGCACAGAGGAGGGCTCACCAATATTATGCTATAAAAAACACAGGTGTAACATTTCTCTGACTTAAATAAGTGAAATTGTCACCAGTCTTATGAGCTCTAGACCTGCATCTTGCCTTAGCATCAGTTCTGAATTGAGAAGTTTTTATGAATGTCTTATTCATGATGCTAATTCACAAGTGTTGACCCTGCATGCTGTCAATCAAATAGAGAGCAACATGTAATGAAGAGGTAGCTGTGGTCCACATGCTAAGATGTTGAAGTGGTCCCAGGATGTAATTAAATGTATTTCAGCTGCAACCACTTCCTTTCCTCACTGCTTTTTGGGGGATGCCTCTGTCCAAATTCCTGTGGTTTGTTAGGTTGCCAGTACATACTCAATTCTCCAAAAATAAGGTATCAATTAAACAACTTTGCACTGAAGTGTCACTAGATTTCAAAAGACACTGGTTGGAAAACTTAATGATGAGCACAAATGCTTAATCTTCTGTGGGTATGAATGTTACTCTGTTGCCAGGCCACAGGTAGCCCATATGGTGTCTTTGCTTGAATTAGAAAAAGGTGTCGCTTTCTCCACAAATGCAGATGGGTGGCCGAGCATGTGGTTTCCAAGTGGAACAGGAACTAATTTCAGCCCTGACTCACTAGTCTGGCTGCCCTTGTGCAAGGAACAACCAACACAACTGATGACGAGCCCAACGGCAGCACAAATGCACAGGTTAGCTGTGAAGAGTATTGTTTCTGCCTCATTCTTTACCCTCCCGTTCCTTCCTTTCCTCCCTTCCCTTTCTCTCTGTTCCCCTCCCTTCCCTTCCTCTCCGTTCCCCTCCCTTCCCCTTCCTCTTACCCTTCCCTTTCCTTCTCCCTCTCTCTCTCTCTCTCTCTCTCTGTGTGTGTGTATGTATGTTTGTAGTATGTATGTAAACTAAAAATAAACTTCTAAGCCCCTGAACCATCTGAATGGACCCCTCCTCTTGGCCAAGGGCATTTCAAAGTTAACCTGAATAACTAGTTCAGGCCCTGATAGAAAGGCAGAGTAAGATAAGCCTCCTTATACCCTCTTTTCTTTTGAAATTCAGGCCCAGCTGACCAGCATTAACATCAATACAGACCTTAAGACTGATAGAATGGATTCTTTAAGTCTGTTAAGAAACATTTGCCATCTATTCTCTGAAGCCTGTTACCTGGAGGTTTCATCTGCGTAACAAACCCTTTGTCTCCACAACCCCTTAACATAACCCAGACATTCCTTTCTCTTGATTCTATGTCTTTAGACCATAACTAAACTCTTTCAATCAATTGCCAGAAAATCTTTTAATCTACCTATAATCTGGAAGCCCCTCCCCCGCAACCCCTTCCTGTTTCCAGTTGTTTCACCTTTCCAGATGGAACCAATGTACATCTTACATGTATTGATTGATGTTTTAAGTCTCCCTAAAATGTATAAAACCAAGTTGGGCACATATTCTCAGGATCTCTGTAGGGCTGTGTCATGGGCCATTGGTCACTCATATTTGGCTCAGAATAAATCTCTTCAAATATTTTACTGACATATAGCCTATAAAGTGTTATATATAAACACATACATATATAGATATACACACACACATATGTATACATACATACATATAGACATACACATACACTTTTAGATTCCATAGAAAATAATTTAAAATAAGTTGGTCAATTATATAAAACCTGAATTAATTAAAGGTGAGAGAGAATAAGTATTTATATTTTGGCCTCCAAATTACCTTTGCCTACTATTTATTTCTGGTGGTGATTCCAGATTAATATGATCTATATCTATATACATATATTGATATCATATATATAGATCTATATGTATCATCTATCTATATATTAATAGATCTATATACCTATAATATGATATAATATATAGTATTTACACATATATCATATGCAATGTAAATATATTTATATTTATATAAAATTTTATATCAAATATACATATAAATTTGTATATATATCTCACCAAAGTTATTTTATGCCTAACTCATAGTAGTGATATTTGTTTAATGATTTTTAAATTAGAACAGCATATTAAATAATGCAGTATATAAGATTATACTGCATTATTTTAAAAATAATACTGCATTGTTGAAAAAAAATACAATTTAATTACTTAACATCTTTAACTGGGTAAGCCAACCAAGCCAGGTCTGTAAATATGCCTGCTTCTGATTTGGAACTGACATACGGAGATAGTAAATTAAGTCAAGCCACAGGAATTCAATTTATGGGAACTGCTTTTAGGAAAGTGCAGACAGAAGGCTGTGGGCAACACGGAGACCCAGAGACTGATGTGCCCTAGCAGACCCAGGAGGTCCTAGGAAGGTCACTGAGATTCTCAGTGAGGGTCGTGCCAATCAATGTCTGTCCTGGCCGCACGCCTTGTCTCCAGATCTCCACAGGCCATCAAGGGCAGCCTTCTTCCCTGATCCTGGGAGCTGGGGATAGGGGGTTTTTGTGAGGCCTCCCCGAGAGGCCACCTCAGCAGAGAGGCCTGTGTGAGCATGAAGATGCCTGCCTGCTATAGACTCTTCAAAGCAGAGCCGTTTCTTTCTCAGGAGCATCTGTGGATCAGAGAGGAAGAGGCAAACAGCTCTGAATTTTTCACATCAGTAACAGTGGTGCTGCTAACCCTTTTCCAGGGAATTCCATTTACAGATTTAAACATGACAGTTTCTTCCCATATCTTATCTACACAAATTTATAGTCTCTACTATTTTTTCAAGGGCAAACCAGGGAATGGCTTTGACTCTGTGGTAATAGAATAGATCATCATACCTCATGAATCAACAGCTTTAATTTTTCCATTTTCTATTAGGATAGAATTTGAAAATATTACTTAAATGTATCCATTAGATATTTCAGAATAAGGAAATGACTTTCTACGACGATCCTTTATAAAGGAGTAAATAAAGATTTGCTTGCCTTGTAAAAGGTGTTGACTTCTGCTCCTAGATATTTCTAAAATGTCCAATAAATGTATACAGATGGAATATTACCTTAAAGTATGCATCGTTATATTTCATAATTAGGAGGCCCTCGATTGTAAGATACACCACTATACTGTGCACCACTAAGAAAAAGAAAATGAAACGTCTCGGAAGAGTTCTTCTAATCTTTTAAAAATTGTATCACTTTTGTGCATACTTGAAAAGGAAAACATAACTGACACGACTTGGTTAAGCCATCCCCCAAATTTCTTCTCATTTCATAATCTAATACTCTTGAAACACTTTGCAACTTGAATCATTGATGTGCCCTCTGATTGGTTCTGTCTGTCTACAAAAGCATTGGTAATAGAGTTCTTAAAAAGGGTGAGCCTCTATTGTCTCCAGAACATTCCTCTAAGGCACTGAGGCCTATTCTGCAAGTTTTGATGCAAGTGCCACACGTCCATAGGCAAAGACACCCATGCTACAGTCTCCGTTTGGCCAGAGATTGTGAGATGCTACCGACAGTAAGATACATGCTGATTTCAGAGATGTTGAAATAGTGAAAAATAATGTGAATCTGAGAATCTATGAATTATTTTGTTACCTGAGACACTGACAGTAAACATAATGTTCATATTTTATAATGTTGACTTACAGGCACCTCCCCTTAGAGAATATGCTGTGAGTACTTTGGTGTCCCCACAATGTAGACATGTGAGGAATACAATTATTTGCAGAATTAAAATTGATACCTGGATCAGAATAGAAAAATTTAAACTAACTTATATGAGATGGATTGATTTGTATGTCGGAAAGAACTACTTTTAATCTGTTTGACATTATATCTATCTGTCTGTCTATCTGTCTGTCTGTCTATCTATCTATCTATCTATCTATCTATCTATCTATCTATCTATCTTGTATCTATCTTATATATATATGAAATAAGCAGAATGGTATTTGTTCCATTTTAAAAGTTAGGAAAAAGAATAGAGTTGTAGGAGCAGAAGTGGTTGGTGATTGTCAAAGCACTATCTGATGGAGAGGGAATTTTATCCAGCAGACTAAAGTAGCAAAATAATGCAACAAACAGGCTTAGCCATATGTCATCAATTCATGTGATTTATGTAATTCCTGTCGTGCTGATTCTAAGCCCTCAAATGGAGCTGATTCTGTAGAACTGCCACAGGGAGATGATGCAGTAGTTATAATTTTGAGTATCAGGGTTTCTAGATAATTATTTCTCATAAATTAAATTAATTGGCTTTTTAGTTTTATCCATCAATCTACTGAGTTGTATTTAATGGGTCATTCGCTTAGGGTTTCACCACCTCTTGGTTTTCAACAAGGTCTCTGAACAATAGTAATATTATGAATGTAATAAATATCACTTTATGAGACTTCCTGGGAATCTGTTTGATAGATTTTCCAGGAACACACATATACATGTTCCTGCCTGCATGGCAAATGTTTGAAGTAACAAAAACGATATCACAATAATGACTAAATAGGCTCTGGGGATTAGAGTGTGCAGTTAAATGAATGTGTACATTGTTTTGCATAAAGAAGTCCAGGTTACTATTAGTAGCTTTGGCTATAGTTACTTTTGCATATTTGGTAAAGTCAGCATAGGATATGGTTAGTTCAGAAAGAATGAGACCAGATTAACTCATATAAAGAAAAACATGAAAAGAAGCTGACACAATTAATAAGATAAGCTAGAAATAAGAAAAGAAATATATACACAATTCTGTTTTACTTCTGTTATGATAATTAGCATAGATATGTCACTATTGGCACAAATAATTTCTTTGCTACTCAGTCTCTGGAGGAACTGATTTATTCATTTAAATACTTTCCAGAATGTTTTGTAGATAGAAAATATTCAATGACACTTGTTTTGTACTTTTTAAAGTACTATAGTTTCATATCAGGATATTAAATATGGGAAACATTTTCATATGTATCATTTTCATTTAATAAATAACGCTCTGGGCTAGATTTGAAATGCCCAGAGTTTGTGGCTGCAACCTGCCTCTCATCTCCCTTACAACTTCTTTCTGAGTCCATAAGGCATAAAAATGGCATATTTTGTCAGATTCAGATTTGTTGAAACAGAGATTACATTTTAGTAAAGTGAACCTATACAGTATGATCGATAACCAACTTAATGTAATCTCTCAATGTCACCTGCAATAAGAACATGCAATCTACAAGTGCCAGTGTAAACCGGTTCAGGATAAAAAATTGAAACTACAAAGCTAATTTACAACACCACAACTCTCATTAGAGTTGGCTGTCAGTTACAGACATTCACTTGTTTGAAACTTCAGGGTATTACAAAAACTCTTTAAAAGCACAATGTCCTTTAAAGAACTTCAATAAGTGTTATCACTTTTAATAAGTGATACAATTCTTTATATCTTTTTCTAAAATCTCTTTGTTCATATTTTACAGCACAAGGAGAAAAAAAATTACATAATCTTACATTATATTCCACAACTCAAATTACTTATATGTATAAATAGGTAGGTCCTTACTATTGTATTTTCTTTAATCAATTAGAAATATTTATTTAGCAAACTCCTACTATGTGTAAGTTCTCTGCTTTGTATACAGTGTATATTTTTATAACACTCATACCACTAGAAACATTATTTTGTTGTTTTATTTCAGATAACGAAACTGAGCACACGTTGTTACTGCTGAGTTGTTATTAAGCTGGAGTTAGTGACTAATCTCCAGATTTGAATGGGAGAAGGGAAATTCACTGATGATATTTCATAATGCTTTTGTCACAGGAAATCCTACACACTTACTCTGAGCTACTGGAACCTGCCTTTATGGGCTTTTCTCTTGGTTGACGAGGGGTCTTAT
>NW_012108786.1:584238-611328 GCF_000951045.1 Mandrillus leucophaeus | reverse complement strand
GGGGGGAGTGGTCAGTTTAGAATGTCTTGAGACAGCTTGTCTTCTTCAAGGGAAGGAATATAAAACATAGTAATTGTTCATTAAATATTAAATCGGAGTTATAGTTGGAAGGACAGAAAAAGGAGACTGTCTAAAGGACAGATGTGGGAATGAAGAGTACTTGGGTCAACATGCATAAACAGTCAGCAAATAACTCATTAGAATCCAGTTGAATAATTTACTATCAAATCACAACATCTGTGTTTTAAAATAAAGTTATCACGCTGAAGCCTTCTTTGCATTTAGATAAGGTATTCAATTTTGAAAATTTGTGATTTGTACTAGTCTAAGGTCATAAAAGTTAGTAATTCTGGAGAAAAATATTAAATTAGGTACAAGGGTTTAGTTAAGCCAGAATTTCCTAAGTATGTATACCACTGATGCTTTGTGAAATATTTCATATGATATTGCATTATGATATATATAAACAATATGATGGTCTAACAGCACAGTAGGAAGGAATGTCAAGTGTATTAAACACAATATTTCATGGAAATCTTATTAGAATGAGGATAAGATTTTAAAATGGGAGTCAATTAAAATATATTTATTACAAAATTAAATAGGTGGTCTGGGGCTTAGTGAAACTTCTGAAGACAATACGCAAATCACTAAAGTTTGAGAATTGCTTTCTTAAGGTAGTTAATTATCTATCAGAAATTGGCTATAAATGGACATTAATAATACAAACTTTTCTCATTTTTCAATAATCCAACGTCTCTGACAGCAACAACTATACCACTGGCATATTATAACAGATTGTTTGAAATCATTTTATACATACTTATAACATTGTAAGTTCCACACAATCAGATTTTATGTCTGTTCGTCCCTGTGTACCTATACCTGAAACATAAGATGCACTCGTAAATATTGGTTTAGTAAATACACTAACAATTTTGCAAGCTTAGGTAAACACATTAAAATTCTAAAATCCGTACCTGGAAGATAACAAAGAATGATAAACATAGATATTTCGTAAGTCTGGGAAATGATTCACACCCTCTTTCTGCTATCTGACAAAACCTCACTATATTGTACTTGCCATGAAGCTTGCTGTTAATCGAACCACATAGTTTATTAAATTTGAAAAAGAATATAATGACTAGAATTAGGAAGAGATTTGGAACCATGTCAATTAAGAATTTACTAAAGTGACTGGGAAGTGTAAGCGATTACTTAAAGATTATCTTAAAAGAGACCAATTTGCAAGAATATTTCTGAATTGACTTTTTCTCCATATTTATTAAAGATATTCAGTATTTTAAAATAGTGTTGGTGAGAAATTAAGAAACAAAGTTGATTTTGATTTAAAGTTCATAAACTTTGTGAGTTTTCTAAGCTTAGGGAAGGCAAAAGACAGAAAAGTTATCTGTCTATTGAAAATGATACTTTAATTTTGGTATATACAGGGTTTTAAAATGTTTACATAAATGGTTTCTTTTGTAATTTTCTAAATGAAAAGTTGACATTGACAAGCTTATATAAATCCCATAATTTTTTATTTTAGGAATGATTTATACTATACACTAAATAATTTTCCACTATAGCAGAAAATTAATATACCATTTAAAGCAAGATTCTTATAATCTAGGAATATGTTTAATAAATATACTTCACCTCTCTGAAAACATCATGATATAATAATACTGTTAAAGAAACCCTTTGCATGTAGACCTTCTTTTGAACACGATATTCTTATTTCGTTTCCTTTACTGTACTACCATTAACGGAAGAGCAATCAGTGTGAATAAGGTCATGTCTGTAGAGCCAAAGACAAACTGAACCGTCACCAAAAATTCATTTTAATGACACTGCAGCAACCAGATGAGTCAAATGCTTAGTGGGGCCATGACAGTCCCTCTAAATTCTAAATGTTTTCATAAGGGTTCTGCCCAAGGCTTGAAACAGGAAAAAGAAAATATCAGTGGTTTTTTCAACAAATCTCCTGCAAAGCCAATTTCTTTCTAATCATCTCTTTTAATTAGCCGAACTTTTATTCCCCTTTACTTTCCATTATCAACCAAAAGTATCAAACATGCTTATAATAACTGATTTAAAAAATTACCATGCAGATAGGCAATGCAATGATAAAACTGCAGCATCTATGAAACTTTCTGAGCAAGTTTGGTCCTTGCCTACCCAGATACAGATTAGATACAAATTCTAAAGTAGCCACAGCGAAGGAAGTACTCAAATGTTGTATAGGAAGTTGGAACATTTGCCATCAAATATTAATAGGAATGGAGATTAGCAGTTCAAAATATTAGAAATGAATATTGTGTATGGAGATTCTGGATATTTAATAAATAGAATCCGGAACTCTCAAAGGAAAGATAAACTTGAGGAGAGTAGAGGTGGTGGGAACAAGGACACCAACACGATACCAAGAGAGAATTCTCTATCCAGAGCGGGTAAGCATTTCTTGCATGGTGTGTTGCTTTATGTTTGTTTGCAGATGATATTTAACTCATTTTTTTTCTCTGATCTCATTTTCCTCTGAGCCTTAGTCTATAAAATGGGGTAGCTAGTGAGAAAAAACAAACAAACAAACAAAAAAAACTTGTTATGTAGCAGATATTGAAGCAAAAGACAGAGCAGTTAATAGAAATAGTGGCTCACCAATTCCCCCCCTGCCACCCCAATAGAAGAAACTCTACGTGGGAGAGCCTTTAAACATTACATGGGCTATGAGTCTTTGTATACATGGGTAGAATGGGGGCTATAGCTAGGAGTGATTTAAAGAGCAATGGAAGGTATCCTGTCTGAAAAGATTGCTTCCATATTTTGGCTCATCTTGTCGTCATTCTCTTTGAAATGTAAATGCCACTGAGAGAAGAAACTATTATATTAATAGGCTTAGCATCATGTCAAATCCTCTTCTTCTATCTCGTGGAGAACATAGACGGAAGACTACAGAAATAAGGACATGTTAAAGAAGTAATGAGTGAAGCAGAATGTAAAGGAAATGATTGCTCAAGCTGGCCTGGGATTGTAGTTAATAAGCAGCAGAAGTGGTGCAGAAGTATGATGAATGAACCAAGGGTCATCAGTGACACTATTAGTAAAACACAACTCTTTAGAGCATATTACAACTAATCAACATACTGGTCATGTGAAAGTAACCATCTCTTGCACATGTTTTCCAAATTGACTGCTTTATGTTGACATAGTTTCTTTCATAAACAGTTGGTAAAACAACCTGGATAGTTAGTCAACTCATAGGCTATGTGGTGTGTAATTTACTTTTAAAATACACCCCAAGGACAGTTAGATATAATTGCATGTGTATTAGACAATATGGCTCTATATCCAAGAGGCTGGTCAGTCACCCTAAGCGAGAACAAAACCCATACTTGATAGGGGGTTGTCTAGCATTTCATAAAAAGAACAGATTGTAGAGGTAGATACTACCACAAGCACATAAGTTGTATTTATCATTGCTCAAAACCTGCTATTTTTGTTAGCATAAATTTAATTGTTAGTTGCATTATGGAAGTTGAGTTTTTATTGATGGAAGAAATTACTTATGTTCATGTAAGTTGCTTAGCTAAAACATTTTAGTATCTCTTCACTCTTGCATCAAGAAGATGAAAGAATCTAGTGGACTCTTTACCTTTCACTTTTCATAATGCTGACTGAGGCCTGATTCCTAAATAGATCTTTTTCATTCATTAGAGAATTCTAGTTACCGGATCCCAGTATAAGGCAAACTCAATCTTGCTTCTAGAACATTTTCATATTTACTGTAAAAACAGCCATGCAAGGACAAGTTGGAGTGCCTAAAAGGATAGAGCACTTAGAGTTTTTCACGTTTATAGGACAGATAGTGTGAATGATTTTTTGGCATACTGCTAATAAACGCATATCTTCTAATTATAAGTGAGGCACACTCTTACCTATCTCAAACTTGTTTTCTTATTTAGCACTGAGATTGGTGGTGGCTACTTAGCTCTACTGAAAAAGTCACAGCAGCGAGGTCTATTCACAGCAGTAGTAGTGCCAACACTCTGCTGGTTTAAGTAGTAAACAAGATAGACATGGTCCTTCCTCAGTCTAGAATCCAGTTAACCAGAAATCATAGATAGAAGAAAAAAAATTTCAAATAATAATAATAGTAATTTATATTGTTATAAGAACTGAGGATTTCTTTGAATGTTTCAACCTATTAGAAAGCAAAAGTGACACATTTATGCCACTAAATGATACAGGAGGTCATCCAAATCAATATTATTTGTGTAAACAGCCTTTGTAAATTATGTTACAGAAAATGTTAACGTCTGTTTATGTTTCAGTTTCCATATCTCAAAATTGGGACCCTAATACTTCTCCAGCTTATTGTGAAGAATAAATGAAACACAATAGATGAAAAATTTACCTCGGATACAGCAGAGGATCAATAATAAACACTTGTGTTTTAGACGCTCCTTAACCAACAAGGAACATTTATTAATTTACATTAAATTTGGAGATTTTCACACATTTTAAAATATGTGTTTTGAAACATGTATTTGAACTATTTGGTTTAATGACATTAAATTACAGAATTAAAAATAAAGAAGGTGCACCTTGGTTAGGATGGTGACTAAACACTGGCACACTGGCATTTAACTTTTATGTCTTCTAAATCCCCTAAAACTAGCGAATTCACACACAGATACACACACACACACACATAGATATACACCCCTAAAGCTAGGGAATAGACACACACACACACACACACACACACATAGATATATACCCCTAAAGCTAGGGAATACACACACACACACACACACACACACAGATATATACCCCTAAAGCTAGGGAATGAATACACACACACACACACACACACAGATATATACCCCTAAAGCTAGGGAATACACATACGTACTCTCACACACACACACACCCCCCCCTAAAGCTAGGGAATACACACACATATACACACACATATACCCCTAAAGCTAGGGAATACAAACACACACACACACACAAACATACATAGATATATATACCTAAAGTTGGGGAATACACACACACATATATACACCCCTAAAGCTAGGGAATATACACACACACTCACATACACACATATACCCCTAAAGCTAGGGAGTACACACATACACACACACACATACATACACACACATATATATATGCATACCCCTAAAGCTAGGGAATACACACACACACACACGCACATACACACATACATATTTCCCACAAAGATCAGGAGAATATGAATCAATACTAGCAACGTAATTTTGGAGGATGGAAAGCAAATGAATACATGCTCATTGACTTAGTAAATCTAAGAATGCTGAATCATAACTTGACAGTCTGGAAAGATGAGAACCAACCCAACTTTCGACCATGAATCCATAAAAGATTCAGTAATTAATAAAGTAAGGAGAACTGGATTAAGACTGTTTGACAGACAGTAAATCCCCAGGTCTCCTAGACCTTGTGGCTGATTGACTACTCCTCTCTGACTCTGGTAGATAACTGGAGGTTTATTTTCTAAAAGAATCCCTGCGTTGAGAAGAACCAAATATAACAAAGAACGTGGAAACTACACAGCAAATGGAGATTGTCTACGCTTATACCAGATACTAAACGTTCATGCTCTTGGACCTCTTTCCCCAAATGGTTCCAAGAATTGTTGGTAACCAGATCAGAAACCTCCAGGAAAGAAATTTCAAAATGTATCCTTAGAAAATCTAACTAATAAAAAGAAAATGGAAAAAAAAAAGTTGACAACAGGTGAGAGAGTCCAAAAATGGGAACACTCAGCTTCCTGTGCCATGAGGTGATCAAATAATTTATCATCCAAATGAGGACACTAATGAGAATAAAAGGAAGAGCTATTCACAAGGACATCAGGGCAATGGGAGTAAAATGGGACTGTACTGGGCAAGCCAGGACATAATTTTTACTCTAACACAAAATAAAGCTCCAAGTCAACAAGACCCTCCCACCTCTAATAATAAACTCACAGCTAATAATAATCACGAATATGAGGAAAGCTGTGAAGGTCAGAAAAATGAACAGAATCTGGAAACTTAGAGAAAACTAAGAAAGAAGGGAAAAAAAGATGTTTTATTATCCTTGGGATACAAAAAAGGTATTGCATTCATAAAGTAATACCAGAACACCATTGAAAAGGAAATTTTCAAGAGGAAAAAAGAACTCAGATTTAAAACCACAATGGAAAGCATTCTAGAAAGAGACAGTAACTAAATCATAAGAGACAGAATCACAAACAGACACATAAAAAGAAATTTAAGAACATGAGTTGCCAATGTTAAAGTGAACACCCAGAAAATACATGAAAAGTGACCTATTCCAAGTCACATTGTTTTGAAATTTCAGAACATTTGGGACAAAAAGAAGATTCTTCTAACTTTCAGAGAAGAAGTAGGCTGTACTAAAGGATCAAGAAGCTACCAGGGGATGTGCTATATCCACATTAGAGAGTAAAATTAAAATGAAGAAGACATTATATAAAAATCATGAATTCCAATATAGGAGGGATGAAGACATTCTTGGATACATAAACACAGACGTGGTGAAGACGAAGTCCATGATGATGGTATACCCCAGGTATAGACAGCAAACACCTCATGTTAGAGCAAAGTGAAATGTCAGCAAGGCGCTCAATATTATTTTATAGTCTTTTAAAACCTGAGAGCAAAAAGATATCAGATTCTACAATGTACTGAACAAACTTCCCGCTCTGTCCTCCATGTCCTGCTGCCTGGAGCAGCGAAGGCATTCATTTCACCTCTCAAAATTATGCTGCCTTGTCCTAGCCCTGAAACCTAGAGCTACACCAAGTGAGCTTAGAAACAGAAGGACAACTACGGGTCCAGTGAAGATAGAATACCATGGATGCACATAAAAGCAAAACATGAATAATAATAGTAACAATGATAAAGTGAATGATATAGAAAGTTCTTGCCTAGTCTCACGTTTTAATGCTGATTTTGTTCAGAAATCTGAGTAAAAACCGAACATGAGATTAATAATTATGTGAAGAGTTTAATTCCAATGCAGCTGTCTGTATCTAAATGCAGCAAAGAGATTTTTTGACAACTTCATCCACAGGGATATTTTTTTCCAAAGTTTTATTTTCATTATTCATTAATGAAACAAGCCCTTTTATGCAGCAGTCATTTATGTGGGGCACTGATAAGTTTTAGGGCCTCTAGTTTAAGTCAGTTCCAGGAAATAAAACTTTAAGTATTTTCCAGTTAAGGCAACATATAATATTGGTTCAGTTTACTATTTAACTTTCTTGGTTGTGGTGATTAGACAAAGACACAAGACAAAAAGAGAGATTAGCTGCTATATGAGATTTTCTTTCTAAAATTTCCAGGGACATTCTGATATGAAACTTGACATCCTCAGAAGAAATAAAAGGTGATCCACAAATTGGAAAAACCTAAAGTTTGGAGAAACAGAAACACAGTTATTGGCTTTAAGTTTAGCTGGAAGAGAGAAATTCCTAGTTTAAAAAAAGTATGAGATTATTCCTGTGGTTTTTGATTTTTGATTGCAAAGCAATGAGTTGATCTTAATTGAATTTCCCAACGTGTGTGTGTGTGTGTGTGTGTGTTTCCCATCCTGTTTGAATAGTTGATTATTGTAGACTAGGCAAGAGTTTCAGATTCCAAGTGCCAGAGGAAATCAAACAACAGTCCCTAGCCATACACATTGTTAGGTCTTTCTCGGATTTTGAGCAGAGAAATTGCATAACAAAGGCAGTGCTTTTAAAAGCACAAAATCAGGCAGTGTCTATAAGATACTGTTTTGTCAGGTTAGATTAAAATATTTGAAGGAAGAGCATTTGCATATAGAGTATGATTTTGGAGGCCTCAGAAGGGCTGAGTGACCTGTTGTGTATCTAAAGCCACTTTATCTTGATTTCACCTGGGGTCTCGTACCCCCTTTCTGGGTCCTCACCTGTGGCGTAGGCCTCACTGGATCTCATGGTTGTCCTCTCCTTTTTTTTTTTTTAATTTAAAGTTTGAAAACCATTTGAGAACCTTTATAGTATTAACCTATCACTATGACTGACACACAATGAAGACGAGATTGCAAAGAAAGCCTGGCAGGCAGAAGCTGTCTATGGAATGAGGCTGAATCCAGAAGGGAGTCTTCGGGAGTGGGTAATCAGTTACAGAGAAGAGTTCTTTACAGGCTGTGTTTGATCAGTGAGTTGGTTCCGAGATTTTCAATTGAAGCTGTATGAGCAGAATTGAATTCAAAGATTTACACTGATTGTGAAGAACTGAAATAGCTGAATGCGTGAAGCAGGAGTTGCTGAGTGATTACAAAGGTTTATAACAAAGACAGCCTGTGAGAGGTCGACAAAGAGGAGAAGGTATGTCTGAAAGAAGACATAAAGGACAGCTATTCTCCGAGTGGGTTAACTATAGAGGAGGTAAACTAGGTTAGGAGACAGAAAGAGGAGAGAAAATGGCTTTGATGAGAAAAAAATAAAAATGAGTAGAGGGAAAAAATGGAGGAAGCCAGTGCACACATCAGAGAAATGGTTATGATATATAGGAAAATGAAGGGGTTACAAGCTTGGTAGTGCCCAATTTATGAATGTTAATAAGCCCTAATATAGAATAGGAGAGCTCTGAGCTCTGTGTGTCCCCATTTCTACATGATTTCCTCTCGGAAAGGGGAAGAATGAGACACTACAATCATGTTGTTACAGATGATATCCAGTACAATTCCATTCAATCCTGTTGCATATTCAAACAAGATTTTGTTAGATTCACTTTAAGATTTTACATTGAAAAATTAACTAGATGTTGGGGATAGAGTTTAAGTTATTCTGAAAGCTGGGCTCAAACCTTAAGGGATGATAAACCTAGGTATATAGGAAATATACACATTATGTAAAGTTCTTAGAAAATTATATTAGAGAAAATACTTACAGTTGAATGAAGAACTAAAAATGTTACTAATTACCTATAATGGTTTATATATTGATTTCATTTAAAAGGTGTCCTCTGATTAAAAACCCCAAGGCATTAGTTAGATAATTAAGAAGTAAATTGTTTATAACAAAAATGCTGTCCAAACCACAGCTAATGAATCAGAGTTGTGTAAGAAGGTTTTAATGATAATGAAGAGATCTGAATAAAAAATGCTCATTTTGGCAATCATATTGCAAATCATACTACAGAATCTAAAATGAGGAGTGCTGTTCCTACATATGTGTGAACTTGTGTGCACATACACATACACACGGTAACTACAAACTAGCTCTGAACACACAAGCCTGGCTAAAAATTCAAGCTTCATTATTTACTACGCGTGTGGCCCAGTACCTAATTTCTCTGAGCTCTAGTTTTATCATCAAAAAATGGGAGAACAATAGTATTATCCACCTTGTGAGGTTGTCATGAGTTATTGGACGAGTTAATGCATGTGATATTTTAAAAATGTGCCTGGCATTTAGTCTGCCCTCAATTATATATGCAGGTACCTGTATAACATATAAAATCTTTATTACACAGTGCCTAATGTGTTAGTAATTGTCATTTCTGGTTGACAAGCAATTTTTATTTTTGCTTATCTTTATTGTCAAAGTTTTTACCACACAGTATGTTACAACTATAAGACTATTAACAGGAAAGCCTAAGATCTTATAATCTAAATGTGGCACTGCTCTTATTCAAAAGGTAGAAATAAAGGTTGTTGGAATTATGACTAATTGACAGAGGCACATAAGTAAGCATGCTGAACAGAATTCTGAAATGGTCTTCAAGATTCCAGCCACCTGGTGGGTCCACTAGGGCATAATGACCTCTCTGAGACTGGGGGTGGGGCCAGGAAATATGATGGGGTGTCACTAATAGGATTGGGCTTCTTTATATGGAAAAGATAAAGAGATTTTGCAGGTGTAATTGAGGGCTGCAATCTGGTGAGTTTGAGTTAATCAAATGGGTAATTATCCTGAGTGAGGAGCAAGTCAGGTAAGTGCTGGAAAGCGAGTCAGAGAGCTCCTCCTGGACAGGCACAGCCCCACGACAGGGACCTGGGAGCAGCCTCTGGGAGCTGACAGCAATCTGGGGCCAACAGCCCGTAAGAATATGAGACGTCAGTCTTTAAACCACAAGGAAATGAATCTATCCACACTTGAATAAACTTCCAAGAAGATCCCAAGTCTCTGGTAAAATCCAAGCCCTGGCTGACACCTTGGTCTCGGAATGGTGAGACCCAGGTAACCTGTGCCTTGACACATAGAAACTGTGGATACTGAATTTGTATTACTGTAAACTGCTGAGGAAAAGAGTACAGTCATGTGTCATTTAACAACAGGCATAGGTTCTGAGAAATGTGTCATTAGGTGATCTGGTCATTGTGTGAACATGATAGTGTGTACTTACACAAATCTCAGTGGTATAACCCACCACACACCTAGGATGTATGGTCAAGCCTATTGCTTTTAGGCTACAAACCTGTACAACATGTTACTGTACTGAATACTGTGGACAATTGTAACAGAACGGTGTCTGTGTATGTAAACCTATCTACACATAGAAAAGGTACAGTAAACATACACCATTATAATCTTTTTTTCCTTGCCTCTTTATATATCCTCAGTTTACCAGACTTCCTTGTACCATAAATAGTTCTTTTTTTTTTTTTTTTGAGACGGAGTCTCGCCCTGTCGCCCAGGCTGGAGTGCAGTGGCGCGATCTCAGCTCACTGCAAGCTCCGCCTCCCGGGTTCCCGCCATTCCCTTGCCTCAACCTCCCGAGTAGCTGGGACTACAGGCGCCCGCCACCACGCCCTGCTAATTTTTTGTATTTTTTTTAGTAGAGACGGGGTTTCACTGTGTTAGCCAGGATGGTCTCCATCTCCAGACCTCGTGATCCGCCCGCCTCGGCCTCCCAAAGTGCTGGGATTACAGGCATGAGCCACCGAGCCTGGCCTGTAATCTTATAGGACCACCATTCTACATGCAGTCTATTGTTGACTGAAATGTTCTGCGGTGCATGACTGTACTATAGGATAGAAACTGTTTTGCTTTGTGGACATGGGGAGGTGGAAGTGGGTGGGTTTATGATACTTTCCACTGGAGCCCAAGTCCACCACCTCAGTGACCCATTTTCTCCTGCCCACACTGTACTTGTAAAACTTGTGAGAAGCATAATACTAAATACAATACTAATACTGAGGGCAAGGGCTTAGAAACTTCAGTTACAAGCTCTCTATAAATATTAGACTAAAAAGACATGAACAGCTTTTACTATTATAGAAGATAATAGAATGTGATCAGTTAAATCCTGGGGCTTTATAAAGCACAAATTACGTAAACAAGCCTAATGGCTTTTTGATAAAACTACAAAACCAGGGCTAGGAAGAATGGAAGAGGAGTACTTTCTTTGGACTTTAAACTTCACGCACTAGAGCACAGATGCTTACTTAAATTAAGAAAAAAATGAATGCAAAGAGAATTACAGAGAAAATGAATTTGAGGATAGAGGATGAAGAAAAATATTATCTTAGGTTTAAGGATAGATAGTAAAGTTCCAAGGATAATGGCTGGATCTAGCATTATTTACTATTGTTACTATTAATCATCTAGAAGAAAGAACTAAACAAAGCTTTAAATACAAAGGTTAGGGTTTCTAGAGAGAGGATGCTGGTAACACCTGAAGAAAATGGAAATGAAAAGCTGAAGTGTTAGAAAAAAATATACAATTAAAAGAGGTTGATACTGAAAATATAAGATAGTTTATATTCACAAAGTTTTCACACCAAATTTTCAGAAGGAGCATAAAAATGGAGAAGGAAGGCCAGGCTAACAATGACCACATTTTGTCATGTGCCCTAAGATCTAAAAAAAGAAACCAGGCTTTGGCTTTCACAGGATGATATTTTTCTACAAAGGATTCAGTGAAAAATCTTCTCTCCTCAATGTCATCAACTGTGCAGCACTCGAAGTGCTCTATAATTTAGGACACCCCCTAATTTCCAAATTTCTGAGAGATGTAGCTCTGAGCTGCAGTCAGAAGAATTACATAGTAGAACTACTGCCTTATGATAAAAAATGAAGAGAGTCAATTTATGTCAAACTTAGCCAAGAAATCGTAAATTCAAGCTTGTTTGAGATAAGAGGTTTCTGTCTAAATTATTTGACTGCAAGCAGTGATTTTTTTCATGTTTCATGGTAACAATATAAATATTTTCCTTTTTTTTTTGAATGAAAGGCAGTGTAGAAGTCAACTTATTCCAATTCCTGCACTTTATTTACAAGAAAACCAAGACAAGGTTTTTTTTTTTAATTTTATATTTATTTATTTATTTTTTGAGACGGAGTCTTGCTCTGTTGCCCAGGCTGCAGTGCAGTGGTGCAATCTTGGCTCACTGCAACCTCTGCCCCCCAGGTTCAAGTGACTGTCCTGTCTCAGCCCCCTGTGTAGCTGGGACTACAGGTGCGTGCCACCACAGTCAGCTAATTTTTGTATTTTTAGAAGAGGTTGGGTTTTGTCATGTTGGTCAGGCTGGTCTTGAACTCTTGACTTCAGGTGATCCACCCATCTTGGCCTCCCAAAGTGCTGAGATTATAGGCATGAGTCACCGTGCCCAGCCACATTTTTTTTTTTTTTTAATGTGTTCAAGGTCCTATAGTGACTTTGTGTAGCATCTGCCTATAGGACAACTTTACCCTATTGAATTACAGGGACCCAAAGCAACATAGCATCTTACCCTTTTCCTAGTTTTCCTCTGCTTCTCTGTGTTCCATGTCATGGGGTTATCATTTTCAACTTTCTCTATCTCATAAGGAACCGTCTGGCCAACTCATCTTCTTAAATACCCATCAAATCAATCCCTTCTTACTTTAAGTCTCCATTTTCAACTCCTGCATTACTACAGGGGCTTTTGGACCTGTTTCCCTGTCTTATCTCTGGGTCTCCTTTGGAAAATATTTTTCACAGCTGCCAAAGTGATGTTTTTAATATACAATGCCTGATTAAATTACTCTCTTGCTTGAAAACATCCATCGCTTGCTCTCACCTCAGAACAAAGTTTCAACTGCTCTGCATCCTACACAAAGCATTTTATAAGTTGACCTATTTTTCCTTCTCATATGATTTCCCAGCCTCATAACACCCACTTGTTCTTCAAGACTCAGCTCATGAGTCAGCCGCTTTGTGGAAGATTTTGCCGGTGTCCTATGCAGTGTTTGAAATGCTCTGTCATTTACAACATCCCTTAATTGCCTAGGATGTAGCTCAATCCATGGTTCTTCTATACTGTCTGTGTAGCATCCTTAGAAGGTTCATCATTCCTGGCCATACCACGTTCCCCGCATTCTAGTGGCTGTTATTTGCCATATGTCTGTGGCACCACCACATCCATTGTATATGTGTGCAAGGATGCCAAGTTGCTTTTCATTCTCCAAGTCTTTTTGTCATTCTCTAGGATCCAAGCAGTCATTTTAACCTCCATACAGTTGATCTATTTGCCCCGCAAATCCTCTCCATGAGAACTTTTTCTCTACTTACCCTCAATTGTGTATATTTTTTCAAATACTTATTAAATATTTTAACACTAAAACCCTAATCTCTCTCTATTGAATTATTGAGTAACATGGTTTGGCTCTGTGTCTTATCCAAATCTCATCTTGAATTGTAATCCCCACAATCCCCATGTGTTGAGGGAAGGACCTGGTGAGAGGTCCTTGGATTGGATTATGGGGACAGTTTCCTCTGAGCACTTCTCATGATAGTGAGTGAGTTCTCACGAGATCTCATGGTTTTTAAGTGTTTGACAATTCTGCCTTCACATGCTCTCTCCTGCCGCCGTGTGAAGAAGGATGTCTGCTTCCCCTTCTGCCATGATTGTAAATTTCCTGACATTTCCCCAGTCATGAGCAACTGTGAGTCAAATTAAACCTCTTTCCTTTATAAATTACTCAATCTCAGAGAAGTTCTTCATAGCAGTGTGAGAACAGACTCAGGGAAGTTCTTTATAGCAGCATGAGAATGGACTAATTCCTCATCCTGCCCCTCGCCTTGTCCTTCCTTTCCCCTCCCCCTCCCACTACCCCTCCTCCCCCTCCTCCTCCTCCTCCTCCTTCTTCTTCTTCTTCCTCTCTCTCCCTATCCCTTCCCTCTTCTCTCCTCCACCTCCTCCTCCTTCTCCTCCTCCCCCTCCTCCTCCTCCTCCTTCTTCCTGACAGGGTTTCTGGCACTCAGGCTGGAATTCCGTGGTGTGATGATGGCTCATTGCAGACTTGACCTCCCAGGCTCAAGTGATCCTCCCACCTCAGCCTCCTAAGTAGCTGGGACCACAGGTTTGCACCACCATGCCCAGCTAGTTTTTGTTTTTGGTATTTTTTGTTGTTGTTGTTAGAGATAGGGTCTTGCCATGTTGCCAGGGCTGGTCTTGAACTCCTAGGCTCAAGTGATCCACCCACCTTAGCCTCCCAAAGTGCTGGGATTACAGGCGTGAGCCACCGTGTCCTGCCTATTGAGTTTCTAAGAGCTCATTCCTGGGATGCTGTTTCTCTGTTACATCAACCCCCAAATGATATTATCAATTCTCATATATTAATATGCTAATAATTGGCACATTTATATCTCTAACCCAATCAGGCTTTGGGGGCTTATCCAATTGCAAAATTTGCATCTCAGTTTAGATGGCACATGGCACTTCACATTTAATTAGGTCAAAAGTAAGTTTTTGAGCTTCCTTTAAAACTGTTTTACCCTTAATTGTTCACTTCTCCTAAATGGCACTATAATTCATCCAGTTACTCAGTCCATATGTTGAGAAGTTAGTATTGATAACTGTCTCTCTTTAAACATTCTCATCCAAACTTTTACCAATCCTGTCAATTCTACCTTCAAAACAGATCTCAAAATGTATCAGTTTCTCATCACTGTAAACCATCACTACCCTAGTTCAAGGCAGCATCATCTCTTCATTGGACTTTCACAATAACAGCGTCAGAGCTGGTCCCAATGTTTTCATGCTGTCTCTTATAGTAGCCCAAGTGGTAGATGTATGAATGCAATCAAGATCTTATTATCTTGCTTAAAATCTTTCCATAGACGACCACCCACTGCAATTGAAAAATAAATTTTAAAAAAAGTGCAACTTTTTCTTGCCCTACATTCCTTACGGCTGGTCTGCTCTGGCCTGCCCCCACCCGCCTTTCCCCTGCTTTATTTTGAGTCCCTCTCTTAGGCTCACTATGTTCTAGCCACTGGGATTTCAGTTCTTTGGAATGAGCCAATCTCTCTTGTGCCCTGGGGGATTGATTTATAGGGCTAATTTTTCTTCTTCATCTTTTTGAGTGCTTGCCTCCTTTTATACTTCAGGTTTAGGGGAGCATTTATAATTTTTCATGACATAGAATTGTATACCAAGACTTTATAGACTACCTCATGCTGTCACTCCCTCCTTTTCTTTAACATGTATCTCTTGGAAATGGAATAGCCCAAGCCAAGCGTTGTGGCATCATGCTCCCCTAATGATGTTAAATCCACATTCTTTCCAGGAAAAGGAAGGGTTGGTTAGTGGCAAAGAACTGAAAGGTGCCTGTTGGCCTGCAAGGGAAGATTCTTCAAGGGTCCTTGAACACACTGATGTTCGTAACTATCTTGAATGAATAGAAGAAAAATATTCTAATTGCAAAAAGTTGTACTCTGCTTCTTATAGCTCAGATGGCATCTGAAGTGCTGAGTTAGATTGCAGTCATGCTGTTTAAGGGAGATATTGATGAAGATAAGACATATGTTTCTGAGCAAAGGGTTCAATGCACAGGAGAAGCTCTCCTGAGAGTAGACTAGTCCTGTGTGTTGTGTGTGTCCTTGATATGAGAACTGTGTATATTACAGTTTTGTTTCTTTTTCTAATTTTCCTTTGAGATGAATTTAAGAAAATAACTAAAATAAATTCTTAATTGTTCAGTCCAACTGAGGATACCCTGATGTTCCTTGAGTTTAAGAACAGACTTTAATTGTATTATATATTTTCATATATTAGGAGAAACCAGAATCAAGATTCTTATATATTAAGTCAAGTCATCATAGGTTACTATTTTAGTGCTAATAAGATAAAAATGAAGGTATACAAAAAAGAATTCGAGTGCATTGACAAGTCCAGCTGTCAGTGAACTCTTAGATTAATCTCTCTGGTAAGTGTGTTCCTTCTCTGAGGCATGATTAAAGTTCTTTTTCAAAATAGAAAAGAAATTAAACTGAGAGATAGCATCTTCCAAATTTCTAGAGGAAATTTAGAAATATAGGGAAATTTAGAAATTTAGGGAAAATCAGAATTTAGGGAAAATTAGAAATTTAGGGAAATTTAGAAATTTAGACTGGGGTACAGTGGTATGCTCACGACTCACTGCAGCCTCGAACCTCCGGGGCTCAAGGGATCCTTCCACCTGAACCTCCCAAGGAGCTGGGACATTTTCTAAATAGAGGCGTGGTCTCACTATGTTGCCCAGACTGGACAGCTCCCATTTTATTGTCTTCTCCACATGTCTTCCGTGCTACACTGATGTCCTCACCATTTTCCCTTCCATTCTGTACCATGCCTGGCTTCCTGATACTGCTGAGAGTTCCGCGCTGGTATCTGCTTGCCTAGAGTGCCATTCCTGGTTTTCGGTTATAGTTGCACAATCTGATTTCCACTTCAGACATAATGAATCAGAGTCTGCAGGGATGGTGCCAAAAAGTTTGTATAGGCCGGGCGCGGTGGCTCAAGCCTGTAATCCCAGCACTTTGGGAGGCCGAGACGGGCGGATCACGAGGTCAGGAGATCGAGACCATCCTGGCTAACACGGTGAAACCCCGTCTCTACTAAAAAATACAGAAAACTAGCCAGGCGAGGTGGCGGGCGCCTGTAGTCCCAGCTACTCCGGAGGCTGAGGCAGGAGAATGGCGTGAACCCGGGAGGCGGAGTTTGCAGTGAGCTGAGATCCGGCCACTGCACTGCAGCCTGGGCGAGAGCGAGACTCCGTCTCAAAAAACAAACAAACAAACCAAAAAGCCCTCCATGCAGTGAGCTGAGATCCGGCCACTGCACTCCAGCCTGGGTGACAGAGCAAGACTCCGTTTCAAAAAAAAAAAAAAAAAGTTTGTATAGAAAACAAAACCAAAAACAAAATAAAACTCTATAAATGGTTCTGAACTACAGCCAGAAGTAAGATCCATGGGCTGCAAATAATTCAATTTGAATCTTGCCTGAATAATATGGGCAAGATATATTTTATTTATTTATTTATTTATTTATTTATTTATTTATTTATTTATTTATTATTTATTGAGATGGAGCCTTGCTCTGTCACCAGGCTGGAGTGCAGTGGCATGATCTTGGCTCACTACCACCTCTGCCTCCAGGGATCAAGCGATTCTCCTGCCTCAGTCTCCCGAGTAGCTGGGACTACATGTGTGTGCCACCAAGCCCAGCTAATTTTTGGATTTTTAGTAGAGACAGGTTTCATCATATTGGCCAGAATGGTCTCAATCTCTTGACCTCGTGATCTGCCCACCTCAGCCTCCCAAGGTGCTGGGATTACAGGCGTCAGCCACCACACCCAGCCTAATATGAGCAAGTTATTTAACTCCCAAAGCCTTTAAATTTCTTCATCCAGTAACTTTTATTGAAGTTTTACCATGTATTAGACAATAAGTTAGGAACCATATGCAGATTGTCTTATTGGATTCATATGATAATGCTATGAGGTGGGTATTCTCATTAATTCATTTACAGATAAAGATTCTGAGGCTTATTGAATTTAGCAAAGTTACTGAAGTGCCCAATATTACACATGTGGTGACTAATGAAGCCAGGATGTAAACTCAAGTGTCTGTCTGTCTAAAGGATTTGTCACGGTACTTGACAGATGGCAAACAGTCACACTCAGTAATTACCATCAGTAGCATCTTATTTTCGTTACCCTTATCATCTTATACCCAGGAGTTCACATCAAACGCTGGTCTTTTGCTGGAGCCAGTAAACAATGCATACCTCACACCTTCCTGGGGATTTTTAAAGTGTAAGATGTTGCCAAGTGTCTGATGGAAAATCTGTTCTTATCTTAGAGATCTGCACGTTTTACACATTGTTGTGGGAGTTGACGAGAACCCATACTCTCATTTCACATGGTAGTGGAGAAAAACTAGGTCCTCTTCCCAAGAAGAAAAGCCAAAATATATTTCATAAAAGCTTCAGGTAATTTTTGCTATTATCACAATGGGATTTCAGTACTTAGAAAGATTTCCTCTATAATTATGGAGAATCGAGGAAGGTCTGGCATGATCTAAAAGCTTCCTCTAGAATGCACAGTGAGGATATTGGAGCAGTGATACTAAATTTCCCTAGTCCAGGTTACTAATTCTTTCTTTGGGCTTAACTTTGCAATTTCACTTTCTGGTTTTTCCCCCTACATGCTGATTAAAAAAAAAAAAATCTTAATTGTTCACGTCAAAGGTAAACTTTTTGAAAAGCATAGTGTCAAAATGTTCTATTGCATTAATAATACATTTCATCATCTTATCTAAGAAATCCAGCAATATTTTTCTGATTAGATGCTGTCATAAAAACACAGCACCAAAGAAACAAACCACTGGTGGAACTGCTTATTCACAACATATAGAAAAGCATCATCATAAAACACAAATATGACACAGTTACCTGTCATGTTGCAGTAAACTTTCAGAGGCCCCAGAGGTCCACTGCCATCAGGATCTATCCAGTAGTAATTTGACGTCTGGCCTAGGTGTTTGTATGCTTCACAGGAAGGCTCGTAGATAGCTATAACAAACAAAATATCCTACATGAGCACAGCGCAGAACAAATGGCTCCCCAGATAAATGCTGCAGTGGCACAGGCAAACGCTAGCAAACCACTAGTTAGGAGTAGTTCTTCCTGGAATGAGCATTCTTTGCCTCTAAATTTAAATTCATAATTTGTTTCTTTCTCTGTAAGTATTCCTGACCTAACAAAGACATCAGGCTCCTGGTATGACTGTATGCTGGGGAAAATCCTAAAACAATCAATCATGAAACAAACGTAATGTTTATTTTACTGGGGCTCATGATCATTGAAAACAATATTTAATTTATACTTATTCATAGATATTATCCCCTTACTATGAAAAATTTATATTGGCTGCTTTGTTGGTTATCAACTCAGAGGCCAGAAAAAATTATCCTTCACTGTCTCTGCCTCTCTCTTGTGCTCACACACACACTTATTTTTTGCATAGTTAGTACAAATTGTCCATAAATAATATGTAATTTTGAATCTTACTTTATCTAAAAAAAAAAGGCGAGAGATTTCATTGATTCATTTTATTTGTTCCAGGTGCTTTAATTACATCAAATCTAGTTTGTGTAGAAAGCTGACATTCATGTAATTAAATTATGTTTTTATTCATTACTTCCCTTTTTATTTCAGTGCTCATGACAAATTTTCTTTTTCTCACTGAGACTGCACCTGTTTTCAGAAGCAAAAAACGGACATTTACATATCGCCTTTGTAGTTAGAACATCTAAAATGCTACTGAGAAAACGTTTTGTAAACAGCTCCGCCCAGGAATTAATGAAGAATTGAAAGTTCACAAAACTAAGATACGTTTTTGGTAAAAACATGTCTACCTGATACAAAAGCAGGGAAGTCTTGGGTAAGTTTCACTTGAATTACACTCTTAGGGGTTGCTGTGTGTTAAATTACAAAATAGTACAAAATAAATTACAAGACATTGTAAAGCTTATATTGCACTAATTACAAATAATTGCATGGTCCTAGAATTAGAGAGCTTTCACTGAGGAGGGTCTCAAGGTCATTGCCATCTCCCTGGATTTCTAGCCTGGCTGTGCACAAACCTCAGTAGTTACTCTAACAGGAATAATTCGGCTCTGGAAAAACTTGTTTCTCCAGTCAAATTCACTAGAGCCTGGTTGAGATCAGAAAGTCAGTTTCACAGGTGGTCTGATTCTGGGACTTCCCTTTTTTAACCTTCCTCTATACCAAGTTCTCTGTGTCTCCTTTGGCTTTCCATGGCTTCCTCTCTCCAAGGATGTTAGACCTTCAACTCTATGTCATTTCAACAACAGCATACTAGATTCAAGCTTTCTAAAATTCTTTGATCTGTTCATTTCTTCTTCCATGCCTCCCTCCCTCGTTTCCTCTTTTGCACATAGTTATTGAGGAGCTATGGTGCATTGAGCAGTGCGTTAGGCATTGCAGATACAGCTGTGAACAACACGGATAGAAGACCTTCGGAACAGTGTTTGTTCACTAATTATTTTGGTATTGCTCATTCGTAAACTGCTATTAGAAGAGGGTGGGGCTAGAAAGCTAAGCAAAGCCCAGACATCTTTTGTCCCAGTGTAATTATGAATATGCCCACTTTCCAATGTCCCAAGGGCCTCATTCAGATGATAAACTACATGGCTGCTCTAATTCAGAATGTCATAGCAAGTAAAACAGTACAATAAAAAGCAGAGGAAAAGTATTTTTAAATTGTTAGCAAGAAGATGGCATAAGTCAATATAGGTTTTGTACCAACTTAAACAGAATGAAAACTCTGTGTAGCAAAGCAACAGGTTTTAGGGAAGTAATTCAAAAGGTAGAAAGAATATTTAGGCTGTTTCAACTATAGGCTGCCAGTTGAAAGATTACCAGTACTTAAACTAAAGCAATACGACAAAGAAGAGAGTAAATAGAACTGATGAACTGATTCAAATGTTTC
Source organism: Mandrillus leucophaeus (assembly GCF_000951045.1). NCBI lineage: Eukaryota > Metazoa > Chordata > Mammalia > Primates > Cercopithecidae > Mandrillus > Mandrillus leucophaeus. The sequence continues at coordinate 590,555 of NW_012108786.1, read as the reverse complement.
AAAGGTTTTTTGTTTTTTTTGTGTGTTTTTTTGTTTTTTTTTGAGACACTTTCGTTCTTGTCACCCAGGCTGGAGTTCAATGGCGCGATCTTGGCTAACCACAACCTCTGCCTTTCAGATTCAAGCGATTCTCCTGCCTCAGCCTCCCGAGTAGCTGGGATTACAGGCATCTGCCACCATGCCCAGCTAATTTTGTATTTTTAGTAGAGACGGGGTTTCTCCATGTTGGTCAGGCTGGTCTCGAACTCCTGACCTCAGGTGATCCGTGCCTCGACCTCCCAAAGTGCTGGGATTATAGATGTGGGCCACTGTGTCCAGCCTCAATTATTTATTTTTAAGATCTGCAAGACATAGAAACCAACTGGATGTAGGTGGTTAGGAATAAAGAGGCGTTAAGAGTAACCTAAACTCACAATCTTTGCAAAAAACTGTTTTATTAATTTTTTATACCTCTCTCCAGTTTATCAAAATTGTTATGTACAGCTCAAGAGAAACCAGGATGTCAGGTTCAAATTCTAGTTTTCCTTTTAATCCCTTTGGCCAATCTGCCATTGAAACCATTCCCCTTCTTTTCCATTATAATATTTAGTAATTAATCATTGTATTTTCCTTCTGCCAAAACTTCTTATCATTTTCCTTCATCTGGTATCTTCTTTCCAACAGTCACCTTATTAACTGGCTGTTCTACCCAAATATCTCTTAACTTCTCACTAAAGTGTGCTTTTAACCAATGTTGGTCTAGTTATGAAACATCACTTTTATGTTAAATAATGTGTAATGTTTCTTCAATATCTATAAATTATATCGCAGATCTTCATCTACGTGTACAAGAACTTTCGTTATCCTAACAGGTCTTTCTCGGCTTCAACTGCTTGCCAGCTTGAACGTTGTGCTCTGGTCAGGCAAATTCGCCACGGGAGCTTGCTTACCTTACACTCACCCTTTCTGGGGTGGCCTTTGTCTACAATGTACTCCAGCTGCTTTCTCCATCTACAAAAGTTCTCAGTCAGAGTTAACAATTAGGCTGGGCAAGGTGGCTCACGCCTGTAATCCCAACACTTTGGGAGACTTAGGTGGGACGATTGCTTGAAGCCAAGAGTTTGAGACCAGCCTGGGCAACATGTGAGACCCCATCTCTAGATACATTTTTAAAAAATATTAGGCCAGGCGCGGTGGTTCATGCCTGTAATCCCAGCACTTTTGGGAGGCCAACGCAGGCTGAAGGTGAAGAGATTGAGAGCACCCTGGCCAACATGGTGAAACCTGGTTTCTTCTAAAAATACAAAAATTAGTTAGGCATGGTGGCAGGCGCCTGTAGTCTCAGCTACTTAGGAGGCTGAGGCAGGAGAATCGCTTGAATCCGGGAGGCAGAGGATGCAGTGAGACAAGATCGTGCCACTGCACTCCAGCCTGGGTGACAGAGTAAGACTCCATCTCAAAAAAAGAGAGAGAGAGAGGAAAGAAGGAAGAAGGAAGGAAGGAAGGAAGGAAGGAAGGAAGGAAGGAAGGAAGGAAGGAAGGATCGATCCATTTTTCTTCAAAGTGTAACAGTTATTGGGCTTGCCTTTAGCCTGCAATAGGCCTAAGGTGCTTTGCCTCATCAATACATACAGAAAACCAAACACTTCAGTCCAAAGTTTTGCATGTATGAAACACCTGGAGAGCTTGTTAAACAGAAATTCCTGGATTTCACCCCAAAGACTTGGACTCAGTAGAGAATTTGTAGTTATAACAAGCTCCCAAATGATGCTGGCACCACTGTCCTCAGACTGCATTTGGAGAAAAATAGGTTTCATTCTGAAAAAAGGTAAATTCAAGGTAGACTAATTTTTATTTATATTTAAATATCCAGCAAAAGTAGGTTACTGAAAGACAATACAGTAAAATTGTATGTATGATAAGGTTAGAATGCCAACTCACTTCACTGGAAGTATGATAAAATGGAATGGAATGCAAAACAATGTCAAAAGAAATATAGAAATACACAGAAAAATGTTTATAAGTACATCAAAATAGTAAGAGTTGTTATTTTTCAGCAGTAATATTGTGGGTGATTTAAAACTTTTTATAGATTTTTTAATGTTTTAATTTCCCACATCACTTTATAATGTGCATATGTTATTTTGTTTTTAAAATACATTTAAAAATATGTATCTAGAATTTTGACACTGGAGTAAAATGACAAGAATAGCTGTGATACAGCAAAATCACATTAGTTTTATCGTCTGAATAAAGAATTAATAAATTTTAGTTCATATCTCCTTTCTGTCATTTACCGCCTGGATACTCTCCCTGACATGGTTTTTTCAACTGTAAAATTGAGGTATTAAGTTGGTGCGAAAGTAATTGCGGCTTTGCCATGAAAAGTAATGGCAAAAACTGCAAATACTTTCTTACCAACCTAATAGTAATACCTTCTTCACCAAGTTATTGTGCAGATTAAATAAAATCAGATACTTCAAAAACTAGAAGTTATTGGGTATATTTAATTTTTTATGCAGATAATGAGCTAATGACAGTATTTACCCTGCACGCCTCAGCCAGTTAGCTCTGCACCCAGTGGAATCCTAGCTGGGTTGCACAATTTTTGCACATTAAGCCCTAGGAGATGACAGAACACAAGAGCTAAGGCAGCAGTCACTGAAGAAAGAGAAGGGTCTGAGTCATCATCGATCATTGAGTTTTGCCAGTAGCCTGCTGAAGAACAGAAAGGTAATTGGGTTGATGGCAAAATAAATAGACTCATCAAGCCTATTGATTTATTGGTAAAGTAATTTTTCTCTGTTGCAACTCCAAGTCCCAAGTAAAAGTTCTCATGCTATATATTCATAAGTAAATCTCAGCTATTTAGAAATATTACTACTGAACATAAATATCAGATTGAATTTCATAGCATGCAAAAATTCAGACAGTGACAAGTCCTAAATATCTTTTTTTTTTTTTCCTTTTAAGATGGAGTCTGGCTCTGTTGCCCAGGCTGGAGCACAGTGGTGCAATCTTGGCTCACTGCAAACTCTGCCTCCCGGGTTCCAGCGATTCTCCTGTCTCAGCTTCCCAAGTAGCTGGGATTACAGGCGCCTGCCAACATGTCTGGTTAATTTTTGTATTTTCAGTAGAAATGGGGTTTTACCACGTTGGCCAAGCTGGTCTCAAACTCCTGACCTCCATCTGCCTTGGCCTCCCAAAGTGCTGGGATTACAGGTGTGAGCCACTGTGCCCAGCCCCTAAATATCTTTTTCATTTTTATTAAACAATGAATGTTGTCTGCATATTACCTATCAAGGAAAATGATGAGTACTATTGTATGAGTTTCTTCTTGCTGCTATAACGAATGACAGACACTTAGTGACTTAAAATAACACCAATTTATCTTACCGTTCTAGAGATGATGATACTGTTCATAATAATGATGCAGTTCTGGTTAGAAGTTTGAAATGGGGTTCACTGGGCTAAATTCCAAGTGTTGGTAGCACTGTGTTTCTCCTGAAAATTCTAGCAGGGAATCTATATTCTTGTCTTTCCAGGTTATAGAGGCCACACACATTCCTGGGCTCATCATCCCTGTCCCCATCTTCAAAGCTAGGAATTAAGTGGAATTTTCCTCTTGCTACATCACACCAACTCTCTGCTTTCATAGTCTCTTTCTCTGACTATTTTTAAGGAGCCCTGTCATTACACAAAGCCACCCAGATAATCTAGGATAATCTCCTCAAATCGAAGCTCTTAACAAGTACAAAGTCCCGTTGCCATATAAAGTTACATATTCACTAGTTCCATGAATTAGGACATGAACCTCTGGTGGGGAGCATTATTTTTATCACAACTATATAAAAACTATATAAAATAATATGATTTTATATAAATAGTGTATGGAAATAATATCACAACTATATAAAAATAATGGCTCTATTTAAAGAATAACTTTTATTAAGCAACTAATGTGCTTCCAGTGTTGTGGATGAACACAAGGTATATTAAGCAGAATAATAAAGGAAGATGGAAGAATGAAGTCAAATTTTCATACTGACTTTAAAGGTCCACATAGCCTTGAAGGTTATGTCTACCAGTAGAACATGAAACACCATGGCCCAAGCAGAGGGTGTGAGAAAGAAATTCTGTTAAAGCCTCTGTTCTCTGCTTACATGCAGACGTGGCTGCAGGCCTATACAGGATTGCCAAAACGCTGGCAGAGAGAGAAAAGCAAAAGGTTTAAGAGTAAAAATAAGTAATAGGCATGAATTGCTGGCAAATAAAGCATCAATTAAAGAATGGATAGGGTAGGGGGAGAAACATGAAGGAGGTCCTATTCCCTAGGAGAAGAGGTACAGTTCCATGATGCTGATGAACTGAGGAAGGCTCTTTCCATCCCCCTCTACTCCTGGTGCTTTGAGAGAAACAAACTTGAAATATACATCCTTCCTGTTGTGACCTTGCAAGCCTGAGGATCACTAGAAGTGGGCAAGTATTAACCCATGTGAGAAACTTACTCACAAGTTAAAGTTGAGCACATACATAAAGGTTATCTTTGGAACGTCATAAGCAGTCTTCCTGATTGTACAGAAGAGGGAAAATACTCACTTTTAATGATTTGATATGAAACTGGGAAAAAGCATGAAATAATTTTAAATCTAATTTTGATAACAAATGCTGTAATATAACATTTTTCTTATCAATCAATCGCTTAAGAATGTCCTCACCTTTCTGCTCTTTTATATTGGAGGCGATCACACGCTTACTACATACTCGTACATACTTGCTGTAGGGACGCTTACTACATACTCGTACATACTTGCTGTAGGGACCAGGTTGTAAGATGCTTAAAAGAGGTACTGGTTTTTCTGGGAATTTCTACCCTTGAATGAATAAAGAAACCTTTTCATGTAAAATGTAGGCATAGCAGCAATATAGTTTATATGGAGCTTATCTGGGTTGATATTGTTCAGTGTAGGATGGTCTCTGGGGCCCTCCTCATTCTGTTCCTTTTTTAACCATGAAACCATCTTCTGATCCTAATCTGGCTTTCAGAAATAAGTTTCTATATTGGAAAGAGGTATTTCTCATTAGAAACCATGAAACTGACTTTATTATTTTTTTTTAATCTCAACCAGACTCTAGTGAATTTGGTTGGAGGAATGTGTTTGCCCAGAACCTAATTATTCCTGTTAAAGTAACCACAAGGTTTGTGCACAGCCAAGTTGGAAATCCAGAGAGGCGGCAATGACCTTGAGACCCTCCTCAGTGAAAGCTCTCTAATTCTAGGACCATGCAATTATTTTTAATTAGTACAATATAAGCTTCACAATACCTAAGTCCTCATTAACACTTGACTATTAACCTCATATGTTCTCTGTCTGTTTGGATTTTTTTTTTAGAGCTTGAATGAACGCCCTGAGTAAACTACATTATTTCCCTTAGGGACCACTGTCTCATTATCAGCACACAGCAAATGAAGATGGTAGAGAGAGTGTGGACTTAAAAACAGATATTCTGTATGCTAAGATTGTGTCATGATCTTTCCCTGCATATAATTTCTGTATGAGATGTTATTCATTATAGCCCCCAATGGGTTTGTTCACCTGTCCAAGTCTCAAGGGGAGGGAGCAAATGAGGATTTTTTTAAAAAGACAAAGTTTCAATTTCTCGTTGAAATTACAACAGCTTGTAGTTCTTTTACTTGATAAGTCCTCCAAAAAGTTTCTGAAAGCCAGAGTATATCTACATTTATTATTTCATTTCTATTCTCTCCCTTCCCCATACCCAGCCCATTTTTGTCTTTTATTTGATCCTTCCCAAATCCCTCTATAATGTACATTGGCTCCAAGGCACTGTTTCAAAGAAAAAAAAATCCATACTATTGCAGTGCCAGTCACAAAACCAGAACTCTTTGTCTCTACATCACTGTGACTGCCATATTTCTTGGTGACTTCAATGTCCATTCTTGGGATTCTATGACCTGCACTCCACAGAATATCAAATTTCCCTGTATTTTATGACTAAACCTAAACAACTCTACTTGTATTTTATTCAGGGTTACTATTAGGTTATAGAGAACTCTAAGAAGGAGAGAAAGCCTACAAAATCCAACAGGCATGCTAGAAACTCAGCTTCCTCAATTTAATGGGTCTGCACGAAGAGGCTTAGCATCCAGTTCATCTTGCTCAGATGCTATAGAGGTTGCTTATGTTGCTCCATCTCCTTAGTCTCCATTTCCATCTCTAACCTTCTCCCTCTCATTTCCTTCCTTCCTTCCTTCCTTCCTTCCTTCCTTCCTTCCTTCCTTCCTTCCTTCCTTCCTTCCTTCCTTCCTTCCCTCCCCC
>NW_012108786.1:578297-584129 GCF_000951045.1 Mandrillus leucophaeus | reverse complement strand
CTTCCTTCCTTCCTTCTTTCCTTTCTTTCTTGATGGAGTTTTGCTTATCGCCTAGGCTGGAGTGCAATGACACAATCTTGGCTCACTGAAACCTCCGCCTCCCGGGTTCAAGCGATCCTCCTGCCTCAGTAGCTGGGATTACAGGCACGCGGCACCATGCTTGGCTAATTTTTGTATTTTTAGTAGAGACAGGGTTTCACCATGTTGGCCAGGCTGGTCTCTTACTCCTGACCTTGGCCTCCCAAAGTGCTGGGATTACAGGTACAAGTCACCACACCCAGCCCCTTTCTTATTGCTAATTAATTATTTTATGAACACCCACTAATGTGGTAGTAGTATCTAACACTATGCCCTGCCCTAGGAAGAAAAAAGTAAAAAAGTCATAAACCCTAGCTCTGGGGAATTTGCTATGTAATATATGAGGCAGGCATGTTAACTAAGAAAATACTATATATAATTTGTTAAATGTTATAAAAGAGTATAACACAAAGTAGTCCGAGACTTTAGAAAAATAAATTGGAGAAGCTGATTTAGGACAGTTCGGAAAGACTTTATCTGTGAGTGGTTTTATGCTGAGTCTTATAGGATGAATAGGAGGCTGCAAGAAAGACAAGAGGAGGACTTTTCCTTACAGTTCCTCCCCAGAACCATGTGATTCCACGCTTGTCCTCAGATCATTTAATGGTTTTCAAGATTTACCTCCTCTCTTTTTCCCACTGGCTACATCTTCTCTATTCATCTGCAGTGTTCTCCTCGATCTTAGATTCAAGGGCAGGTAGACATGTGCTACATGCTAGTCCTGTTTCCTAGTCCAATCTAGAGAAACTCCTGCTTCTTAACCACTTACACCTTAGCCCCTCAAGTCAGAATGTTATCACTGCTGTCTCACCTTCAAGAATGTCACTGATACCTACCCTGGGCTTTCACTACGTTCTCATTCTCTAGGACTTCAGTAGGCATTGTCATTGATGGCTGACTCCTCATGGAAACATTCTTCTCTTCATTTCTGTGCCCTTACACTTGTGTATCTTTTTGCCTCTTGACTGTCCTATCCTCTGTCTTGCACTGTCATTTTTCTTCTCCTGGCCTGGAGAGAGAGTTATTCTCCGAGGGCTCTGTCACTGCCATCTGCTCAGAGCAATTATTTAATAGTTAACTTGAGCAAGATTGCTCACCTAGAAAAAGGCAGAGCCAGGATTTGAACACAGGAATTCTGACTACGGGGTCCTTACACTTGTTTAAACATTGTGTTGAATTGTTTCTACTGATACCATGGAGAAAGAAGGCAAATCTCATTCTTATCATTGAAGGATAGTGTGGAGAAAAGTGAGGGATGTGATTCACTAAGGAAATGACTCTTGGAAGTGTAAATTTTTCTTATTTATATCTGTGTGTGTGTATGTGTGTGTGTGAGGAAAGAAAAATGGAGTAAAGAAATTCAAATTCTCCATTTGTTTTTAGCTAAACAAATCACAGTTAAATGAAAAATCAGACTTTTAAATTAAAAAGTGTTAATTCTAAATGCAAACTTTAGTCATTTTAAGTAAAGTCGTTCTATGATTTAAATAATAAAAAGATAGCTATGTTTTTATACTAATTTACAGCTTTTATACTAAATTACAGTTTTACTGTAATTTATCTAATTGAGGCAATAGGACTGATTTTTAATTGTTAAATAAAGCCTTTTAAATTTAATGAAAAAATAAACCATTAAAAAATGTGAGCTTCAAAATTTGAAAATGAAATAAGCTGTTTCCCATAGCAGAAAGAATTGTGTTTAAACTCGTATATAACTCAAATAAAAAACAAACAAAATACACCGCCCACAATTGAAGGCCATAGAAGGACACAGTGGGGAAACTTTCAGATCAAGAGTCAGAACTCCTTTTTGTGCCTTGGTTCTGTAACTTACAGTCTGTATGACTTGGATTATTTGCCACTTAAATTTTCTGAGTATAAATTTTCTCATAAAAATGAGGAATTTGATGGGATATTCAAGTTTTACTTTGGCCAAGCACTCTAAGATCTTAATAGTTTATGGTGCATATTTCAAAAGGCCATAATAATCTGAATGTCTTTGCTAAGCCTTTATAATTTCTTGTCCATTATTTAAGTATCGGTATAGTAATGAAGACATTATTGGTGATTTCAGAGCTCTTCTGTCAGACTTAAAAGAAGATTTAAATACAGCTAATCCTGTTAGGAAATAGAGAACACTCATCGATGTGTACAAGTTGAGAGTCTTTTTTCAAACCAAAACAGCAACAAGATATTGGCATCCTTGAGAGTCTATTGTTAAAACTGAAACAGCAACAAGATATTAGCATCCGATCTAGGTTTAGGATAAGGAACTTCCCAGGCAGTGGCTTTCTCCAACTTCTTTTGAGATCTGAGGATTATATAAATGTAGGCTTGTTTTATAATAGGACAGGTTTCAGAAATATCAGACTATTGCTATGATTGCTAAATGTGACTTACGTTGCTTGAGATTCTGTTAAAGTCCTCTCAGAATCAAATAATGAAATTGCTAGTCTTCAAAGTAAGCCCCTTCAGTAGAGATTAAGGAGTCAATAACTTCAGCATTCCTTACACAATCAAGAACCAGAGAAGTAATAATATTTTCAAATATTCCAGAATCTTAAAGTATCTGCCAATAATCTAGGCACATAGAAACTGCTGCATTAAACTACTCGCACTGTAATGAAAGTTTTTGTGATCTTTATTCTGACTTTATTGATCCTATTTATGGCAGACAGCATGAGAAGAAAAACAAGTTATTACCACCTGCCAGAATAGTTGAACTTGATAATGATATACCTGGGCCCATAGGAGAAACCTATACTGTTTGTCTTCCAATTTGAGAAAACAAGAAAGACTACATAATTCTGGATAACGTTTACTTTAGTGCACATAAGAACTATATCATTTTTGCTACATTCCTACACGATAGCACAGTGCCTGGTGTCTGGAAGTTAGTCAATGAAAGCTCACTGAATATTTAAATTCTATGCAAATAGTATTTTTTATGGATACTATCTCCTTACCCAGTATTTTCAGATAAATTTATGATTTCTTACAGCATTGTGGTTTAAGTACACACACACATATGTATATACTATATCTATATGTATATATAGTACCTATATTTTCACGGAACAATTTTTTTTACTTCTGCTTTTACTTGTTAGCTTATCTACTATTTAATATCTGTTGTAGTTATTTGGGGAACAAGATCGTTTCAGAAGGTGCTGGCCCAGTTCTACAGTTGTCTGGCATTGTCTTTCCTCAGGGGCCAGAGGCAAAGCAAATGGATTTGATGGTGCTGCTGAGGGACTGCTCCTCTCCCCGTATCAGCCCCTTCCCTTTTTCTTCACTTCAGTTTGAGACTCTCTTCTACTCACGCTCAGGGTATTATTAGTCCATTCTCATGCTGCTAATAAAGATGTGTGAGACTGGGTAATTTATAAAGGAAATAGTTTAATGGACTCCCAGTTCCACATGGCTGGGGAGGCCTCACAATCATGGTGGAAGATGAAGGAAGAACAAAGGCACATCTTACATGGTGGCAGGCAAGAGAGATTGTGCAGGGGAACTCTTATGTATAAAACCATCAGATCTCGTGAGACTTATTCACTACCACAAGAACAGTATGGTGGAAACCACCCCATGATTCAATTATCTCCATCTGGCCCTGCCCTTGACATGTGGGGATTATTACAATTTAAGGTGAGATTTCGGTGGGGACACAGTTAAACCATATCACTCAGCCCCACTGAAAAATAATTAACAAATGCCAAATATATCGTTCCAATAGGAACTTCAATCATGATCAAACTGAGTGATTTTTTCCAAGGCATTTATTTTGTTAAAAGTGGAAGAATAAAGTCATATTTGCTAAGGATCTGTAGTACTCATTTCTTATTATATAGTGCAACTTCTAAATCCTTCTATGAAAATTGTGATATTCCCCCCTCAGGGGAAATTTCCATAAAAGAAAAATTTTTATCAAGTATTTGATCATTGCCATTCTAATAAAAATAATGTATTGCTTTATATAGCATGTGCAACCAAATAATTCAAATATAATGCATGTGTTATTTAAATAAATAGTTCTGATTCCAGGGTGTATGTGATAAGAAATGGGGAAGAAAAGAAGACATGGTGTGGATAATTAGCTTCTCTATGTAGATTATATATCACTGTATCAGATACATTGAGCCCACTGCTTCAAATCCCTTGAACTCACCCCTTATACCAGCACTGCTGTGATGACTACTTTTTATAGACCTCAGCAGGATTTGCAATGGGTGATGACCATGGGAAGCATTGGTCTTACCATATCTGTCAAGTATATGGGTTACCCTTTACTTCAAACACTGGCTGTGATCTGGTCACTTAAAGCTCCTCAGGTCAGAAGTCCAGTTGTCTCTGTTTGCAGATGACAGGATTTTATATTTAGAAAATCCCATCGTCTCAGCCCCAAAACATCTTGAACTGATAAGCAACTTCAGCAAAGTCTCAGGATACAAAATCAATGTGCAAAAATCACAAGAATTCCTTTACACCAACAATAGGTAAGGAGAGAGCCAAATCATGATTGAACTCCCACTCACAATTACTACAAAGATAATATAAGCTTAGGAATACAACTTACAAGGGACATGAAGGACCTCTTCAAGGAGGACTACAAACCATTGCTCAAGGAAATAAGAGAGGACATCAACAAATGGAAAAACATTTCATCCTCATAGATAGAAAGAATCAATATCATGAAAATGGCCATACTGCCCAAAGTAATTTATAGATTCAATACTATTCCCATCAAACAACTATTGACATTCTTCACAGAATTATAAATAACTATTTTAAATTTCATATGAATCAAAGAAGACCCCGTATAGCCAAGACAATCCTAAGCAAAAAGAACAAAGGTGGAGGCATCATGCTATCTGACTTCAAACTATATTACAAGGCTACAGTAACCAAAACAGCATGGTACTGGTACCAAACAGACATATAGACTAATGGAACTGAACAGAGACTTCAGAAATAACACCACACATTTACAAGCATCTGCTCTTTGACAAACCTGACAAAAACAAGCAATGGGGAAAGGATCTCCTATTCAGTAAATTGTCCTGGGAGAATTGGCTAGCTATATGCAGAAAACTGAAACTGGACCCCTTCTTTACACCTTATACAAAATTAACTCAAGATGGACTAAAGACTTAAATGTAAAACCCCAAATCCTAAAAACCCTTGAAGAAAACCTAGGCAATACCATTCAGGACATAGGCATGGGCAAAGACTTCATGACAAAAATGCCAAAAGCAATTGCAACAAAAGCCAAAATTGACAAATGGGATCTAATTAAACTAAAGAGCTTCTGCACAGCAACAGAAACTATCACCAGAGTGAACAGGCAACCTACAGAAAGGGAGAAAATTTTTGCAATCTACCCATCTGACTAAGGTCTAATATCCCGAATTTACAAGGACTTTAAACATATTTGTAAGAAAAAAACAACCCCATCAAAAAGTGAGCAAAGAATATGAACAGACACTTTTCAAAAGAAGACATTTAAGTTCCCAACAAACATATGACAAAAAACTCAAATTCACTGATCATCAGAGAAATGCAAATCTAAACCACAATAAGACACCATCTCACACCAGTCAGAATGGCGATTATTAAAAAGTCAGAAAACAATAGATGCTGGTGAGGCTGTGGAGAAATAGGAATGCTTTTACACTGTTGGTGGGAATATATGTAAATTAGTTCAACCATTGTGGAAGACAGTGTGGCAATTCCTCAAGGATCTAGAACCAGAAA
>NW_012108786.1:577536-578247 GCF_000951045.1 Mandrillus leucophaeus | reverse complement strand
GGACCATCAAGCAAAGAAAGGAGTTACTGTACTGGCAGAGGTAGCTTATCTGGATTATGCTGAGGAGACAGGGCTGCTGTCCCCTAGCAGGCAGGGAGAACTATGTCTGGAACGCAGGGGATTGAATGTAATACCTGTAAACTAGTTCAACCATTATGGAAAACAGTATGGCGATTCCTCAAGGATCTAGAACTAGAAGTACCATATGACCCAGCCATCCCATTACTGGGTATATACCCAAAGGAATATAAATCATGCTGCTATAAAGACACATGCACATATATGTTTACTGCAGCACTATTCACAATAGCAAAGACATGGAACCAACCCAAATGCCCATCAGTGATAGACTGGATAAAGAAAATGTGGCACATATGCACCATGCAATACTATGCAGCCATAAAAAGAAATGAGATCATGTCCTTTTCAGGGACATGGATGAAGCTGGAAGCCATTATCCTCAGCAAACTAACACAGGAACAAAAAACCCAACACTGCATGTTCTCACTCCTAAGTGAGAGTTGAATATTGAGAACACATGGACACAGAGAGAGGAATAACACACACCAGGGCCCGTTGGGGGGTGTGGGTTGAGGGGAGGGAAGTTAGAGGATAGATCAATAGGTACAGCAAACCACCACGGCACATGTAGACCTATGTAACAAACCTGCATGTTCTGTACCTATATCCTGTTGTTGTTGTTGTTGTGGT
>NW_012108786.1:556634-577486 GCF_000951045.1 Mandrillus leucophaeus | reverse complement strand
TAGCAAACTATCACAAGAACAGAAAACCAAACACCGCATGTTCTCACTCATAGGTGGGAACTGAACAATGAGATCACTTGGACTCAGGAAGGGGAACATCACACACCTGGGCCTACCATGGGGAGGGCGGAGTGGGGAGGGATTGCATTGGGAGTTATACCTGATGTAAATGACGAGTTGATGGGTGCTGACGAGTTGTTGAATGTAATACGTGTTGCTGCTTCTGTGCTCAGTGTTAACGGTGATTGAGCAACTGCAGCATTAAGTGGCTGGTGAAGAGCAAGGTAACTAAGGATCTAGATCTCCAGGAGATGAAAGTCTGGGTCACTGCATCAGGCAAGCAACCCACTGAAATACTGGCTTGGGGTGAGTTGAAGGGAAGGATAAATAATATCAATTATTGCCTTGGATTCAGCTGTAATAATAGGGATTATCATTTATTCCACCAATCTTTTACACTGAAACTTTGCAGAGATTGAACATGACTTTATGACAGATTAGATCTGAGAGAAGACATGAGCAAGTCTCAGTTCTGCAAGGGGTGGGCTGTATCAGACACCTCTTGCATACTAATTTATATCCTTTTGGCTCCACCTCTTACTTCAGCCACTGCTGTGGTAACCAATGTCTCCTAGGTTTTAATTAGCTAATCACAGATACAGCATCTGCCCTGTTCCTCTTGGTTCTTGCCCTGAGGGTTTTACTGATGCTACAGAGCAGGGTTAGTGTCAGAAATGTATGTGGCCTTATGCATGCATATGCCAGAAATCTGGTAAAGTCAATGCCCTTGGAGTCACTACAACAAAGGGGAATGAGAATCAGTTTCATCCATGTATACTCCTGGGCAGAAAGATATGCGATGTGTTTCAAAGGGTTCCTCAGGGAGCTCCCTTGGGACTGAGTACCTGACTCAACTGACCACAGTCAACTTGACAATGCACTGTTGTACTGGCTTTTCCCCTTTCCTGGTACACTGGCTTCACCAAGCTCCAAGTGGTCACACAAATCATATTGAGTATTTAAGTGTAATAAAACATTTGTCCTAGGCTAAGAAATTATGATGCACAAGTACACATCTACTTTTTTTAATCCCCCAAAGATGGTGTTACAATAACTAAGGAAACAGTCTTAGTTGTGGGCTTCTCCCTTGATATTCACCTTTCCAGAAGATTGTTCTACACTCAGCAGTCATCTATCATAGAGTAGGCGCTTGATAAACAGCTTTTAATGAATTAATATATAATATAAACTGTTATTAAATAGTAACTTCACTCTATCTGCTCTATCTGAATAAAATTATTAATAGTCCCTTTTTTTTTTTTTTTTTTGGTGAGATGGAGTCTTGCTCTGTCACCCAGGCTGGAGTGCAGTGGCACAATCTCGGCTCACTGCAAGCTCCGCCTCCCGGGTTCACGCCATTCTCTTGCCTCAGCCTCCTGAGTAGCTAGGACTACAGGCGCCCACCACCACACCTAGCTAATTTTTTGTATTTTTAGTAGGAACAGGGTTTTACCGTGTTAGCCAGGATGGTCTCGATCTCCTGACCTCGTGATTCGCACTCCTTGGCCTCCCAAAGTGTTGGGATTACAGGCGTGAGCCACCATGCCCAGCCAATTTTCTTTTTTCCCTGCTGATCTTTACCATACCAACATGATAATGTGTACATAAATATGCAGTTGCACACACTGACATAATTTTACAGTAATGTTCTTTAATGAATCATACCTCCTCTCATCTGTGCTCTTGTATGGGCCCTCCCACCATGATTCTGGGTCTGATTATATGGCTTGTTTTGATTAAGGAGACATTAGCAAATGTGATTGTATTAGTCTGTTCTCATGCTGTTAATAAAGATATACCCAAGACTGGGTGATTTATAAAGGAAGGAGGTTTAATTGACTCACTGTTCCACATAGCTGGGGAGGCTTCACAATCTTGGTAGAAGGTGAAAGTCACATCTTACATGACGGCAGGCAAGAGAGAATGAGAGCCAAGCAAAAGGGGAAAACCATCAGATCTTGGAGACTTACTCACTACCAGGAGAACAGTATGGGGGAAATCGTCCCCCATGATTCAATTTTTTCCCACTGGGTCCCTCTACAACATGTGGGAATTATGGGAGCTACAATTTAAGTTGAGGTTTGGCTGGAGACACAGCCAAACCATATCAGTGATATAATCTTGGGTTTTAAAAGTTGCTGCTTTTCAAACCTATGTGAAGAAACCTGGGCTGGCTTGCTGGCAGCACATGGCCCAGCTGAGGAATGGACTAACCATCAAACCTGTGTGGAAGGACATGGACATCACAGACTGCCTAGCCCCAGGCGAGCTGTCATTTGACTACAGCTCCATGAATTACCCTCTGGAAGACTAGCAAAGAAATATCCAGTAGAGCCTATGTCAGATTGCTAACCTGTTAGAATCATGGGCAAATAAAATGATTGTTGTTTTAAGCCCTTAATTTTTAGGGAGGCTTGTTAGATTGCAATAGATAACTAATACAGACAACTCACATACAGACATGTTGTGTTGGCTTAAATTTTTTTTTCTAAAATGGTATCAATACTAACCAAATTTACTCAATTATTGCCCACTGAAGGTTTTCACTTTGTGTCTAGTTTTTGCTACTACCAAAATGCTGAAAGTAAACATCACCAAAGTTCTGGTGTCAGTAGACAAATTTCTGAGTGAGGAGTTAGGGCTTATATTATTGAGCACAAAAGGCATCATGCCCAGGGCCCACAAAATGTTTGGGATTCAAGGAATATTTTTATCTTACATTTTTTTTAAACTAGAAAAAATATAAATCCAATAATAATCAATTCAGTCTGAGTTATACTCATCTTTACACCAACACTGTCATAAAATATGTTTTCTATCTGTATATGTATACATACATATATATATTTGAGTGTGTGTGTGTGTGTATTATTAGTTTATTCTCATGCTGCTGATAAAGACATACTCGAGACTGGGTAATTTAAAAAGGGAAGAGGTTTAATGGACTCACAGTTCCACATGGCTAGGGAGGCTCACAATCATGGGGGAAGATAAAGGAAGAGCAAAGGCACATCTTACATGGTGGCAGGCAAGAAAGAATGAGAGTCAAGCCAAAGCAGAAACCTCTGATAAAACCATCAGATCTCATGAGACTTATTCACTATTCTGAGAACAGTGTGGGGGAACTGCCCCCATCATTCAATTATCTCCCACTGGGTCCCTCCCACACCACATGGGAATTATGGGAGCTACAATTCAAGATGAGATTTGGGTGGGCACACAGCCAAATCTTATCTCATATATATAATATTAATAGAGAAAGGAAACACAGGCACAAATTTCTAGGGCCCATGAAAGTCATGCTGTGGCCCTGGAAAGAAGACTTGCAATTTTTTTTTTAATTGGAATAGATATTTTCAGATTGCTTTCTGAAAGCCTATAACAATTTTCATTTTTTGCCAGAAATAGACGAAAGTACCCTTTTAACTCATCCCCACCAATAGTACTTATTATCACTTTTAATTGTTTGCCACTCTGATGGATGTGAAGTGATAGCTCATTGCTACTTAACCTGTATTTCTCTTACTACCAGGGAGCCCGAAATATTTTTTTGGAAGGCTGGGGTCATTGAAATGTGCTCTTCTGTGGGCTTCTGAGTCATCATTCTTTGCATAATTTCTATTTCTAAGAGCAGTTTGTATGTGCCATAACTGTTGCAAACATAATTTGCCAATTTATTATTTGGAGAAGAATATTATACGTTGTACATTTACAGACAAAAGTTTCAGATTTTTACCGAACTCTGATGGCTTTGGTAAGAGGTTACCTCAAAGCCTCATTTGTACATGTAGTCTTCTGTATTTTCTTCCAGTTTGAAAACACTTATATTTAAGGATTTAATCCCTCTAGAATATTCCATGACATGAAGAATATTTATAAATTGTTTCGTTTAAAATAGGTAGCTTTATGTTTAAAACTAATAAATAATAATAATTGTTTGCTATCACAAACCTACAGAAAAGATATGGTGAATTTAACATAGAATGGGAAGACAAGAGATTACTTAGCCTCTCTGAAATTAGTTTCCATTACAAAAAGAGGGAACTGAGTTAAATCATGGGTTTTCAAACGGAGTGTATGGAATCCTGAGGCTCGCCATGGTTCTTTGGAGATTTACAGAAATGAGAGATGGATATTCCCCAAACAGTGAGGGTTAAGCTTCATATAAATCCTGTCAATTACTGGCTTATTATATGCATCAAGATCATGCCTAATGGTTTTATTTGAGGGGGTAGAAATGTTTGGGAATAAAACATAAAAACTCTGAATTAGATAATCTTCATGTCCTTCTTATATAATTGCTCAGAATAAGAATGAGAAGGTTAAACAGAGGAAAGAAAAGGAAAGTAGGAAAAAACTTCCACATTAATCTTCACAAAAATAGCATAAGGTAAGTATCATTATCCCCAAAGGAAAATCTAGGTTTTCTGGAGCTTGAATTTAATGCCATATTGGAATCTCTCTTTAAGGAAAAAAATGAAATATTTAAATACAAATACATATGTGGGTCTGAACATGGGCAGTGGGAGCGTGCTTGAAAATCATTCCTACACTAGATGCCTAGCAAGATGTGACAATATAGAGAAATAACTTCAGAGCTCATAAATATTGTCACTAAAAACACATTTATGGATCTCAACTTTATCTCAGCATGATAGCAAAACTGTTAAATGTTTCTCCAAAGATCTTCACCATGTGATGGAATGAAGTCATATTGAAAAAGACAGAGCTCCTCGCTAGTCACAGTTAAGCTGTCTTAACGTTGTAAATTTAACATAAGCATATGACTATGTGAACATATATGCCCTATACAAATAAAAGGCCCTGAAGCTTAGGTCCCAATAGCTTCTCAGTTAACTTCCTCTGATTATTCCCAGCTTACAAATCAAGACACTAAGCCTCAGGGAGATTTAGGAATTGGCCAAAGTCACACAGCTCGTTGGTAAATGAAGTCCTGGATTTCAACAGGTGCTCTGCCTGCTGGGATGATGTCACTTCTGTTGTCCAGCACAAACTCGTACTTTCTTATTTGCTTTTTTATTGGAGCTTTTTTTTTTTTTTTTAACCATTGAACAATCCAAATGTCTCTCTGAACAAATTCTTCATTTAATAAAGAATAAAGGAAAAGGATATCACTTTAAATGGTGAAGTGTGTGGTAGGTGAGGAGGCAATTATATGATAAATGAAGAGTTTAGTTAATTAGATTATTATAGCATTGGAGTGTAGCCACTGTGTCCGGGAACTCTATTAGACATCAATGCTGCGATAAGGCTATTTTGAAAATTAAGATGTAAGTGGAAAAACACTTGATAGTCATCTTCTCACCCTTAGGATTTCAAAGCACATGTGGACCTGAACTACCTGAAATTCTGAAAAAGCTTCATAAGGAGATGACGTGCTACTGGCTCTCACTTATAGGCAGGTCTGTTGTCTGGGCCAATACTGTATTATCCTGCTTGCACTTTTTATTACCCAATCAGTTGCTGGATGATTTCACCTAAGTCGCTAATGATTAAGTGGGGCACATATAGAAACTATCCAGCCTTGCTCCATTTCTTTTCCCTTGGTGAACACAGAAAGGCCAAACTCATTTTAATCATTAAACATAATATGAGAAGGTTAAAAATACTCTTTTAAATAGTTCTATGCATTCCATGATCAAATAGAAATATATTGAGTGTAACCAAAGTTTTGAATAATTCATGCTCACCTTACCTTACTGGGTATGATTGAAAATTGGCCATATTGATTTTGTTGCCCAGTATACAGTGAGATCTCATTTATCTGACATCATTTGGGGGCGAGTTGTTCACAGAACCACAGAATTTGAGAGCTTGAGAAGACCTTTGAGATCATGTAATCTATCTCCCTCACTGTAAATACTTATAATAATTACGACAACAACAACAGCAGCTGTTTGAGGTCTTCCTATGTGTCATATTCTATGCTGAGTGTTTTGTAAGTGTTGTGCCATCTGTTTTTCACAGTAATCCTATGAGGTAGGTATTATTCTTTCCATTTTCAAAGGAGGAAAGTGGGGCTGAGAGCAATTAAAGTAACAGAAGGCTATGGAGCTTGAAAGTAATGGAATAGAATGAGACTTGAGCCTATAGCCCCTGTTCTTAGCCACTACATTATATTAAGAGTCAAAGATATCATATGGCTTACTCATTCAAAGTCATTCACTAATTTAGTGTCAATTACCAGGGCAGAATTTGGGTGTTCTAACTGTTACCATCTTCCCTCTATATCATATACCCTTTAAAAGAAGTACATCTTAAACATAAATGGAGTTTTCCTTGCTATAAGCACTAAAACTCATTTTATTTTAAGTATCGTTAGTGGAAATCATTCTACGTTACTGCAGTTGTCTGCCTCCTTAATCATACTACATTAAATATAATTGCTATTTCTTGCTGACTCAGGTTTCAAAATTACCTACATCAATCATTGGATTATGCTGCATCAATATGACACTTTTATCAAACGATCCCAGAAAAGTTTGTTTCATTAGCTTGTTTCTTTTTTGTGTGTGTGTGACAGAGTCTCGCTCTGTCACCAGGCTGGATTGCAGTGGTGCCATCTTGGCGTACTGCAACCTCCAACTCCCTGGTTCAAGCGATTCTCTTGCTTCAGCCTGCCAAGTAGCTGGGATTACAGGCACGCGCCACCATGCCCAGCTAATTTTGATATTTTCAGTAGAGATGGGGTTTCACCATGTTGGCCAGGATGGTCTCGATCTCCTGACCTTGTGATCTGCCCTCCTTGTTTCCCTTTTTATAAGCAGTGAATCCTTACAATATATTGTTACTTGAGAGGTCATGTTGCTATTGTGCAAATTCTAATTGCTCTTCTTGTATCCTAACACACTGAAATTTCAATTACTCTTTATATCTGTCATAGGTTAGGAAACAATATAGGCAGGCTTGTTTAAATTGAGAATTTGAATCACTAAACAGAACAAATGTGACCTCCAGGTTAGAGGTGACTTTCTTTGGAGGTATTAAGCTGCATTCTGAAAAATGAAGCGGAGGCAGTCAGAAGAGTCCAGGGGAAGTGCTGTAAAAGTAGAAGGAATGAGATGTGTAAAGGCTCGGAGGTAAGAGTGTGATGTCTGGGGGGTCTAGAATGACACTCAGAGTGACTGGAGTCCAGATTTCAAAAGGAGCAGTTAGAGCTGATGAGACTGCAGACAATCAGGCACCACGTCTTCAAAGAACTGATGCTTTAACTGAAGGACTTTGATTAAGTCTCAAAGTAATGCGGAACATTTGAAGGAGTGTAAAGAAGCAGAATGAGATGATCAAATTTTATCACAAATTTCCTTGGGCTGATATCAGCCTGGACATGAGAGAGTTAACAGTGGAGTCAGAAAGAGCAGTTATAAAGCCATCGCATGGCTTTGAAATATCACTCTCTCAGACGTCAGTATCCTCATTTCTGTAATAACAAAGAAAGAATGAACAATTCCTAAAACTGCTTCCAGCTCTAAAACTCCGTATTCTGTGATTTTTTGGGTTGTGATTATTCCTGACACCATGGTCCATAGTATGCGAAGAAATAAAAGTTTTTGACTTGGTGTAGGGATCTCAGTCTCTACTTGATTACAGCTGGAAGTTGATAGTGTCACTACATTGGCATCATTAAGCAATCACAGTCAGGTTTTAAGGCTGCTCTGACATGTATTTTCCTGGTCTGAACAAAGGTAAATATTTATGATGATGGGGTAAAAACACAACACAATTCAGCTTTCAGGAATCTCAATTTGTTTAGAAGTCCAGTAATATTCTGAGACTATCCTAGTGGCTTCTCCAGAAGGAGGTACTAGTGAGTGGATAGCGTCATTGTTTAAGTGCCTGGACTTTGAAGCCAGAATAGTTTGGCTCTGGATGACTCTTCTGTTTATGAGCTTTGGAAGTATCAGCACATCACTTAACCTTTAGCGGCCCGGTTCCCTTATCTGTAGAAGAGGAATAGCGCCATAACCTATCTCATAGAGTTTTGTGAGGAATGAACATTTAGAGAGTCTTGTACTTATTGAGTGCTGTGTAAGTACCAACTCTTATTATGCTAGCTATTATCTTCCCAAGGACCATTACTCTGGAAATGAAAGAGATATGGAGAATACTAAAGAGAAATGGGAATTTAGCTTACATTATTTGAGAGAGAGAGATACATATGTGTATATATATAGTGTGTGTGTGTGTGTATATATATATAATTTCTTTTTAAATAAGAACACATTGGCTTATTAATTCCGACCTAACTTACAAACATTCTAAAACCAGAACTAAGAGGCTAGATAACCTAAAAACATTAAACCCAAAGTTGGCGTCATTCAGCCTCTGTATAAGCTGTTATACTAAGAGACACCTCATTATCTTGGAAAAAACAGTTTCAAAGAGTACTAACGGTTCAAAAATTTTTTTCTTACATTAAGCTGAAAACACATTCCCTGGAGCATCTTACTAGGGGTCCTAATGCTTTTCTTCCGTAACAATAAACCTTTAATTAATGAAACTAAGCAGAGAAAAAAAGGTAAAATACTCAGGAAAAAAAACTGGCATAAACATGATATCAGGCCTTTTAGTTGAGGATTACTGAATTTGTTTTTACTGTATTCCCTGGGAAACATCCAAACTACAGGTGGCTTTATGAAAATTTCAAAGAGAGGAGGGATTTTTTTTTTTTTTTTTTTTTTTTTTTTGAGGCGGAGTCTCGCTGTCTCCCAGGCTGGAGTGCAGTGGCCAGATCTCCGCTCACTGCAAGCTCCGCCTCCCGGGTTCATGCCATTCTCCTGCCTCAGGCTCCCGAGTAGCTGGGACTACAGGCACCCGCCACCTCACCCGGCTAGTTTTTTGTGTTTTTTTAAGTAGAGACGGGATTTCACCGTATTAGCCAGGACGGTCTCGATCTCCTGACCTCGTGATCCGCCCGTCTCAGCCTCCCAAAGTGCTGGGATTACAGGCTATTTTTTTTTTTAATTGTCTCACTCTGTTGCCTAGGCTGGAGGACAGTGGCATGATCACAGCTCACTGTAGGCTTGACCTCCTGGGCTCAAGAGATCCTTCTGCCTCAGCCTCCTGAGTAGTTGAGACTACAGGTGCAGGCCATCTTGTGGGCTAAGTTTTTATTTTTTCAGATGGGATCTCACTATGTTGCCCCGGGCTGGTCTCAAACTCCTGGCTTCAACTGATCCTCCCTCCTTGGCCTTCCAAAAAGTTGGAATTACAGGCATGAGCCACTGCACTTGGCCTAATGTGTTTTTGTTGCTGTTGTTATTGTTTGTTTTACTAATTTTTTTTTTGACAGGTCTACTATGACTCTAGGAGAAAGTTGGAAATAGTATAAAAAAGTTGTACCCTGTACATAATTGTCTGCAACAGAAGAAATTTTCGTTCACCGACAATCACATTTGATTGAACATTCTTAAAACGTTGCTTGATTTTTAGGCCACCTTGACTTAGATTTTCTTATACCGATTAATGTTGAGTTTCTTCTGTCTTAAATTTGACTTGCACCACTGTGAGGAGTAGTTTATTAAAAACTTCATGGAGTTCATGAAAATATTTGTCCAGAAGGTCAGAATCAAAGAGTCACCACTAACTCAGCTTCCTGGGAGATTTTTAGTGGTCTGTAAGTAAATGTTTTTTCAAATTCATATCAGAAGAAATAATACATAGAAATAATATATTCACGGAATCTTTAGTTAACATCCAGCATGTGCTACATGCATTTTTAGGAACTATAAGGAAGAATGCACACAAGTTAAAAATAGCCCTTTTTGTCAGCACATTTTACATAGGATCCATTTGCAGAGTCAAAGTATAAACATCTGAATCAGTACAAACCTTTATAACATGGATTTCTGGACCCTTGTTAAATGAAGGCAAATAGTAAAAGATGTGTGTGTTTCTTTGAAAATGGTTAAAGATATTCATTTTAATTTTTAATTGAATGAAAAGTCCACATGATCTAGATTATCACTCTGTAATTAAGTCATGCTTGTATTGTGTTAGCATTGGAGATTTCTTTAGTAAGGAGCTACAACTTTTTTTTAAGGTTCTTTAAGAAAAAAATGACAGAGGTGGCCTTTGTAGGTAAGTAAGGCCCCATTATAACATATTCCATTTGATAGTAGCCAATACCACATTTACATTGAGAACAGGTACTTTGCTTTAGCTAAATATTACATGTCACATTAAATTAATGTTGATCATTTGGAATAAATTAATTTTGTCATTCAGTTTGAATTTAATTTTTAAGTTTGATGATTATATAAGAGTTCTAAGCATACAGATTTATTCATAGCTTTATGATTATGAATGCTTAATAGAATAATCAAAATAATTTAATTTACCACTGCGTATTTATCTTTTTTAAAATGTACTTATTTGGAAAACATTAGGAGAGAGTATGAAAGTCTCAAACTACCTATTAGAAAGGTTATAACTGTGTTACTCACATTGTGTTTAAGGCTAGACTGAAAGACCAGCATGGTTCTTTCCACGTTTGGGAATCTGTAATGTAAAGTGCTAAACTGTATTGTGAAAGATTAGACAAAGGATGTATCACTGTGGTCTGGGTGTTGAATGGAATAGAGCAGGCAGGAAGCTGGTTGAATCGTAATAGAAGGGTCAGATTTAGAAAGATAGGGAAGAGAAGACAGAGGAGTGTCCATTCTTAGATGTGTGGATAGAGAACTGGGATTTTTATGTGACTTTAGAAGAGTTGGCGTGGTGAGAAGGGAGGCTTTATGGCCAGGCATAGGTTAAACATGTTATTTGAAGCTATGTTCAAGGCCTGGGAGGTAGCATCAGGCAGTATGAGCAGTTGCGGATCTTGAAAAAGAAAGTGATTGCACCAAGCAGCTATTGAAAAACGTGAGTCTAATGGCAGAGAGGGAGGTGCATTAGGAAGTCAGAGAACTCTGCGTGTTAGCATTGCTCTCGCCACCTTGAAATGCACTGAGGCCTCTCCAGGACTCCTCTCCCTCCCACTGAAGTAGATGTCCAAAGATTTCAGACACATACACTGCAGACAGACACTTCCCCTCACTCGCAAAAACTCAAGTGGCACTAGAATTTTGGAAACAGAATCCCAGTGGGCACAAGGCAGCTGGGGTCTGGGGCCTGACTCCTCTCTGTCCCTTTGGTGTCCCCCAAAACTCTTGGAAGGGAGTGAGCATGAGGACCAGGAAGTCCTTGTTTGTTTTTCTTCATAAAATTGATCACAGCCGGAAATGATATTTACTTGTCTTTTTGTTTCTTTCCACCTAAAAAGTAGGTTTCAAGAGGGCAGGGGCTTTATCTGTACCTACTCACTGGTGCATTTGCAGCACTCTGTACACGGTAGATGCTCAATAAATATTTGTTGAATGAGTAAATGAATGAAAATATACATGAATTTATACAGATGAAGAGTAATTGGAGAGAAGTTTCAAAGGAGGAATTGATTTTCAAACACTGGGAAAAGAAACATGACATTTTAGACTCGTCTGGTAAATTTAGTGGATGCAATAAAAGTTGTCTTGGGTAGCTTAGTTCTGGCCACGGTGAGTCATGTAAGTGCTCAGAGTTTCAGAGATTTGTTTCTTCCCCTACTGGGATGAGTATGTGTGGATTTCTCTCTTCTTCCTGTCTGGTTCTAACCTCCTTGTGGGGAAACGCTATATGATCAAGGATACCAGGACCGCCTCGTGACATATTAAAAGGGAATATAAAGGAATTTAGTAAATCCCTGTTTCTTGGCAATGCCTGTCTTTAAGTCTGTTCCAGTACATTGCTGCAGACTGCGAAAGCCTATTTTTGCTGACAGAGGGTGCATATGAAACTGTTCTTACTACTGTATTTGCATTCTTATTGTGACCTTCGCAGTCCTCACCTCCTCCCCATCTTCTCTACTCACAGATGGAAGCTTGGCCTGAAAGGGGAGAAAGTCCTACACAGAGACACCAAAGAGCCAGGCAAATGGAGATACTTCCAAAACATTTATCTCCATTACACATTCATAAGATTAGAACTGTGGAGGAGGAAAAAGCCCTTTATTCATCCAAAAGCAAGAGCCCAGAAGAAGCTGAATGATCATTTAATGGCAGTCATCTTAGATTGTAGGAAGTTTTCATTCTCCAACTAGAAGTATTTTTCCACTGTAATATTTAATTTCCACGTTTTAACTGGTTGATTTTGACCCAGCTGGTGGCCACCGTTTTTGAGACAGTCTCGCTCTTTCGCTCAGGCTAGAGTGCAGTGGCGTGATCTCCACTCACTGCAACATCCGCCTCCCGGGTTCAAGCAATTCTCCTGCCTCAGCCTCCTGAGTAGCTGGGATTACAGGGGCTCACCACAACCCCCAGATAATTTTGTATTTTCAGTAGAGACAGGGTTTCACCATGTTGTCCAGGCTGGTCTCCAACTCCTGACCTTAGGTGATCTGCCCGCCTCCGCCTCTCAAAGTGCTGGGATTATAGGCATGAACCACTGCGCCCAGCCTCGGCCACCTATTGTTATCAGATCTTTGTCAAGCTGTAGTTCAATATTTAATAACTCCCTGGATTATGCCACACATTGGGGTAGGATGTGGGAAGTCAGGAAGGGGCACCAAAATGACAGGGAAGAGTCAGGCCCCGGACCCCAGCTTCCTTACGCCCACTGGGACTTCCGTCTCCAAACTGCTGGTGCCACTTGAATTTCTGCAAGTGAGGGCAAATACTTGTCCATAGTGTCTATATCTGAAGTCTTTGGACATCTACTTCAGTGTAAGGGCGAGAAGCCAGGGAGAGGCACTTGATATATTTCAAGGTGTGGATAGAAGTGCTAAACTCTCATCACGATCCTGCTTCATCTTGATTGTGAGAGTCAAATGAAATTATCACTTGTTTTTACTGCCCTTTGAAATTTTGATTCCTAGTTCTTTCTCCACCTGAAGGCCACTTTAAATTTTAAAAGTCTTATCTTTGAAATAAAGATTTATTTTTTATGAAATTCATGGGTTTTGCATACCTGCAAAAGACTTAAGTTTTAGTAATTTTCTTGAGAACCGTCCAAGGTGTCAGTCACTTTATGAAACCATCAATCTGAAAGTCCCCTTGGCATTCAGAATCGTATGATTGCCCTATTTTGTTCCGTGTAAGGGTACTACTGGCTCATTCTTCTGTATCCTAAGGAGGCATGGGCAGAGGAAATTGAGCTCTATCTTGTTAAGAAATATAATTCTAAGTGGCACTGGGACCATACGAACTGATTTAAATAAACATTTTCATTAATATTCAGTCTTAGAGGCCTATATCAAGGTTTCTCAACCTCAGCACTGCTGACGCTTTAGGCTGGAAAATTCCTTGTCAGGGTCTCTTCAGTGCTTTGTAGGATGTTCACCAATGTCACTGAACTCTACCATTAGATACCATAGCAACCCCTACTCAATGGGATAATCACAAATGTCTCTAGGCATTGCCAAATGTCACCTGGGGTCAAAATCATGCCAGGTTGAAAACCACTGGCTTACACAGTGCCCCAAATCAGGTTGAACCTCCATGTTGATGGAGAATTGTGTAATTCTAAAAGCCAGAAAATTAAAGGCAATACTAATCTCTTTAAACCACGGAATAGCTTGCTAACTGAATAGCAGTATTATTAAGCTCTCTCAGTCTCTGATTCTTTATCTGTAAAGGATGATAAGAATGAAATGGTTTAATACTAGTTCTAATGGCTTCGCTTATTAATAGTTCACACTTATTACATGCTTAATGTGTCTTCAGTTTTAACTGTTGCTAGTACCACTGAAGCCAGTATATAATTGTGAGTATAGTTAAAACTATTCTTACCAATGCCTTGTTGGTCTGGTATCACTGAGGCAATGAAGTAAAAAGTAAGGTGTTTTTTCTTTCTTGAAATGGGGCCTCACTACCTTGCCCAGGGTGGTCTCCTGGACTCAAGTGATCCTCTTGCCTCAGCCTCCTGAGTAGCTGGGATTATACATATGAGCCATTGTGCCTGGCTCCAAATAAATACTTTTTTAAAAAAATAAAGCTTATTTTTTTAAGCATGAAGCTTAAAAATGTTACCTACATGTTGACCCATCAGCTGACTTTAAAAGATTCACTTTTATAAATATAGGTATTTAACTTTTCTTTTATTTCTGTATCACTAAAGAGTATACACAATGAGTACTTGTCCCTTGAGCTCATTTTTCCTACTCATATTCACTAAGTTTATGGAAATCAGTTCTGGGAAGAGTTCACTCAAAGGTTTCATATTTATGAGCTTTAGAAAAGGTAGACACTTATGTAAACATAATCAGGTCATCAAAAAATTCACAACCTTCTGTAATATTTGATTGTTAATACAAATTTTGTCCTAGGCATGAATAAACATCATCTTTGAATTTACAGTAAGAATAAAGTCTTTTATGATAACTTTTAGTTCTTTTTTTCTAAGATCAAAATAAAACAAAGCAACATCCCCAAACACAAACTGAATTCCAGCTATAGCTTTGTCATTGTAATCTATGTGTTCTCTCACATATCATCTGAACTCTTTTAGTCTACATTTACTCATCAGTAAAACAGAGGTGATAGCTTTTTATTTCCCAGAGTTCTTACGAGAAATAAATGAGGCAGTATATGAGTAAATACTTCAGGAATCATATTATTTATACAAAAGAAAGATATTTAAATGGTTTGGCTATGTCCTTACCCAAATCTCAACTTGAGTTGTATCTCCCAGAATTCCCACATGTTTTGGGAGGGACCCTGTGGGGGAGGTAATTGAATCACGGGTGCCGGTTTTTTCCACGCTATTCTTGTGATAGTGAATAAGTCTCACGAGATCTGATGGGTTTATCAGGGATTTCCGCTTTTAGTTCTTCCTCATTTTCTCTTGCTGCTGCCATGTAAGAAGTGTCTTTCACCTTCCACCATGATTCTGAGGACTCCTCAGCCATGTGAAACTGTAAGTCCAATTAAACCTTTTTCTTCCCAGTCTCAGGTAGGTCTTTATCAGCAGCATGAACACAGATTAATACAGTAAATTGGTAACAGTAGAGTGGGGCATTGCTGAAAAGATACCCAAAAATGTGGAAGCGACTTTGGAACTGGGTAACAGGCAGAGGCTGGAACAGTTTGGAGGGCTCAGAAGAAGACCAGAAAATGTGAGAAAGTTTGGGATCTCCTAGAAACTTGTTGAATGGCTTTGTCTAAAATGCCAATAGCAGTATGAACAATAAAATCCAGGCTGAGGTGGTCTCAGATGGAGATGAGGAAATTGTTGGGAACTGGATCAAAAGTAACTGTTGTTCTGTTTAGCAAAGAGACTGGTGGCATTTTGCCTCTGCCCTAGAGTTTGTGGAACTTGGAACTTGAGAGAGCTGATTTACATACAGTATCTGGTGGAATAAATTTCTAAGCACCAAAACATTTAAGAGGTGACTTAGGTACTGTTAAATGCATTCAGTTTTAGAAAGGAAGCAGAGTATAAAGGTTTGGATAATTTGCAGCCTGACTATGCGATGGAAAAGAAAAACCCGGCTGGGCATGGTGGCTCACACCAGCACTTTGGGAGGCCGAGGTGGGCGGATCACAAGGTCAAGAGATCGAGACCATCCTGGCTAACATGGTGAAACCCCATCTCTACTAAAAATACAAAAAATTAGCCGGGCACGGTGGCAGGCACCTGTAATTCCAGCTACTCAGCAGGCGGAGGCAGCAGAAGGGCATGAACCCAGGAGGTGGAGCTTGCAGTGAGCCGAGATCATGCCACTGCACTCCAGCCTGGGCAACAGAGTGAGATGCTGTCTCAAGAAAAGAAAGAAAAGAAAAGAAAAAATAAAAACCCATTTTTGGGGGAGAAATTCAAGCCAGCTGCAGAAATTTGCACAGGTAGCAAGAAGCCTAATGTTAACTCCCAAGACCATGGGGAAAATGTCTCTAGATCATGTCAAAGACCTTCACAGCAGCCCCTCCCATCACAGGCCTGAAGCCCCAGGAGGAAAAAGTGGTTTCATGGGCCTGGCCCAGGTTCCCTGTGCTGCGTGCAGCCTAGGGACTTGTTGTACTGTGTACCAGCCTCTCCAGCTGTGGCTGAAAGGTACAGCTTGGGCTGTGGTTTCAGAAGATGTAACCCCCACGCCTTGGCAGATTCCATGTGGTGTTGAGCCTGCAGGTGCACAGAAGTCAAGAATTAAGGTTTGGGAACCTCTGCCTAGATTTCAGAGGATGTATGGAAATGCCTGGATGCTCAGGCAGAAATTTGCTGCAGGGATGGGGACCTCATGGAGAACCTCTGCTAGGGCAGTATGGAAGGGAAATGTGGGGTCGGAGCCCCCACACAGAGTCCCAACTGGGGCACTGCCTAGTGGAGCTGTAAGAAGAGGGCCACCATCCTCCAGACCCCAAAATGGTAGATCCACCGACAGTTTGCACCTTGAACTTGGAAAAGCCGCAGACACTCAACTCCAGCTCCTGAAAGCATCTGGGAAGGAGGCTGTATCCTGTAAAGCCACAGGGGCGGAGTTGCCCAAGACCATGGGAGTCCACCTTTTGCATCAGTGTGACCTGGATGTCAGATCTGGAGTCAAAGGAGATCATTTTGGAGCTTTAAAATTTGACTGCCCCACTGGATTTCAGACTTGCACGGTCCCTGTAACTCCTTTGTTTTGGCCAGTGTCTCCCATTTGGAACAGCTGTATTTGCCCAATACCTGTAATCCCATTATATCTAGAAAGTAACTAGCTTGCTTTTGATTTTGCAGACTCATAGGTGGAAGGGACTGGCCTTGTCTCAGATGAGACTTTGCACTGTGGACTTGAGAGTTAATGGTGAAATGAGTTAAGACTATGGGGGACTGTTGGGAAGGTCTGATTGGTTTCGAAATGTGAGGACATGAGGTTTGGAGGAGTCAGTGGCAGAATGATATGGTTTGACTGAGTCCCCACCCAAATCTCAACTTGAATTGTATCTCCCAGAATTCCTGTGTGTTGTAGGAGGGACTCAGGGGGAGGTAACTGAATCAAGGGGGCCAGTCTTTCCTGTGCTATTTTTGTGATAGTCAATAAGTCTCATGAGATCTGATGGGTTTATCAGGGGTGTCCGCTTTTGCGTCTTCCTCATTTTTTCTTGCCGTGTAAGAAGTAACTTTCAGCTGGGCGCAGTGGTTCACACCTGTAATCCCAGCACTTTGGGAAGCTGAGGCAGGCGGATCAGAAGGTCAGAAGTTCGAGACCAGCCTGGCCAACATAGTGAAAGCCTGTCTCCACTAAAATTACAAAACTTAGCTAACACAGCGGCACATGCCTACAGTCCCAGCTACTTGGGAGGCTGAGGCAGGAGAATTGCTTGAACCCAGGAGGCAGAGGTTGTGGTGAGCCGAGATCGTGCCACTGCACTCCAGCCTGGGCAACAGAGCAAGACTCCATCTCAAAAAAAAAAAAAAAAAAAAAAAAAAGAAGTACCTTTTGCCTTCCACCATGATTCCGAGGCTTCCTCACACTTGTGGAACTGTAAGTCCAATTAAACCTCTTTTTCTTCACAGTCTCAGGTACGTCTTTATCAGCAGTGTGAAAATAGACTAATACAGATGTTATTTTTGTCATTGCAGCTACTGTCACCGCCATCCCCACGATTATTGATAATACACTGAATATTCAAAATAACATTCTGGACCTTTCTTGAATAAATAAACACTAATAGCCAGAGAGATAGCTAAACTTGTATTAGATTGGGACCTTATCACACCTGGTGTAGTCCTGCGATTTCCTAGCAATTTGAATAAATGTTTCATGTTTAAAAACATAATGGAACATTATGGAAATAGTCAGAAAAAATCTTTTTATCCAGCTCTGTCGATAGCAATAAATGTATATCCCCTTTGAAAACTCTAATGATAAAATTGCCTATGCATTAAATGTTTATTTTCTGGAAACCTGTAGTCCTAACACATGAAAAATATACAAATATACTTTGCTTTTATTTTATTAAACCTCAATGCCCTTGATTCCCTGGCCTCTGCTTTGAAAGAAGTTGGTAACATCACCATAATAGTTTGACTTCAAAAAATACAACAACATAAACATTAAAAAAAAAAAAAAAAAGAAACCAAAAACACAGCACTGTTACTTTGCTCTGGAAATAAGCTGTGAAATAATTCTCTGAAAAAGCCACAATGTTATGTTGTAGCCTCATGATCATCGCCAAGAGGGCAAAGCCCTTCTTTCTAGTGTCAGGTGCTTCTACAGAGAATGTGGCACAGTGTCTATAATATAGTCATATGAATAAATGAATGAATAATAGAAGGAAGGAGAAAAGGAAGATTGGTTTCTGTCTTGTTACGGTGGAGCTCACTTTCAAAAGCCAAAGTGAATCACCAGAACAGATATAAATGCTAGTTAAATATATTTGCTAATCTTTATTTGCATTGGGAAAGAGAAAGTTGACTTTCTCACTGACACCCATGGTATAAAAACAATCCAGATTCTGCAGTATCATTTTTCATGATATGGTGCTATTAAACTCAGAAGCTACAAGCTCTCAAGAGTATAATGTAGATAGATGGTGCTGATGTACTCACATATTTTCTGTGCTGTTTGATTCTAAAATGGACACGTATCTTGTCCATCTTATGATTAGCATAACTTTTTTACGCATTGTTCCACTTGCCATTATGAAGGATGGTTTCATCCCCATGGCCTGGTTCTTTTCCTCTGTTTATCTAAAGGTTGTCCAGTGGCTACTGTATTGTATGTGTTCTGAGCTCATCTGCTGTGTGCCATTTTAAAAAATCACAAAAGATAGTACTTACTTCCTGCTTACCTCTGCATTTGGCTATTTGATAGAATACTGACCTGCTCTGATTGGTATTATAATGGATTTACATGTAGAATCGACTCCTGGGCTCTCCTCCGATGCCTGTTCTTGTGGGCATTACACATCCTACTTTCACTGTTCCCTCTCATGTGTGGGCCAATCTGGGTCTCTTGGCCAGGAATATAAAATTGTTACCAGAAGAGGGAGACCATTTGCCCCATGATTAAACCAGGAACATGAAAGATGTACAAGAAAAACAAAAAAGCTAGTCTGTGTGTGAGCACACATGTGTGAATGCATGTGTGTCCATGTATGTGTGTACATGTGTGTCTGTGTGTGTGTGTTGTGTGTAAAAGAGAGAGTGAAAGCTAGCACACTGAGGGAGGCCAAATGAGAGACAGAATGAGTAAGATTCTGTTCATGCTCTGCATCCTGTCTGAGCCCTTCTCTGGCCTCCTGTGCCATGAGACGCACCTGCATCCTTAGAAAACCAACCAAGGTGGCCTTAGCACAGAGAATGTTACACTTACTGGCAGCCCAAACTACCCTAACCCATGCAGTCTGCCTTATGCCATGATCCCTGTGAACGAGGAAATATAACTTCATGTATTTTTCTCCCCTAAATATTCTTCTGGGTTCAGCTACAATTGAGTTTGACTATTTTGAGTAAAATAACAGCTTCCCCCCTCAGACACTTATGTCTCTCCGTGGACTTTGTTGGGCTCAAAGGGAGCCTGCGTGGCCACACACAGTTGCAACCAGGAAGCGTGTGAAAGTCAATATCCTTAGAGTCCACCCTGAACCAACACAGAGCAGGAGTCAGTGACTAATGTCCCAGCGTCCCCACGTACCAAAATGTTTCTCAGAGACTCTCCAGTGGGTTTCAGTTCAACTGATAGCAGCAGTTGCTCCCTATCAATGCACGTTTTTTCTGGCTTTCCTCCCTCTCCTGTCTTATGATCTCCACCCCTTCACTTGGGTTTGCCAGGATAACCTGCCAGATAATCCTCCTCCCAGTCTCAGGCCAGCCTGGGCCTTAATCTCAGAATCTGCCTTGAGAAGAATCAAAACTATGACAGACGCCAACCTTCCTTTTGTAAAAAGGGCTTCCTAAGGGAATGAGATAGTTACACGGCTCACATCTGCCCCTCCCTAGTGTGCCTGCCGGCTCCCACCTGTGCCAAAGAGTAAGAGGATTCAAGCCATTATAATTTAAATTCTGCTATGTAATGTGGCTCCAAATTCTCCTTGGTAAAAACTAACTGTATTATTTTGACAAGAGTTTTAGAATACATTTTAAAAATTCAAAGAGCATTTGCATTATTTACAGGGACTTTCATACAGTATGTATACATTTTCTTGAGGAATGCTATCTTTTAGAAAATGAGGTACAACGCGGCGCATACTGAGAAGACTTAAGATGCATTTCCAATTTTGCAGCTTTTCACTTTTTAGGACCTTGGGTATGCTCTCTAAGATTTCTAAACCTTGGTTTCTAATTTACAAAATGTGAAAAGAAATACCTGTCTTGACCGGGCGCAGTGGCTTACGCCTGTAATCCCAGCACTTTGGGAGGCCAAGGAGGGTGGATCACGAGGTCAGGAGATTGAGACCATCCTGACTAACACAATGAAACCCCGTCTCTACTAAAAATACAAAAAAATCAGCCAGGTGTGGTGGTGGGTGCCTGTAGTCCCAGCTACTTGGGAGGCTGAGGCAGGAGAATGGAGTGAACCCAGGAGGCGGAGCTTGCAGTGAGCCGAGATAGCACCACTGCCCTCCAGCCCAGGCGACAGAGCAACACTCAGTGTTAGAAAAAAAAAAAAGAAAAGAAAAGAAAAGAAAGAAATACCAGTCTTGCATAATTCATGGAAATCAAAAGTGTACCTGTTCTATTGGTTAATGTTAACTTGTTCTAATAGTTAATGGTGCCTTAATGATACAAAAACTTAATCCATGGCTTATATTCTAAGGAAATAAATGCAAGTACAAATC
>NW_012108786.1:554928-556584 GCF_000951045.1 Mandrillus leucophaeus | reverse complement strand
TAAAAGACGTTTCAGAGAGACCACTTGTGCCCATTCTGCTACAAGGGCACACTTGTGAGAGAGTGCCATCTATGAACCAGAAAGTAGGGGACCCTTGCAGTGAGCCGAGATAGCACCACTGCCCTCCAGCCCAGGCGACAGAGCAACACTCAGTGTTAGAAAAAAAAAAAAGAAAAGAAAAGAAAAGAAAGAAATACCAGTCTTGCATAATTCATGGAAATCAAAAGTGTACCTGTTCTATTGGTTAATGTTAACTTGTTCTAATAGTTAATGGTGCCTTAATGATACAAAAACTTAATCCATGGCTTATATTCTAAGGAAATAAATGCAAGTACAAATCAAGCCATAGTCCCCAAACCCCAAATTATTTAGAAATGTCTTTCTTCTTTCTCTTAATACTTGACATACCGGTGGAAGAGGACTAGTCATGAGCACATGATATCTCC
Organism: Mandrillus leucophaeus; assembly: GCF_000951045.1. Classification (NCBI taxonomy): domain Eukaryota; kingdom Metazoa; phylum Chordata; class Mammalia; order Primates; family Cercopithecidae; genus Mandrillus; species Mandrillus leucophaeus. The sequence continues at coordinate 556,138 of NW_012108786.1, read as the reverse complement.
ATCTTTACCAGCTAGCCTAGGCCTGAACTCAAAGAGATTTTCATTTTCACTTAAAAAGTCTAATTGATTTGGTTTGCACATACTGAAATATGCTTTAGAATCTATTGACCTATATACTCCAGGTTCTAGCTCTTATGGTTGAGGCAAAAAATGAACATTAGCCTTTAAAATCACAACCTTGTTAAAAAATCATTCCTCTAAGCAATGAGCACTGAACCATTATTAGGGTGTTCAAGTTGATTGTATATTTTTTTTTCTTAAATATACTACTCATCACTGATTTAATCCTCATGAGTAAAACTTTACCTCAAGCTTGATATCTGTATTCCAGACAGGCTGATTATAGCATATTTTCCATAGACTAGGAGAATATTACTGCTAGAAGGGATCCCAGAAACTGCTTAATTTTATTCTACCTCTTCAGTCCACAAGTAAAAAGAGAAAGCCCAAACAAATGAACTTATTTGTCCCAAAGTCACAGTGTGAATTAGATTTTTAAAAAATGCCAAAGATTCAAGCATCCCTGCAATGTTTTTCCACAACAATATTTTCTTTTCTTTTCTTTTCTTTTCTTTTTTTTTTTTTTTTTTTTTTGAGATGGAGTCTCACTCTGTCTCCCAGGCTGGAGTGCAGTCGTGTGATCTCGGCTCACTTCAACCTCCACCTCCCATGTTCAAGCATTTCTCCTGCCTCAGCCTCTCGAGTAGCTGGGATTACAGGCACACACCACCACATCTGGCTAATTTTTGTATTTTAGTACAGAGGAGATTTCACCATGTTGGACAGCCTGGTCTCAAACTCCTGACCTCAAGTGATCTGCCTGCCTCAACCTCCCAAAGTGCTGGGATTACAGGCGTGAGCCACTGTGCCGGGACTAACAATATTTTCTAGAACAACTGGACTACTGGTTCCTTGAGATCCTGTAACCCATGCTCCTCAAGAAAAAGTTTCTGTTGGAAAATAAATTTAGGAAACAAGAAATATATCGGAATATTAAAGAGTCGTAATATTAATACAGTCAGTAAATATGTTTACTGAAGTAACTTGATCCTAGAGAATTTCTTTTCTCCCTGTGTATGACTTTTTTTTTTTTTTTTTTTTTTGAGACAGAGTCTCGCTCTGTCACCCAGGCTGGAGTGCAGTGGCCGGATCTCGGCTCAGGGAGCCTGCGTGGCTACACACAGTTGCAACCAGGAAGCGTGTGAAAGTC
>NW_012108786.1:537526-554547 GCF_000951045.1 Mandrillus leucophaeus | reverse complement strand
GCTGGGATTACAGGCTTGAGCCACCGCGCCCGGCCAAAGTGCGACTTCTTAACATAATCTTCCCTTCTTGTGTTAAGACATACAGCCCCATTAAATCGAAATCTTTCAGAATAATGTTCAAGGACTTGGGTTTCAGATATCCAATATTTTATCATTAGCTTCTGCCTACCCATCCAACTATATCTGCTGCCCATTCTTTATATGCTCTGGTCATGCCCAACCATTTTTAGTTCCCACAAGTATCTGGTATCTCACTTCTTTCACATGTGACATTTTATTCACTTAGAATATGATTTAAGGGCTTTGAGTGTTGGTTTGCATTGCTTTCCTTATATTTGTCTCTATTTCTGTCTCTCCTTGTCTTTGCCCACTTATAATATGATTTAAGGGCTTTGAGAGTTGGTTTGCATTTCTCTCCTTATATTTGTCTCTGTCTCTCCTTGTCTTTGGTATACAGACACACATGTCATTTGCCATTTAGAATTCCTAAGACAGCATATGCTCTGTGTTTCTTTGACATCAAAAATATTATTATAACAAAGATATGTTCCTGATTCTCAACTTAAAGATGTATGACAATGTTATGTCAAAACAAATATGTTAGGCAAAAATTAAGAATAAGGCTAGATTATCTCTTGAGATATTCTGTCTCCTGTTTGTGGCTCTCATGCCTGCCAGAAATGCCAGCCCCCGACTTTCCCTGCTGTCAGAATTTCACCAACAGCTGATTTCACCATCCTTTCTTTGCCTGCTAACAAGATATAACAAGCAGTTGTTTCACTTTCTAGGTTTTACCCATGCGTAAGTGCTTGGAGTCATTTTTAATTGTGGAAATTATTCAGTAGAAACTGAACCAGTAGAAATTATCGTATGACCCAGGTTTCTACTGGCCCTGGTATCATTGTGACCACCAGAGCAGTGGTTTCTCTCCTTTCCCTTTGTTTTTACTCCATTCTCTGGTCCCTCTCCTGGGGACTCACGGTGGAGGATGAACATAGAATTGGAACTCCTATGCTGCACTAACTTCAAAGAAAATGTCAGGGCTGTTTTGAGTTCCACTGAGACCCTCAACCAGAGTTTTCAATTTACCTTCTGCACACAGAATGCATGTTGCATTGGGTGTGCTGATCTGAACCTTAGTTATATGTCCCTCCAGAGTCCCTAAATTAGAAGAGAATCATGCTCCTCTAAGTTCTTGTCACAGTGCAAAATCCAGCTGATGAGTTGTGTCTCTTTGGCTTATAAACCTTTGCCTCCCATGCTATAAATTATATTTTAGTCTTCTGTGAATGTTGGGGACCTAGCACAGTGCCAGGGCATAAAGAACCATACTATTTTTTTCTTTTTTTTTAGATGGAGTTTTGCTCTTGTTGCCCAGACTGGAGTGCAATGGCATGATCTCAGCTCACCGCAACCTCTGCCTCCTGGGTTCAAGTGATTCTCCCGCCTTAGCCTCCTGGGTAGCTGGGATTACAGGCATGCACCACCACGCCCAGCTAGCCATGCTATTTTTTAACTGAACCAAGCAGTGGGCATTTACAGTAACAGCAAAGGGATATTTTAAAGAAAAACCAAAGCACTATTTGCAAACATCTAGGCTGTAGACAAGGTGTGGGTGGAGCAAAGCTACTATGTGTGCAGTTGTGTGAGAGTCTGACCCGAAGTTGTATCAGTGAATAATAAGAGATCTATTTTATACATTCCTAAGTCATCCGTGGAACTGCAGCTGAGGTAAGCAATGTCAACGGACTCATACAATGTTTCATTAAATATCAAGTTCCCAAACTGAGGAAAATGTTTGACCTCAGTACTTAAATATGGCAGAGGAGTACTAGGGGCAAGTGAATGAGATTAATCACTGTATTTGTTTTCTGGAGGTAACCTGAATGGCAGTCTGTTATGTTCAATTATAATTTGTAGCTCCATACGAGACATTTGTACAAAGCACACGGTCTGTGCTGTGAGCTAGGCATGGGACTGGAGTAAGACAGGAACCTGGCTGTTGAGGAATAAGAGCCTGAAGAGAGAGACACACAAGGAGACAGGTGCTCACAAGGCACCTGTGCAGTTCAGAATGCCCTGATACAGGGGGCCCTAGCTGCTGCAGAAGCAGAGAGGAGGAGGCTCAGCTGTGTGGAGGGAGTTTCCTGGAAGAGGAAATTCTTCAGCTGCCTCCAGGAACAGACAGAACTTATCCGGACAAGGTAGGAAAGAAGGATGTGTAGGGAAGCTTCTACAGTGACCCCAAAGGATCGCCATCTCTTGGTATTCATGCCTTTGAGACTCGCTGGACCTAGTGACTTGCTCCCGAAGAATACAATATGGCGAAGTGATGAAATGTCATTTCCGTGATTAGGCTATTACGAGACTGGCTTCTGTTTTGTGCATTCGTTCTCTCTCTCGCTGTCTCCTCTCTCTGTTTCAGAACTCTCCCTCTTGGTGAACCGGGATGCCATGCAGTCAGCCCCATGACGAGGCTACATGGGAAAGAACAGATGTGCCCAGTCAATGACTAGCAAAGAGCTGAGACCTGCCAGCAGCATTTGAATGATTTTAGAAGTGGATCTTTACCCTCTTGGGCCTTATGATCAGTGCAGCCCTCACTGACATCAACATCTTGATTGCATCTTGATTGTGAGAGACCCAGGCCACAGGCACTCCGCTAAGCTGTGCCTGAAATCTTGACCCACAGACACTGTGAAATAATGAGCTTCTTGCTTTAGGCCACCACAATCTGGAGTAATTTGTTACTGTGTAACACATAACTAGTATGAAAATGAATTCATTTGATTGTGTTGGTTTACAAGTTTGTTATTCATTTAGAAATACGTTTCAAATGCATTATATTCCCAGGCATATGAATAAGGCAGAGTAACATTTTTTTCTTGTCTTCAATAAACTATTATTTTGTAGTAGGTCTTCTTTGCTGGGCCAGAAAATTCTGAAGTTTGAATATGGGTAAATCATCAGCTATCCATGTTTTTCAATGGATTTAAAAAGGCATTCTTTCAAACTTTTCTCCCCCAGAATGTGAAGGTGGCAAATTTGTAAAACTGAGAATGTAGAAATAAATGTTTTCTGCTCCTTATCCCACCAAGCCAGTTGTTTCTACCATTTTACTCTTTAATTCTAATATGCTCCCTTGAATTTTTTTTTAATTTATAGTCTCTGTTACAACTTTTGGTAATAATTCTAAATATTGCCCATGAAAATAATATTGTGAATAAAAAAGGAAGGTGCAAATTTTAGGTTTTTTTCTAAAATATTATTGGTAGATACTTTAATTCATTCATTTTCTGTTCCCCAGGCATTTACTGAAAATACTGGTGGAAGATTTCGATAATAGTTATTAGGAATACCTAGATATTCCTTTAAGCACAAATTAAATCAGAAATAAAAAACCAATAAGTGTATGCTATGGTCAGAATATTTGTGTCTCCTCCAAGTTTATATGTTGAAATCCTAATCCCCTAAGCTGGTGGTAAGAGGTGGGGAACTGTGGGACGTGATTAGGTGATGAGGGTGGAGCCCTCACAGGTAGAATTAGTGCCCTCATAAAAGACGTTTCAGAGAGACCACTTGTGCCCATTCTGCTACAAGGGCACACTTGTGAGAGAGTGCCATCTATGAACCAGAAAGTAGGGGACCCTCATCAGAATCTGCCAGCACCTTGATCTTGGACTTTTCCAGCTTCTAGAACTGTCAGAAATAAAGTTCTGTTATTTATAAGCCATGCAGTTTATGGCATTTGGTTACAGTAGCTGGAACAGACTACCAGATGGTATTTAGTAGCTGAACCACTCTCTGAGTTCTGCATGAGGGATATAACCTACAAACCTGGGAGCACAAAGGGAAAAAATTATTTTTTATAGATAAACATATTCAAGAAAGCCTCATAAAAGTGCCTGGTCTCATGTTTCCACACAGAGAAACTTTAGCCAAGGTGACTTTGGGCCTCTCTCTATATTCCTCTCACTCCCACCTCGACCCCCACCTTCACAATCACTGATCCTGGCAAGTGAAGAGGGGCAGAAAATGACTCATCTATTTTGTGAATTTAGAAGAAGAAACAAAACCTGATCAGAGGAGCAACATTTATGTTCCCCATTTCAGGCTGCCCAGGAGCAATATTCTCGCATCTTCCACGGGGGAAACTTCCTGGAGCAGGCTCTTCCTTTGCCAGGGGAGACTTCCACGGAATGGGAGTTCAGTTTTTGCATGGACAGTAATATTAGCAGTATGCTTAGACTGTAGGTAGATCTAAGCAAAGCTTTCAAATAAGCTTTTACTGTAATAAAGCAGACATTTTGATAGCCAGCTTTTTTCTACCAGGCATCTTATCTCTAAATTGATCTAAACCTTGCACGAGAAGAAAGGGTCATGCTTCTCTTGTTCCCAAAAAAGTTACAGCGAAACTATGATCAATAGAGGAAGGAGGATGGCATGAACAAATACACCAAAGCAGGCAAATTAATGGAATTTATCCTAGGGATTCCAGGAATGGGAAACAGTCCATTTGGTGGGAATGCAGTGTTAACATAGGAAAGAAATGGAAAATTAGCCAGGAAAGGTGGATTGGGTGGATCCTGAATACCAAGATAGGCATTTCCGACTTAATCTGGAAGGCGGGGCAGAGGCCTTAGAGGTGTCTGATCCAAAGCGTTGCTCACATTCATGTGGTCAAGGAATGTTAACTTTACTGTCACTACTTACCAACCCTCACGCTAGTCATTAGCAACAGAAGAGCTATCCCTTCGGAGGGAGATATCCAGAAATCTGTGAAGAGTTAAACCCTAGGGGGAAATGAAGTGACTGACTGACAGAGGACAGGGTTGACGGAAGCTGAGCACGGGCCTTCTGAGGCTATAAGAAGAAGAAAACACCCTGAAAATAACACATTAGTAGGAGAAGAAATGGAGAGTTTAGTGAATTGGAATTTTCTGGAAAGTAAAACACAAAGTCTTATAGAAAGGTTCTAACTTTTCCGTAAGGACACTCATTAGTGTCAAATGCTCTTGATAAACAGTAGGCCTATGTCACCTTCTCTTAGGAATGGATGGGAAGACAGACACCAAATGCAGACCTTTCCACTTCGCTCCTGTGTTCCTTCTCCGCGGGAGTTAAATATGAGTACCTGTGTCTTAGAAACTTAGAGGAAGCCATCTTTGCATGTCATTTACCAAATGGACAGAGCATGAAGCGAGTACCATGAGAGACACTGACCTCAGCGATAACACAGCCAGTTGTTAGAGCTTCCTTCGAAGCGTAGTATTTACAGAGCAATAGTAGTAAATAAAATCATCCTTCTGAGAAAAATTATGTAAAGTAGGAACCAGTTCTTGCTCTACTTGACTTGATATTGCACAGGAAGCTATAAGAAATGTAACTTATTCCTGTAGATCCTGTATTTTTAATTTGCAATTAAGTTCCCTTCAGTATTTTTGATCTGAAATACTATGGAAATACATTAACATTCTAAATGCATTTTCAGCCCCAATATTGGCTGCCAAGTATTCATGTTCATAAGAATATTAACTCAGTTTTCACACTCTGGCTTCTCATACTTCTAATATTTTGCCCAAAATGCAAGGACCGGATTATTTGGAAAGACTTTTTCTAAAAGATTATTTTTGGAAAGAAGCCTTCCAAGGCTTTCAATGACTCTTTGAAAGTTTACATATCAAAGAAAGGCTCCCTCCAACAGGAAAGATGTTAACCTACTGGTCCTACTAAAGACTTTATGATTCTTGAGTGGTCATAATGCTTTCTAATTTCTGCTTCTATCACATAGTGAAAAAATATTTGATTTTATGAATTAATTCTTTTTGTTTGTTTTGACATGGATTCTCACTCTGTTGCCCAGGTTGGAGTGTAGTGGTACCTTCATGGCTCACTACAACCTCGTCTCCTGGGTTCCAGCAATTCTCCTGCCTCAGTCTCCCCAGTATCTGGGATTACAGGCACACCACCATGTCCAGCTAATTTTTGTAGTTTTGTTGAGATGGGGTTGCACAATGTTGGCCAGGCTGGTCTCCAACTCCTGACCTCAAGCAATCTGCCCACCTTGGCCTCCCAAAGTGCTAGGATTACAGGCATGAGCCACTGCACCTGGCCAAGGTTATTCCTTTGAAAAATAATCACAGAATACAATTTTAGGGGCCGGGCGCGGTGGCTCAAGCTTGTAATCCCAGCACTTTGGGAGGCCAAGATGGGCGGATCACGAGGTCAGGAGATCGAGACCATCCTGGATAACACGGTGAAACCTCGTCTCTACTAAAAATACAAAAAACTAGCTGGGCGCAGTGGCGGGTACCTGTGGTCCCAGCTACTCGGGAGGCTGAGGTAGGAGAATGGCATGAACCCGGGAGGCGGAGCTTGCAGTGAGCTGAGATCCAGCCACTGCACTCCAGCCTGGGCGACAGAGCGAGACTCCATCTCAAAAAAAAAAAAAAAAAAAAAGAATACAATTTTAGGTTTGAGGTAGGCAGAAAAATGGCTTCCCAAGATGTTACTGCCCTATCCATGAAACCTGTGGGTAAGTTACTTTACATGACAAAAGGGATTTTGCAGATGTGATTAGGTTAAGGATTTTGAGGTGGGAGATTCTTTTAGATTGTCTAGACGGGCCCAATAGAAACACAAGGATCTTAACAAGTGAAAGAGGAAGGCAGGGTAGTCAGGACCAGAGCCATGCGATGTGAGAAACATTACGTCAGCCATTGCTGGCTTTGAAGAGGGCGGACAGAGCCCCAAGCCCAGGAAGGCGGGAGGCCTCCAGAAGCTGAAAAAGAACGGACCAGATTCTCTCAGAGCCTCCCGGGGGAATGCAGTCCTGTTGATTTTAACCTAATGAGACCCATTTCAGACTTGTGACCCCCCAAACTGAAAGAAAACACATTTGTGTTGTTTTCAGCTACAATATTTGTGATAATTTGCTAGAGCAGCCCTAGGAAACTGAGACATAATTTATTTATTTATTTTTTTTTTGAAACAGAGTCTCTGTCGCCCAGGCTGGAGTGCAGTGGCGCTATCTCGGCTCACCACAAGCTCCGCCTCCCGGGTTCAAGCGATTCTCCTGCCTCAGCCTCCCGAGTAGCTGGAACTACAGGCGCCGCCACCACGCCCGGCTGATTTTTGTATTTTCAGTAGAGACGGGGTTTCACTATGTTGGCCAGGCTGGTCTAGAACTCCTGACCTCAGGTGATCCGCCCACCTTGCCCTCCCAAAGTGCTGGAATTACAGACGTGAGCCACCGTGCCCGGCCATAATTTTTTATAAGGTCTCTTTTCAGGGTGGTTGACAGTGAGGGGTGTGATAATAAAATCAAAGCACAGAATCCAAGGTTAGAAACAAGCCCGGCTACATTCTTTCAGTGCTGATTATTTTTTGAAATCTATGAAAATACTTGAGAGAGCACATGATCTAACTCCGTCCACCCGAAGAGCTAAAGACTATTTCCGATCTAGAAAACCACTGGCCTTTGACAGACGTATGTTTTCCTAGCACTTGTATGTACATGTGCTAGATTGCAAAAGATGATGCTGGGACAGGCCCCCAAAGTCCAGACCTTGACTAAGGTAAGAGGTCAGCATCTTGCCTGTCTCCTTCACCTTCTGCTTCTTCATCCTAACGGTCTACTACCTTCTCTCACTTACTTTTTCTCTCCCCAATCTCTCACATTCTCCTTTTTTTCCTATGTAATTTTTTCTCTTTTCTGAAATTCGTCATCATGTGAAACTGAAGTTACTCTTTTAGTTCCATTTATCTAGAAAGTTTAATTGTTTCTATGTTCGATGTATGTTCGTTTCTTCTCCAATGATGATACACTGCAGGTATAAGATAGATATTTTTGCAAAATCTTTCAATTGTTCCCCAGCATTTTGGGAGGCTGAGACGAGTGGACCACGAGGTCAGGAATTCGAGACCATCCTGGCTAACACGGTAAAACCCCGTCTCTACTAAAAATACAAAAAAAAAAAAGTAGCCGGGCTTGGTGGCGGGTGCCTGTGGTCCCAGCCACTCGGGAGGCTGAGGCAGTAGAATGGTGTGAATCTGGGAGGCAGAGCTTGCAGTGAGCCAAGATCACGCCACTGCACTCCAGCCTGGGAGACACAGCTAGACTCTGTCTCCTTAAAAAAAAAAAAAAAAAAAATCTTTCAATTGTTCATGCTTAATTTTAACAGTAGCTACCAACAATGAAATTCACCTTTAAGGAATTGATAACTATATGCTCTTAACTATATGCTATATGATAACCATATGCTCTTAAACAAAACAAGACAGGGTGAGGTAGGAGGATCACTTGAGCCCAGGAGGCAGAGGTTGCAGTGAGCCATGATCACGCCACTGCATTCCAGCCTGGGCAATAGATTGAGTTTCTATCTCAAAAGAAAAGGAAACAAAAAGAAAAACAACCGTGCTTATTTCTAGATGGTGACGCAATGTATGATTCTTATTCTTTTTATCTTCATAAAAATATATTTCTATTTTTAAGACACTAAAATGGCTGGGTAAAAAAATGTCTGTTAATTCCATTCACTGTTAGTTGACACTTTTTAAAAGTCCCTTTTAAGGACTTGATATCTTCAGTTTCTGGGACATGGATTAAATATTTGAACAAAAACAACTACCAATGCCAAATAATGCTGACAGAGTATCCCTTACTTTGTGCTTCAGTCTTATTTACATGTGTGCAAATGAATCTCAGGTCCTGTTTATTGTTTCTCTTGTTTATCATAGCTTTCTTTAGTTGACTTACACTTATTTTGCTACTCTAGTGCTATATACTTATTATGCATTTTCAGAAATAGCTTTTCTGAAATCAGTGAATGGATCTTCTGTGTCCCAATTGAACTTTCTCTCCCACAGCTGCTCAATTTGCTGTTTGTAATGAAGTTGATGTTTAGATGTTTCTTTCCAAGCATCCTTTTAGCGCATTGTGAAAAGTTCAACAAGGAAGTTCGCCCTGCCTGCTGTATTGAAGATTTAAGAGTAGGAGTATTTGTACTTGCCGTATAAGACCCTAACCCTAACAGTCAGAGCTGCCTCTGAACCATTAAGAAAAACTCTTCGTGAATAGCATCAGATCCCATTTTACAGTATTCCCCTTGAGTAGCTCAGCAAGACTGATGCCAAATCTTAATCAAATTCATTACATCTTGGCGGGGTGTGGTGGCTCATGCCTGTAATCTAGCACCTTGCGAGGTCACGGTGGGAAGATGACTTGAGGTCAGGAGTTGGAGACCAGCCTGCTCAACATGGTGAAATCTGGTCTCTACTAAAAATACAAAAAAAAAAAAAAAAAATTAGCTGGGTCTGGTGGCGGGTGCCTGCAATCCTAGCTACTCGGGAGGCGAGGCAGGGGAATCACTTGAATCCGGGAGGCAGAGGTCACAGTGAGCCGAGATCGCACCACTGCATGCCATCCTGGGCACAGAACGAGATTATATCACACACACACACACAAATGCGCGTGCACACACACCCCCCCCCCCAAAAAAAAAGGAAAAGAAAGAAATTCATTACATTTTGTGGTTTTCTGAATAAGAGATGCTCATGGACTGTATCTAGCTATATGATTGACACAGGGAACTAGAAAGAAGAAACACCTGAAATTAAAAGCTCAACGTTTATAAATTATAAATGAATTTTTTGTGCATTGTTCTTCATATTCTGTTATGATGTTAAAAACTAGAGCTAATCCTGGTAATACACACACACTCTCTCTCTCTCTCTTTCTCTGTCTCACACACATACATAAGGAAGCTAATGGGAAAAACTATTGCACATACATCATTAGAATGTGGTTATGTACTTCAGCAGTATTGCTTTATCCCAAGTAGATTTAGGTAAGCTGGATTTGCAAATCAACTTTAAATGTGTTTTGCTTCTCTGACACTTGTAAGTGGAATTTTAATATTGGCCCCTAATAATGTTTTGCAATTAACCAGCATTTTAACACGGAAGTAAGCAATAAACTAATGCTTTAACACTTTTTTAATTGAAAAGATTAAGAGAAGCTAATTAATTTGTAAACTGTACATAGTGAATCATTGAGCCTATGATTAATTTTGTCTATTTTTTTGTTCTACACATGAGTAGCTATAAAAAAAAGCAAGTACAAATATATAATTAGCAATAATTTTTATCAGTTCCTGGACATATTTGTCATGCATTTTTTTTCCAATCACATTATAAGAGTTTTACTAAGTTTTCTCCTAAAAATTTAAATGATTTTTAATCTTTTGTTAATTCATCTAGATTTTAAGTCTCTTATCTCTGCTATAGTAGCAGCAATAGAGTCAGACTTAAATTTTCCAGTAAGAAATGGTGTGGGGCTATTCATTTTAAGATCCATACTTAAATTTTACTTTGGTTTTTACCTTTCATTTCAGTATCAGTATATCATACCATAACTATCTTGATGTAAGCACTCAATATTTTCCAACTGAAGAATCTACTGAATCAGGCTTTTGTAGGTCTAATTTCAGCCCGTTCTCTTCAGACTAGTTTTGTTGCTTTTCCCAGCACAAATAAATGAATGTAGTTAATCCAAAAAATATTTATTGTGTACCTACTAATGTTCTGGACAATTTTTTAGATGATGGGGAGACAATTATAAACATAAAAGACAGGTAAAAGTCCTGAGCTCATGTAATTAACATTCTAATTGCAGGAGACAGGTGATATAGCATACAAGTAAAAGATGTAGTATATTAGAATATAATGGGCTGGGCACAGTGGCTTATGCTGGAATCCCAGCACTTTGGGGGGCTGAAGTGGGCAGATCACAAAGTCAAGAGATCGAGACCATCCTGGACAACATGTAAAACCCCATCTCCACTAAAAATACAAAAATTAGCTGGGCATGGTGGCACATGCCTGTAGTCCCAGCTACTTGGGAGGCTGAGGCAGGAGGATCACTTGAACCTGGGAGGCGGAGATTGCAGTGAGCTGAGATCGCACCTCTGCACTCCAGCCTGGGCAACAGAGCGAGACTCATCTCAAAAAAAAAAAAAAAAAAAAAAAAGAATGTAATGAACTATGAAGAAAAATAAAGCAGACAAGGGAGATAAGGAAAACAGAAGTGAGGTTACCATTTTAAATATGGTTGTTAAGGTGGGTCTTGAAGAGAAGATGACATCTGAGCGATGACTGGATGGAGTTGATGGATCATGCTATACAGTAGGTAAGTTGCAAGAACAGCACATGGCATGCCCTGAGAATCTAATCCTTGCCCGATGTGTTCATGGGACAGCAACACATCCAGTATGACTAAAATGTGTGAGCAACTGAGTGAGCAAACAAGGGGAAGGGCAGTAGAAGCCAAGGTCATCGAGGTATAGTTCAGGGCCTTAGAGGCTGTTGTCTCTGACATGAGGTTGGACATGACCAGGATGCATGTTTTAACAGAATCACACTGGCTGCTGTGATGAGAGTGAATATGGCCTGGGTGAAAGTAGGTTGACCAGGCAGGAAGCTACTGCAAAAACAGACAAAGGACGATGGTGTTTGAATCAGAATGGCGGTGATAGAGTCACTGAGAGCAGAACTAGTTGATGGGGTAGACGTGGGGCGTGAGTGTAGAGAGGCAGCCGGGATGGGTTTCGGCCTCAGCAATGGGTAGGATGGCCCATTCTCTTCTCTATACTCAGTGTGGATAAATTCTTACTGAATGTTCTGATCTTCTCATTTCCAGCAGGAAAACAGCCCCCCTCTTTTTAGTTCAAATCTCACTTTCAAAGAATCTTAACCTCATTAACCTTATGCTATTCTAAACAGTCCATTAAACTGCATTCCCTTGGGCACGTGGCTAGGTTTATTCTGTGACTTTGTCCTGATTAGAATGGTTTTCAGGCTTTTATGTTAAAAAGCTTGAAAACAAGATATAAGTATATAATAGACTTTTAAAGCAGATGGTAATATTTAAATCTTAAAAATTGAAACCTATTTAAAATGCATATATGTTTAAATATATAAAATATATATTGATTTTACATACTTATAAATAGAAAATAAATATTAAAATAGATGTAAAAATCTATCTACATCTATTGATATATAATATCTCTCTCTATATATTATACTTCATCTATCCAAAAAACTGCAATCAAAGAATCGAATAAATAAATATGGTTGTTCTGTATTGTTCTTAGTGCCTAATACATTATGACTGTGATTATGGGGATATAGTAGCAAAGCCTACTGTCATTGTATTGTTTTCTAATTTTTTCATGTAACACAAGGATAACTTTTAATAACATGTGGTATTTTGCTTACAGAGGGGTGAAATTTGCTTGAGTAGATTTATGGTGTTTTCAGTCCCAGCAGAAATCTGGGTGTCAAGGTGCTCCCTACTTCTGGTGAAAGCACCATGTGGTGGTGGTTGGCCTTCCGGTGAGGGGAAGGAAGAGGGTTGTGATTTCAGGTGTGACCTCCAAAACAGAAAAATCCAGGTCTGATCCTGGTCTTGTCTGATAATTTCTTATCTCTGGTGAAAATGCAAATCCTCCTGGGAGCAGATTAAAACATGTGTCTCTGGTCTACGTTTTAATGGAAATACATTTATACATGAGAGGTAGAGATAGAGCAGGAAGGTGCAGGGAACCTGAGGGCAGGCCATGTCTCTAAAGTGAGGAAGGCAGGCACAGATGAGTAGCTTTTCAGCCTGTAGTTTTGGCTTGCTTCATGATTTTGTATTTGGCCTTGAGCCAAGTCTGGGGATGGGAATTCAGCACTTGCTTCACTGATTTCTATGAGTGTAATCACTGTGGTTAAAAATAATGTTCCTTCACATACATGGAAGGCTTTATAATCAACATGTGTTGCCTCCTTTTAACATTACAGCAATCCCCAGAGAGGTGAGTAGAGAACATTTTGTTTATTTTGTAGATGAATAAAATGAGCCGCAAAGAAAGTGGCTTTACCAAGGCCACCTACACATTTATAATACATTCACACACTATTCATAATACATTGTCATGCAACTACTATTTTGTAGGGGTACAATGGGAAAAAAAAAAAAAAGAAATCCACGGCCTCTTGCCTTAAGAAGATTATAATCCTTTTGGATATTTAGACAAATAAATAGGTATTTCAAATATGAGCACAGATTTAAAATACAGTAAAACTAAACATCTGGTCTTTTATTTCTATTTAGTTTCTCTTTACCACAATATTTTAAAATGAAAATACATGTATCATATATTATACAGATAATACATGTTCACTTGATTTCAACTAAGACAATTTATTAAAAATATGAAAAAATATTCAAATGACATACTCATCACTTAGCAAATATCATTGTTAAAATATATCACTTCATGTTTTTTTATTTCTTTATGTTTTCAACCAGGTATTATCATTTTAGTTTTATTCTCTTTTTAGTATAGAGTAGGTTTCTTATGTTTTCTCTGTCAAACAATATAGGTCTGTTTGCTAACTCTAATTGTTTCTTAGTATGTCACTAGATCATCATTTATTTTACCATACAACTATTGACAGATGTTAAAATAGTTTCACATTTTTCATCATTCAAAACTATGCTGAGATGAAAAGTATACATAAATCTTTGTAACTATGTCTTATTATTTGCTTGCTATACAATTCTAAGAATGGAATTGCTGTCCAAAAGCCACATATATTCGAATTTTACAGTGTTGGCTTCTGGAAAGTGATATGATCGACAGATCTTGATAGATCTTGATTTAAATTCAATTTATGGTTCTTTAAATGAGAATAAAACATATAGCTCCTAATGATAAATAACTTCAGATAAGCTAATGTATTTTTAAAAATCTCTTTCTGATATCATGAAAATATTCCTGCTACTTCGATCTTTAGTTATGAGAAAAAATGACTTATGAAAGTTGAATATGGCCAGATTCTGGAATAGGTCTGCATATCTGTGACCTAAACTGTAGATCATCTAAAAACGTAACATTAGGAACTGCTGTATGGACAATTAATCTTTATATCGACACTTCTTTTATGTCGCTAATGTGAATATTTAGTACTGAAGATTTTGATTGTGCAACAAAATTTAGAATTCTCTCTTCAAGAAAAGTACTCCCTGGTTCCAAAAAACTGTCTCAAAAGAACAAGTCTGGAAATGGGAGTGTGGACATTGTGACACCACAGAATTAGTAATACGTGAGCGCATGCATGTACGAGATGTGTGGGCACGGCGATGGTGAGTGTGGAGAGCTCCCTATTTTAGGATATAAAGTGCATTGGGTGGGATCCCATGGTGTATATGTTTTCACCCAACTCCTATTATTTCTTCTCTCAAAAATGTGTCCAGTTTGTATCTTACTAAGACTCTTCCAAGATAATGCTGTCTACTATAACGCTTTGGTCAAGGTAATTACATGCATCACGAGACCACTGAGTATGATAAAAACAAACAAACAAATATACAAACAGCTTTCATCTAGGTTTACATTGGCACCTGTACCTCCTGCTATACAAAGCACTTTTAAGGCATTTTCTTTGCTCACGTAAAGATAGAGAAAATAGGTTAGGTCTTATTTAGGGACAATCAGCCCAAAATGGACAGAAGAAATAAAAAGTTCTCTGGTGGCTACTATAGTGGTTTGTCTAATCTTTGTCGCTTTGTTGCAAAGAGCTTTCTATCTACACAATGACTAAGTATGATTGGATGCCGTTAAATACTACTGTTAAGCACTTTGGGGAGCTATGGGTCTGTTTTTAGTCTCCTTTCTCTCTTTCTTGCTGATAAATATAAAAGAAAATATTAACTGGGCTTAGTTTAGAAACATTATGTATACATTAAAAATATGCCCCATGATACTAGATCTGGGATAGAACTCATTAACTTACTATTAGAAAGTTACTAAATTACTTCCTAGTTGTATTGCAAAATGCAAAAAAAAAAATGTTTTAAAGGATAATTAGCTTTTTCATTAAAAAAGGAAACCGGCTTGAGGAAGGAAAAAAAAAAAAAACCTTGTTTAAAGAAATGAAGAATTAAATAGTGGAATCATTACTCTATGAATTATTGGTGCTCATAACACTTTTAAATAGTGTATGAAGATCAGAACAAAAAGAAAAAGTGCTAGAGGGGCTCAGAGAGTGTGACAGGTTGGTATTCACGATGTACTAAATGCATCACCTTTTGTCACTGACATAAAAAAGGCAGCCAGAGGGGCGAAAAACTACAAAGGACTGCAGTTGTCTGTATGCACCGACACAATAGCTTAACTCTTACTTGGCTGCTTCAGAACAGTGGGAAATAATGCTTATATAGATATATATATTTATTATAGATATTATATATATTATTATATATCATACATATATGAATCTGATCTTATGAATCAGAAGGGATGGTGCCCAGGAGCCTGTACTTGTATTGACTTACTCATGTGATCATCAAATAAAATACAATTTAAGAATCACTGATTTAGAGGAAACAAAGCAAAAAACCATATACACATAGAACTGTTGGACTGACTGGTGGTAACCAAGTTCAGTAACTAAGGCTTCCTCATATATATATATGAGGAAGCATTATCTATATGTATATACGTATATATGTATATGTGTATATATGTATGTATGTGTGTATGTATGTATGTATATATACAGTTGTAGGCCTGTCATAGAAGCACTTACTTATGAAAGCTAAAATTTAGAAATTGAGTGTTATAATAAAATAAAATTTGCAAGCAATATTTTTCATATACTAACCTAAGTCTTTTGTAAAGTGCATATCAGTTGTCATACTACTTAATTATGAATTAATAATAATTCAAAATTGATGACTATATTTATAAACCATTAAACTTTTAGAGATTTTTTTTTCATCTCTTTTATATGGCATTGGTTGTACTTTTACTTTTTGGGAATTTTTTTTTTCTGGCACCATTTGTAGTAATCATAAATACATGTTCAATGTAAAAAGCTAAGAATCTGAAATGAATGATTCAGAACATAAGCTCTACCATATTTCCTTGCCTGCTATCCTCATAACTGGGACTCCCTTTCCTTCTGAAGTCCTTTGTCAGTGTATTCTGCAGGGATCTCTTTGACTATGTCGTCTGTTCTGGTGAGGGTGAAGAGACTGAAACTCTTGATCATGAGGTAATGGAAAGTCTGCATGGCTAGTGGCATACATGGCAAGGATAAGGTGGAATGGCCAGCCAATTTGCTCTGTAAAAGACCACTAAATACTAGGTTTTAGCCCTCAGAGTCTGGGGAACTTGAAGTCAAAGAAGGGAAAGAATTAGAATAAATAGAACCCTAGACAGGTTTCATTTTCTGATCAGATAGAAAGACTAGGAGAGAAAATATTTTGCCTACTCACATTGGCACAAATCCGCTGCTCTGGAATCTCCTCATAAGCTCAGTGAAATTCAGATTCCATGACTCTATTACAGACCTTATGAATCAGAAGGGATGGTGCCCAGGAGTCTGTACTTGTATTGACTTACTCATGTGACCATCAAATAAAATACAATTTAAGAATCACTGATTTAGAGGAAACAAATCAAAAAACCATATAGACATAGAACTGTTGGACTGACTGGTGGTATCCAAGCTCAGTAACTAAAGCTTAAAAACCTCTTTCCTTCAATTCCCAGAAGTGCCCAGGAATTAACTGCCAGATGAAACAATCTGCAGAGAAAACCTCTGAACACATTCCAGGCAGCATAAAAGGATTACACTTTATATCAAAGACTAACTTTACAAGCAAGGAAACAAGCAGAAGAGAGATTTTCTGTCCCTGAAGTTTCTTTAACTGGGAACCTCATCTTTCTTTTTACAACTATATGTAAGTCAGCTTAAAGTGTAGCTGCTAAGAACAGTGACAGGGACCAAATCTCAGTGATACCAAAACATTTCCAAATATGTGACTAATATCAGGTTCTCTCTCATTTGATACAGATTAGAAAGAAAAAGCACAGTGAAGGGAAGGGACAGAGAAAGAGAAGGGTGAAAGTTTAACCCAAGTCCAGCTGCTTTCCTTCAAGCAAAAAAGACCAATAAGTACTTTC
>NW_012108786.1:522995-537476 GCF_000951045.1 Mandrillus leucophaeus | reverse complement strand
AAGAATCTGAAATGAATGATTCAGAACATAAGCTCTACCATATTTCCTTGCCTGCTATCCTCATAACTGGGACTCCCTTTCCTTCTGAAGTCCTTTGTCAGTGTATTCTGCAGGGATCTCTTTGACTATGTCGTCTGTTCTGGTGAGGGTGAAGAGACTGAAACTCTTGATCATGAGGTAATGGAAAGTCTGCATGGCTAGTGGTATACATGTATACATGGCAAGGATAAGGTGGAATGGCCAGCCAATTTGCTCTGTAAAAGGCCACTAAATACTAGGTTTTAGCCCTCAGAGTCTGAGGAACTTGAAGTCAAAGAAGGAAAAGAATTAGAATAAATAGAACCCTAGACAGGTTTCATCTTCTGATCAGATAGAAAGACTAGGAGAGAAAATATTTTGCCTACTCACATTGGCACAAATCCGCTGCTCTGGAATCTCCTCATAAGCTCAGTGAAATTCAGATTCCATGACTCTATTACAGACCTTATGAATCAGAAGGGATGGTGCCCAGGAGTCTGTACTTGTATTGACTTACTCATGTGACCATCAAATAAAATACAATTTAAGAATCACTGATTTAGAGGAAACAAAGCAAAAAACCATATAGACATAGAACTGTTGGACTGACTGGTGGTATCCAAGCTCAGTAACTAAAGCTTAAAAACCTCTTTCCTTCAATTCCCAGAAGTGCCCAGGAATTAACTGCCAGATGAAACAATCTGCAGAGAAAACCTCTGAACACATTCCAGGCAGCATAAAAGGATTACACTTTATATCAAAGACTAACTTTACAAGCAAGGAAACAAGCAGAAGAGAGATTTTCTGTCCCTGAAGTTTCTTTAACTGGGAACCTCATCTTTCTTTTTACAACTATATGTAAGTCAGCTTAAAGTGTAACTGCTAAGAACAGTGACAGGGACCAAATCTCAGTGATACCAAAACATTTCCAAATATGTGACTAATATCAGGTTCTCTCTCATTTGATACAGATTAGAAAGAAAAAGCACAGTGAAGGGAAGGGACAGAGAAAGAGAAGGGTGAAAGTTTAACCCAAGTCCAGCTGCTTTCCTTCAAGCAAAAAAGACCAATAAGTACTTTCGGGAGTGTCAGGCTGGATATATGTGGAATTTCTATTCATTATATGACAAGCATTTGTTGAATACCTACTGCATCAGTCCAGTACTGTTTTTTTTTGGCATGAGAAGTTAATAAGATGTTTTTTGACATCAAAAAGCAAATATCCCAGAACTCTGTATTGCTCTTTCTTTGACAGGGTCTGCACAGCATGCTGTGGGAGAACAGAGAGTGCGGGCCCTAAATCAGATTTGGGATGATACAATGTTTCCTGCAATCAAAGAGACTTGAGCTGAGTAATGAAGAAAATGCCAATGATAATGAAGTAAAAGAGGGAGTTTGCATTCCATACAAAGATGTGTACAAAACATTATAGCATGCTCAGAATGCCTGCAGCTGAATGGGAAGTGGGTAAAGGTTAAACTATATAATGGCAGGAACTAGATTATGCATATTTCGTGAGATTAGTTTATTCAAATTTTGTATTTACAACTTTGGAGATTTATGAAAGGGTTTTGTATTATTCCATTTTCATACTGCTATGAAGAAATATCCGAGACTGGGTAATTTATAAAGAAAAAGAAATTTAATGGACTCACAGTTCCACATGACTGGGGAGGCCTCACAGTCCTGGAAGAAGGCAAAGGAAGAGCAAAGGCATGTCTTACATGGTGGCAGGCAAGAAAGAGTGTGCAGGGGAACTGCCTTTTATAGAATCATCAGATCTCATGAGACTTACTCACTATGCTGAGAACAGCACAGGAAAACCTGCCCCCATGATTTAATTATCTCCTGTCAGGTCCCTCCCATGACACGTGGAGATTAGGGGAGCTACAATTCAAGATGAGATTTGGGTAGGGACGCAGCCAAATAATATCCGGATTTAACCTGATAAGTTGTGGCATCAAATTCTCACTTTTGCAGATGTGTGAAGGATAAACTGAAGGCCCTTAAATCAAGAGTTGGAAGGTTTTTGCTGTTATTCAGAAATGGTATCTGTGTTGAAGTATGACCTAAGAGGAAGATGGGATACAAATGGCATTCCAGAGATGGAAGACGCTAAACTTGCTGAGTAATTAGATGTGGCTAGATTACTGGCTTCAGTGGCTGGGTTGCTAATGGACCATTTTTCCTTTATAGGAAATGCAGGAGGAAAAGGAAATCTGGTTGGAATGGGGGATGGGGGCAGAAAAAATAAGTTGATTTTCAATATGCCAAGCTTGATGCAGGGATATAATGGCTAGGATCTACAGACATCATTCATTCAACAATCATTTACTACATTTCTACTACGTGCTGGTCACCGTCCATCAGGACATTTAATGGGCCCAGCAAAATGTTCTGGAGTAGCAATATAGATGAAGGAATCACTATGTAAATGGAAATTTACATAGTGGAAATGTATGTATTTCCACTATTTACATAGTGGAAATGATGCCATAGTTAGGGACAGTAAGGGTAAGTGCATATATTGAGAAGGAAAGTCTGAGGACACAGCTGGAGAGCACCACTATTGAAGGACAAGGCTAAGGAAAAAGCCCAGGAAGTAAACTGAGAAGCAGAGGCTTGAACTAAACTAACCCAAATGAAGAGCTGCTGAGTTACAGAAAACAAAGAAAACCACTATAAGAAAAAGAAAGCAACTTCTGTAAAATATAGATGTCCCATTTATATAAGTTACCATCAATTTGCCAATATAGAAGTAACTGATGAGAGTCGATCCAGTGATACAGAGAAGATGGTAGCCACGTTGAAGGGTTGAAGGGTGGACTGGTGTGGAGAGGAGCAGGTGAAGAGAGACAACCTCTTCGGGTTACTTAGCTGAGTCCGTAAGAAATGTTGTTGAGAAAGATTAACAATTTTTAAACATATGTTACTCCACATTTTTACCTTATTTTCATACCCTTACATTCTTATCTACTTTCCTGTGTGTCATATTTGCTCACTTGACTTACGGTCACCTATAAGCACTATTACTAGGTACCAGAAGCTCTCTGGAGAGTAGGTCTGAAGGAAGAAGAAGGGAGAGAGTGTGTGGTCCTGGGAAACCGAGGAAAATGGAGATCCATGGTAATGTCCACGGCTGCTACTTTGGAGAGCCTACAGTAAGTCTGATCGTGAGTGTCCGCTTCACATACATTTTAAATTGTTTTTTTCTTTTAAGAAAACACCTTTCAAGGCAAGTACAATCATTTTCATTTGACAGGAGAGGGGAGTGAGGATCAGGGAGGGCAAGTCACCAGCCTCAGCTCAAACCCACAGTAAATGATGGAGTTGGGGCTAGAACTCCAGACCTTTTAAAATATCACAGGAAGGAAGAAACAGCTGAGCAATTTGGAGACGTAAAGAGAGCAGAAAATCAATTTGGTCTAATAAGTGTGTTTTTGTTACAGCTAGTGTGGAAAAACAAATAGTGGATAGATGTTGGTGGCCCAGGTGGCTCATCCCCTAAAGCCCAGCTTTGTATGATCAGGTTAAACAAGTCACACCTTCAAGGCAACTAACTACATTTAGTACAATTTTAAAAGAAATCAATTTAAAAAGATACAACTTTTCAAAGGCCCAGGGGTTGATTAGTAGTTGCTGGAAGGACGTGTCAAAATTTAGAAACTTGGGCTGGGCATGGTGGCTTACGCCTGTAATCCCAGTGTTTTGGGAGGCTGAGGCAGGTGGATCACCTGAGGTCGAGAGTTCAACACCAGCCTGACCAACATGGAGAAACCTCGTCTCTACCAGAAATGTAAAATTGGCCGGGCATGGTGGTCCATACCTGTAATCCTAGCTATTCAGGAGGCTGAAGCAGGAGAATTGCTTGAACCCGGGAGGCGGAGGTGGCAGTGAGCCGAGATAGTGCCATTGTACTGTAACCTGAGCAACAAGAGCAAAACTCCGTCTCAAAAAACAAAACAAAACAAAACAAAACAAAACAAAAAAAATTACAAACTTGAAGGGCTCGAGGCTTTGGCCAACGATGGCTCCATTTCCTCATATTGATGGGTCTTAGAATGGTCCTAGTGCCTGGCCATGCCTTCTTCTGTTGCTAGTAGTCTTTAATCATTTTGACTATTTCTATCACAAAGAGAGAAAGGTTTCATCAGAAGGCTCATGACATCTCTTTAACTAAGAACTGGTTTGGTCTATCATTATCTTTTACAACCGTTCACCCCACTCTGCTGTAATGATAAGTGATGTTTGAACCGGTTCTTAAGAGACTCCTTCTTGACAAGCGGAGGGAACGAGTGACACATTCCCATTACAAGATCTGATCCAAACCCATTTGACTCTGATCTTTCTGGACCTGGAAAAGATCCATTTGTTAACTCAGACTTTCTCCAAAAGGCACTACAGGGAAGAAGTGGCAATGATTCTGACAGGAAAAAGCTTTTACTGAGTGCCAGTTTTATGTCTATTATGACCTACAGCTCTACAGGTTGCAAAATACTTATCCTATCGGGAACTATAGCGTTTAAGGTCATTTGTTTGGTGATCGATAGCATTACATAAAAAGAAGCTGGAAAAAGAGAAAGTAAAATTAAGAAAACAGATACATTTGTTCCATTTAAATAAATCTCCTTGCTCTTTGCATTGTTTCTGTCCCTTAAATCCTCCCAGATTTACAGCTAAGTGCGGATAATTGCTGGAAATAGCCACGAATTTTACAGAATAATTGGCTCTATTTTAAGACACACTTTAGTGTATATACTACATAGTGTGGCTATAAAATAATAAAATAGATTTTTGCATGTTGCTGCTGGATATCATTCTCATTACTTTTAGTCACACATTGTATATGTGTGTGAGCATGGCAACATTTCATTGTTTGAAGGGCTTTTATGGTTTTTAGAAGTTACAAAATAATAGAATTAATTGCTTTGAATTTAGTCATTTTGCACTGGGCAAATATTGATTTCTTTCCCAACACCTTTAATTTCTAATGGAGCTTGAAATTAACTTTGGATTTTAATTCTATTTTGTTCTGGGTTTGTACATCAGGGCCATTAATAATGTCAGGAGAGTGCTGAGAATACTGTTTCTGAGCCAGGGGCCCACAGTGAGCTTTGCAGCATTTGAATCTTCATCCTTTATAGAAAAGGGGATACTCTATGTGGGGATGTGTATCATACTAGTATTTTATGAATGAGGGATCAAATGAAAAAAGTTACCCTGTGAAAAGTCACCCTCTTGTCACTTGCTAAAGTTTGCATCAGTGTGTGCATGTGTGTGTGCACCTGTGTGCATGTGTGTGTGCGTATTTAATCACATTCAAAATAGTTAGGGAAGCAAAGGACAGATTTTCCCTAACCCAAAATGCCTGGAAAATGAGTCTTTCTGATTCATATATATAGTTTTTTAAATTATATTTTTAAACAAAAAATACATACAATCTCTATATACATTTATATTAATGTAAATATAACTAAAACAAAATTTAATTTAAATATGATCTTTCTCAATTTTTTTTTTTTTTTTAGACAGAGTCTCATTCTGTCACCCAGGCCCCCAGGCCATAGTGCAGTGGTGCAATCTTGGTTCACTGCAACCTCTGCCTCCCGGGTTCAAGTGATTCTCTTGCCTCAGCCTCCCGAGTAGCTGGGATTACAGGCCTGTAACACCACGCCCAGCTAATTTTTGTATTTTCAGTTGAGACAAGGTTTCACCATGTTGGCCAGGCTGGTCTTGAATTCCTGAGCTCAAACAATCCACCCGCCTCGGCCTCCCAAAGTGCTGGGATTACAGAAGTGAGCCACCGTGCCTAGCCTGAAACATTTTTAATGATTATATATTGTCTCCATAAAATGAGGTAGCTAGAAGAAATGATTGCCAAGACCCCTTGGGAGCCCTAGGTTTTCATACATGTCTCTAGGTCAGTGAGCGTCCCCTCTTTTCTCAGAGGTGCCCTGAACTTACTGCCACAGCAGCTGCTCTCAGGCTGATGCACTTTACTGGGGACTCATGTCAGGAGCTACAGGACAGGGCTTCTCTACTAGAGCTGCCAACAGAAAACCAACTTCTCAGAACCACTTCCCACTCTCCTGCCTGTTTGGAATTTCTGGTGCTCTGAGAGTTGGAAATGCCATGGCAGAAGGGAGGGAGTATGGAAAAGCACAGATTTCACAAAATCAACAGGAAATGGTTTGAAACTGTGGCTCTGCCATGCACTTTGAACCTCGGTTTTTTCATCTGAAAAATAAAATATCTTCGTTACGTGCAATTATGAAGAATGAAAATTTCAGTATCTAACATGCTTCCCTCTCCCTTCTCCTCAGGGTTCTTTCAACCTACAGAGTGTGTTCAAAATGAAAAATTTAATCAACGAAGACTATTAGGTTTTGCAAAAAGAGAGAGAGAATAGTTAACTTAGGCCCACACAATTTATTTTCTGGGAGAAAAAAACTGTGGGTAAAACACTTGGAAAAAAATTAACTGAGCGTATACATACCAGAGACATTATACAGAACTAATTTCTGTCAAAAATTTGTTTTTTAAAAAAGAGAAATCCCTTTAAGTTTGAGTGAGCAAACAAGATTTCACAAAATAAAAAGAGAATGTGACTGAAGCCTACAGAAAGTAAATTTTGAGTGTGGTAAAAGTGGGGAGAAGAGTAATCTGGGGTGCAGGTTAGGGGATAGCATAACAAGGCACGGAGCTGGGAAAGCACAGGGGACATAGGGAGCTCTGTGCCAGACATAAGCAGGAGTGGCAAAGTGGGGTGCAGACTCTCGCAAAACCTCACTTCCACCCAGAACTCATGATGGGATTGTATTTGGGAATACAGTCTTTGCAGATGTAATTTGTCAAGATGAATTTGTACTGGATCAGTGTGGGCACTCAGTCTGATGGCTGGTGTCTTTATAAGAGAAAGGAGAGAAAGATTCTGACACAGAGACATAGAAACACACAGGGAACATGGCCCTGTGAAGGAGGAGGCAGAGACTGGAGTGATGCATGTATAAGTCAAGGTATGCCAAAAATTACTGGCAATCAATAGAAGCTAGTAAAAGGCAAAGAAAAGTCTTTCCTAGAAATTTCAAGGGGAGTATGGACTTGTCAGCACCTTGATTATGGACTTCTAAACTGCAAATCTGTGAGAGAATAAATTTCTGTTGTTTTGACCAGCAAGAATGTGGTTATTTATTAATAGCAGCCCTAGAAATCGAACACTTTTGGCATCCTATGCCTTGGAGTCATCTGTTAGGGAAAGCACAGAGGGTACCTCTCACTCAACTATTGCTTTTCTACATTCTTCTGATGGTGTATAATAGAGTCCTTGCATAAAAATGTCCACAAATCCATTGTGTTGATATTGAAGCCTACTTTTCCTGCTAATTTCTTTTTAAAATTTCAGTCTGATGGAGGCACACATGACAAATACAATTGTATATGTTTAAAATGTACAACATGATTTGATATATGTGTACATTGTGAAATCATTACCACAATCAGGTTAATTAACACATCCATCAACTCAGATATTCTTTTTTGGGTGAGAACACTTCAGATCTGCTCTTTTATCAAATTTCAAGTGTACAATACAGTATAATTAACTGTAGTCACCATGTTGTATATTAGCTCCCCAGAACTTATTCATCTTGTCATTGAAAGTTTGTACCTTTTGATCAACATTTCTCCATTGTCCCTACCCTCAGCTTCTGCAATTACCATTATTTTACTCTCTGTTTCTGTGAGTTTGACATATCATTTTTTTTAGGTTCTCTATATAAGTGATAGATAGAGTATTTGTTTTTCTCTGTCTGGCTTATTTCATTCAGCATTCTGCTGTCCAGGTTTAGCCACGTTGTCACAAATTGCTTTGATGTGCATTTCCCTCACACTTAGCATGTGATTCCTCCAGCTTTCTTTTGCGATTGCTTTCTCCATTTGGGGTCTTTTGTGATTCCAGATGAATTTTGCCTTGATATGGATATTTTCGTGGGACAAACTGTTAAACTCTTCCAATCTGAGAACATGGGTTATCTTTCCATCTATTTGTGTTGTCTTCAATTTTTTTCATCCATGTTCATGGTTTCAAGGTATGGATCTTTCACTCACCTCTTTGGTTAAACATATGCCTAAGTAATTTATGCTTTTTGATACTATTGTAAGTGGGATGATTTTCTTAGTTTTTCTTTCAGATAGTTCATTGATAGTGTATAGAAACAAAACTGATTTTTGTATGATTTTGTATACTGCAACTTTACTGAATTTGCTTGTTATTCTAATGGTTTTTTGGTGGAGTCTGTAGGGTTTTCTATGTATAGATGCTCCTGGATTTATCATGGGGTCACATACTGATAAACCGATAAGTTGAAAATACCAAAAATAAAAAATGTATCTAATACATTTAACATAGCAAACATCATAGCTTAGCCTAGCCAACCTTAAATGTGCTCAGAACACTTACATTACCCTATAGTTGGGCAAAATCATCTAATAGAAAGTCTATTTTTTAATGCAGTGTGAAATATCTCATGAACCACATATTGCTAATCCAGGAAAAGATCTAAATTAAAATTTGAAGTACACCAAATTGCACTGGTTTCACACCACTATAAAATTGAAAAAGCTGTAAGTCAAACCATCTGAAGTCAGGGACCATCTCTATATAAGAGTATGTCATCTGCAAACAGAGAAAAATCTAACTTCTTCCTTTTGGATTTGGATGTCTTTTTTTCTTCTTCTTACCTCATTGCTTAGGACTTTCAGTGCATTGTTGAATAGAAGTAGCAGGGGTGGGCATCCTTGTCTTTTTCCTGATCTTTGAGGGAAAGCTTTCAGTTATTCACCATTGAGGATGATGATAGCTGTGAGCTCCTCACATATGGCCTTTACTGTACTGAGGTATGTTTCTTCTATATCTAGTTTACTGAGAGTTTTTACTATGAAAGGATGTTGAATTTTGTCAAATGCATATTCTGTGTCTGTTGAAATGATAATGTGATTCTTATCCATCATTCTGTTTATATGGTGTAATCACATTTGCTAATTTAGATATGTCAAACCATCCTTGCATGCTAGAGGTAAATCCCAGTTGATCATGGTGTATACTTCTTGGAATGTGCTGTTGAACTTGGTTTGCTACTATTTTGTTGAAGATTTTTGCATGTATGCTCATCAGGGATACTGACTTGTAATTTTCTTTAATTGTAGTCTCCTAGTCTGGCTTCAGTATCAGGGTAATGCTGGACTCATAAAATGAGTTTGGAAGTGTCATGATATTTTTCCATAGAACAAAACTCAGCATAAAGAATATCATGTACCATATATCAGGAACATTATCAAATGAAAACAAAATTCTTCTCTCTTATTGAGAATTGAAAAGAATTTAAGATGCTGTATCCCACAGAGAAAGCTTCCCTTATGTAGTCATGGGCTTTGTATGTTCCGAATCTGATGAACCTATCTTTATAGTCATTTGAGAGGTATGTGTATATATTTGGGGGTATGTGTGTGTGTGTGTGTGCATTCAGACACAGTTACAGTTTAGTTACTGCAAATTTTATTTAATACTTACCAAGTACTAAGCAGTGAGATAGGCATTTGTGTTCAAAGATGAAAAGCACCTGGTCAGTGGCATTAAGAAGAACAGTGGATAGAGAACTTATCTCAATACAATAGGGTTGCTGATGACATAAAGAGACTTATATGAGATATACCTCCAGGAATGATTATTATTTGGTTTCATTTTTATTTGGGATCTATCTAGCATAAGAACTGTCAATGTGTTTATATTGTTCATGGTTTGTAAGAGACCAGAATGGTCTGCTTTTGCATTCATAATTTTAATGTAAAAATGTCTATGCCTTTGTCTTTGATAAAGTTTTAATAGCTGATTTATAATCTCTCTCATTATTATAAATGAAAAGCCCTTCTGCATAAAGGATAAAAGAGTAAATGTCAGTAATAGATCATACTGCTAATTTTATCCATAAACTGTTTCCAAAGAGGCATTAATGAATCACTTCTGCTTACTACTGGTTTTTTAAAAAATCTTGCTCTGGTTTTACTTGGAAAAAAATACTATTCTTTTGACTTTAAAAATTCTTTTTGACCTGAAGATTACTTTAAAACTAGATAAATTTCTATTTCTTCTAGACTGCATTTATATTATGTTTAGGGCCACTTGCAATGCATATAAAGCCCTCTATTTGTTCACAAATCACACTATAGAAAGCACAGAGCTAGAAACACTAGTGTTCTCAGCCTTGCCATCCAGAGGTAACTGTCTCTGTTTGCAAGTAACATGATCTTATAGACAGAGGAAGAGTGCAGCTCTCTCCTCCTTTTCTCCCCACCCACTCTCCTAACTTCTTCTCCATATTCTTTCTCCCTCCTGCTTAAAGTCTTCCTTATTTGGTTAAAGGCAGTAGGTAGCCACATGCTTGGGGGAGAGAATTAGGGTAAAATTTTGGAAACTGGGGTGGTTGCAGACCTCTGTAAGAAGGTAGCATTTCAGAGTACTCATTTTCTAGGCATAGTTGCTAACTTTAATACACCATTATATCGCTAGGTATGTTAAAATATCTAATAAATTACCCCATCTAAAAACTTGTATATTTATTCTTAATTTTTTAAGTCTGTGGATAACAAGCTCATCTTCCCAACCACCAAATTTATATTCATTTATTGCACTTTTAGAAAGCAAAATGTTTCTCAAGATTCACGTATGATTTTTTCCACTGGGCTTCCTCATTTAAAAAGTACAATGAAAACACAGTTTTCTTAAACTACTCAATAGAGAGACTGCTGGAATCTAAATGATCCCAGCATGACAATTACAGTTTGTGCAGATTAAATTTGTTTTTTTTATTACCACATGTGAAACTGATGTTAATCAAGTGTCAATGTGAGCCCATTCCTTGGATAAGTAACCACATGTGGTAAAATTTACTACCTGATATTCATTTATCTCATCTTAAGATAGGTGGTGCATGAGAAGCATAGGGTGATGACAAACGGGGAAAAAAACACATCACTTTGAATGTGAACTGAAATCCTAATTCAAACCCTTTAGAATTTTTAAATAGCAAAGAGACTACTTGGGTTTTAGACTAACATGCTTCTGCTATGTTCAAGGTCTTTCAATATCTCATCTATATGTATAAAGGAAGAGGAGAAATGTTACTTATTAATAAACATTTTTCTTGATTACTAATAGCAATTCAAATGCTTCTCAATAAATTTCTCTTCCATACTATTTTTGCCCTATTAAAAATAGGTTTTTAGCTCAAAAACCTAGTATAGACTGTAGAAATGAAGCTTAGCAAAAATGACCTCTGTTCAGTGGAACTGTAGCAATCACACCACAGGAAAGCAAAAGTTGTAAGACAGACTTGATGCTACGTTTTATCTGGTAAGAGCAGAAAATATGTCATAAGCAGTGGATCTAGCAACAATGAGAAGAGAGGGACTTGTTTTGCAATGACTGCACTGTCATTGTCCGTCACTGATTGGGCTTCCCCTCCCAGCCCACATCTCTTCTGCACCCTTTGGGATGACTGGCCTTGTGGCTAATCAACCACATGGTCAAGTGAAAAGAGAGATTTAAAAAATGATGGCTTGGGCTTTCCCATCAGGTGCTGTAACACACAGGAGTAGATACCTATACTAACAACCAAGCATCAAGTACTGCTGTCTGGAGTCTCCTACTTGCCTTACTCAAGGGCATGTAATACACATGCAATCCCAATACTTCTCTCCTGGAACTGTGATGCTGTGGGCAGGCAGGAATCCTTATTATTGACAATCTCTCCCTTGTGGAAGTTCAGAAAATGTTCTTTTGCTCTTACACATAGCTTAATTAAGTCAGCTTAATTTAAAGAACTATACAAGAGACAAATAGTGCTTTTGGACAATAAATTAACAAAGCTTGTGCTGTTCACCTAGCTTCAGGTAATTTAGGAACCTGTAGGACAATCAGTCTGGCCTGCCCCAGTGAAGGTTTTATTATCTCAGGAAATCTCTACCTATGTCATTCAAACTCTAAAGGAGCTCATTTTCTGAGTTGGGATATGTTTCCATCAAATGCTTGAATATTCTCTAAATGGGATAACTCAGCAACAGATAGCCATATGGTAGAAAACACACAAAGGCTTTTCTAGAGCTCTGAATCCCTTTGCAGTAATACAAATGGGAAGCATTTTCCTCTTCACAGCCAAATTCTTAGAGGTATTTCTTTATCCAGTGTTGCTGGATGGCCTCACTTGGCCCTACCTAGCCTAGTGAAAGTTGATCACATGACTTGGCAAGGAAGACATGTTTAATTAATATCTCAACAGGCCCAGATAGTGGCAGAGAGTATTAGGACATTTTGATGCCTGCTAATGAGCAATGACAGCAATTTTGTACTTGCCAACATTGTCTGGCATTTGGTGCTGGCATCTGTGATGCCAAGAATGGTCTTTCAAGAGTAGAGTAGGCATATTTTTCAGACAGGAGCTACCATGGCAGCTTTGGGATGAAATTGGATGATGAGACTAAGGAACTACGAGCCCTTGAGTGTTTTTCTCATTTTACTTAAAACCATACTCTTTATTCAAATCCATATCCATTTACATTATTTCACTTTTATTGGCTACGTCTAAAGATTTCCAAATCAATGATTTCACAAACATTTGAAAGAAGTCAGATGGGAGAATACCCCAAAAGTCAAGCATCAAAATTTGCTTGGAAACTGCTGTATTTTTTATAAGAAACTATTGCTTATTAATAGTGTTAGACATATTCATCAAATATAACAAGAGGAGATGATATAGGTAGATGGATAATTTCACCCCAGATTACAACAATCTTTATATTTTTATAGCATTCTTTTGCCAGGAGGGAGAGGAATGGAGGAAGAAAAGCAAAATGCAGCAACAGCAACATAAAATGAATGAAGCGAGTATTCTGTTTATCATGATTTTGTAAAATAAAATAAAAAAATACAGGAACCAATAATTCAACCTTCAGAATTTCTTCTGTGAATGGCACAAAATCAAGAGATTCCTCACTGAGTAGTTTTTTAATAGAATTTAGCAGACAAATCCAGGTGTCTTAATTTCGGAAGACATAAATTTGATGCAGCTGAGTCACAGCTGGACTGCTCCTGAGGGGAGGAAGCATCTCATTATACCAGATTTAGGTTAATAATCACAAAGGAATATAAAATTAGCTTTGTTACCTAAGATCATACTATAAGCTAAATAATTGAGGTGTATTTTAATAAAATAAAAGCATTTGTATCACTTTCAGTAAAGAAAATTTAACAGTTAAAAAAGTGATATCAAATCATCCAAATGGTTTTCAAAAGTGCACCATAAGCATTGTTCAGCAGGCTTACTGGTTCTCCTTACTTCAGAAATAACTGAGAGCCCATAACCTGTTATGGGAAAACTTAAATATCATTCCATGATATTTCTTTCTTCCAAAGCAGTACTCTCTAACCTTTTTGGCACCAGAGAATGGTTTCATGGAAGACAGTTTTTCCATGGATCAGGAGGTAGGGGATGGTTTCAGGATGATTCAAGATTCATACGTTTGTTTTGCAATTTATTTATACTATGATATTGTGATGAATAATGAAATAATCATACAACTCACCACAATGTAAAATCAGTGGGAGCCCTGAGCTTGTTTTCCAGCAACTAGATGGTCTTATCTGGGGGTGATAGGAAACAGTGACAGATCATCGGGCATTAGATTCTCTTAAGGAACGTGCAACCTAGATCCCTCGCATGTGCAGTTCACAACAGCATTCGTGCTCCTCTGAGATTCTGATGCTGCCCCTGATCTGACAGGAGGTGGAGCTCAGGTGGTAATGTGAGCAATGGGGAGTGGGTGTAAACACAAGTGAAGCTTCACTCCACCACTGCTCACCTTCTGCTATGTGATCCAATTCCTAACAGGCCACAAACTGGTACTGTGGGGACTGGGGACTCCTGTTCTAATGGATATAAGTTGTTTCATGATGTAAAAAAAGTGACTTATGAAGAAAAACATCTGAAGTTATGCTTTGATACAGAGGTGCTGAAAAATCACTGTCTTCTGGCTAGCTTCACCCACGACTCAAGTCTGCACCTTGCTGCTGCTTTAACAAGACCAGTCTCTTCACAGTGTTACATTTATAACCATGGCTATCATCTACTGAGAATTGACTACACAGTAGACAACATGTTAGACATTTTACATATCATCTGAACTCTTTACAATGATATTGGCAGGCACATACTATTATTCTTCTTAATAATGAAATAGGGCAGTGGTGTGCTAGTAAACCAGCTCTATTAAAAGTATCTTGATATACAGGGTTTGTCAATTTCCCTAGTATAAATTCTTCCATCACGGTCCGGTTCAAGCTACCAAGGTTTACCAAGGTTCTGATTCAAGCTACCAAGGTTTACCAAGGTTAAACCATCAATTCAAATTTTT
>NW_012108786.1:518843-521945 GCF_000951045.1 Mandrillus leucophaeus | reverse complement strand
CCAAGACTCAAAGAGAAAGACATATTTTTGAAACTATTGAAAGAGTCTTTGCAAAACTGAAATTAAATCCTTTCTTTCTGTATTTAATCTTGGTCATCATTCCAAAGCAAGACATGAAAGAAGGGATTAATTTGAAATTTGGTCTGCCTTAGAAATGTAAAGGTCCTTGGGCTGTGTTTCTCCAAATGACCTGCAGTATTTTAATCCAGTGTAATTTATTTGGTTGTAGTCAAAAGATAGAATGGCCTTTAAATCCCCTTCCAACAGTTCTTCCCAGGTAATACTTCCACAGCTCTTTCCATCTGATTTTATCTGTAGGTGCCAGATGAATATGAGAGTAAAGGAGCTGCTGGGATGATTGTTTCTTTGTGAAAAAGTGTGATTTCAGGAAGTGACATCACTTGCCATTGTTTCCCTTAGCTCCCAATGCTTTAGCTCTGGTGAGAACGCGAGCTTTTCTTCTAGAGAATACACACAGCTGAGCAAGGGCTTATTAATATTTGACTTGTGTATATTCTATTGAAAACCACATTCTCTACCAAGCACCATGCTGAAATTGCATCGCCTCACCCTGATTTCTCCCTGTCCATCTGGTAAGAAAAACAAACCCAGAAATAGAGCAAACAAATCCTTGGAAAATACAATCTGAAAAGTTAAAATAATTGCTTAAAACAAATAATTTGTGACAAAGTATTAAATAAATTTATTTTTCCCCTATGTATCCACATGTATCCATATTTTGTAAACATGAAAAATGCCAAGCTAGATTCTAAGAGATAAGGATGACCTAGGATTTATTCCTAGATCACAATCCCGGTGAACCAGAGATGTGGAAATAAGGTGCTAAGAACGTTTATTTTTAATGAAACTATACACATTGTTGGAGGGGGCTACATCCTAGTATTCCTGCCCTCTTCCATCCTTTACTTCACACTCCAGTATCTATTCCATATACGGAATGGAGTCAGTTCTCAACATATTGATGAATGAGTAAGTTATGGTAGCCATATGGGTCCTTAGTGTCCTGCAGTCCTGCAGTTGGGTCCCATAGTCACTCCTTACTAACAGGGGCACACTGAGCATCTGACATAGATCGTGGTGTGGGAATGGGATGGAAAGTAAAATTGAAGGAATTTGGTAGTTGCTTGCTTGATGACACAGATGCACAACCAGACTACATAATACCATATCTAGATTGGAAAGAGTAGATGTACCCCATGCATATAAATCAGCTAGTGTGGCTATTATACTGGCTAATAAAAACCTGTATCTTTTCAATGAGCATGTACTGAAATATTGAGATATCCTATGATCTTTTCACTGAGAATCACTGATATGAAAATATGGCCTGTGTTCCAAATGAAGAATATACTGATGAGTAGATGCGACTTATACTCAAAGTAAAATTTGACTAGCTGTTTTCTGAAACTTAGTGGTATAAGTTCTTTAAAAGTAGGACATTTTCTGAATTTAAAAAGCACTTCTTTTTATTATACTTTAAGTTCTGGGGTACATTGAAAAAGCATTTTAATAAACAATATCTCATTGAATTTTCAAGAGGAAATTTAAGTTTAGAGACACTAAATGACTTGTCTAAAAACACAAAAGCAAGACAGCACAGAGGAGCGGGGGCGGAGAGATGGGGAGGAAAGTGATTAAATCTGAATAATTCCTATTTTATTGCTGTCAGTAACCTGTGGCGTGGACTGGAAAAGCTGACTTCACCTTCTATAAATATGAGTGAAATCCACACTAACGCAGCAAGCGTGTTTGAGGAAACAGAGGATTTATAAAGCATGGAGACAGTCATTTTTCTGGAACTTAGACATGTCCAACTGATGGAGAAGTAAGTTTGGCCACATAGCCTAAGGATCTGAGGGTTTGACATCAGGACATCTAATTTCAAACCCTCAGTGTTTTCCCCTCTCCATAACTTCCCTCTAGCAAGGATACACATATAATATTACATGATAAATCAAAAGATTGTTATGTTCATGTTATTCAAATTTCATAGAGTTTAAAATAAACTTCTTGTCATGTACTAGTAATTATTGAGGCATATCAGTATCTATTTCAGAATAACTCCTACAGTTAGCCAGGATAGTAATTGATCACACTCTATGATATAAGGGGTCCCCAACCTGTTAGGAACTGGGCCTCAGAGCAGGAGGCGGGCATTACCGCCTGAGCTCTGTCTCCTGTCAGATTAGCAGCAGCATTACATTCTCATAGGATCCTGAATCCTATTGTGAATTGTGCATGTGAGGAATCGTGGTTGTGCACTCCTTATGAGAATCCAACTAATGACTGGTGATCTGAGGTGGAACAGTTTCATCCTGAACCATCCCCTCACCCTCCTCCCCCACCCTGGTCTGTAGAAAAACTGTCTCCTATGAACCTGGCCCCTGGTGCCAAAAAGTTTGGAGACTGCAGATCTAAGATACCATTTTTGCTGCAGCTTACTTTGCTACCGTTACTACAATATCATAGTTCTCACAAATTACAGTAATGAACGGGGTGTCTTAACCTGGCACAATATTTTCCTTAAAGATAATTTGAAATATGTAGTTTTTTTGCTAATATCCTAAATTCCTCCATACGATTTCTTAGAATAATGTTTAATGTCTTCTGGTAGTTTTTGGTATTATTGTTACTACCCTCTCTGCCTTCCATTTATCCATATTTCGTTATTGGACTTGATTCTGTTTTTCTGTTTTCCCTGTAAGTTTACTCTCTCCTTATAACTTCACTATCTTGATAAATTTGTATAAAGGGCATTGAATAAAATTTAGAGAAAACACTTGTTGCACTGGATACCCTCTGACATTCAAGAGTGCTTGGAGCCAGTGCACGTTCACTGCATGCATAGTCTGTGCTGGGTGAGCCTCAGGTTTAAAATGGTGGATGAAATGTGGCACCACCACCTGCCAGAGATGTAGAGCCCAGTGGAGGAGAAAGATATTATTAAATAATTATGAATAATAAATGCAAAATCATAACCATTGCTAGTGCTAAAAGAGATATGTGTGTTTTAGAATAAGAGGATTTGGGCCCAGCGTGGTGGCTCACACCTGTAATCCCAGCACTTTGGGAGGCTGAGGC
>NW_012108786.1:512185-513458 GCF_000951045.1 Mandrillus leucophaeus | reverse complement strand
GAACCTGGGAGGCGGAGGTTGCAGTGAACCGAGATCGCACCACTGCACTCCAGCCTGGGCGACAGAGCGAGACTCCATCTCACCAAAAAAAAAAAAGGAATGACTGAAGTCTAAGAGAGGACCTGACAGCATGGTAAGAAAAAAGTGTCCACTAAGCCTTGAGATAAGGGATAGCTTTTTGAATTTAATTTATGTAAACTAAATGATTTAAAATCATTGTGAAAGTGTAAGGAATGTATGTGTAAAAAACAGGATGAGAATTAGATACTAAAGAGCATTTGAAGTATTGCAGAGCTTGGAGACCAATTAGAGCGTATCTGTATAGCAGTGCTAAGAGGAAAGACTCCAGCTAGAAACATGGAGTTTTGCTCACATGAAAGACACATTCTTGGCCAGGCACGGTGGCTCATGCCTGTAATCCTAGCACTTGGGGAGGCCAAGGCAGGTGGATTGTCTGAGCTCAGGAGTTCAAAGCCCACTTGGGCAACATGGCGAAAACCCGTCTCCACTAAAAATACAAAAAAATTAGCCGGGCATGGTGGCGTGTGCCTGTAGTCCCAGCTGCTTGGGAGGCTGAGGAAGGAGAATCGCTTGAACTTAGGAGGCAGAGGTTGCAATGGGCCAAGATCGCACCACTGCACTCCAGCCTGGGCAACAGAGCAAGACTCCATCTCCAAACAAAAGATACATTCTTACAGTGCTTCTGGGAGAGTGAAGCAGGGATAAGTCAATATAATAAACACAAACTAACCAACATGATCACTTCAGTCCCTTTGTCATGGTTTGGTGTTCAGATATGCTACAAGTCAGTTCTTAAAGGATTTATGGAGAGTGGAATGCCTGTATAAGAAATTTTTTTCAAGTATAAAACATCAACAATTTGATGTATTTGCATTTTGTCACAAACTAGCCTCTTTGGTTTTTAAACAACAAAAACTGGCTTTCCTTTTCCTGTGATCTGACTGTCTTCTGTGATCTCTGGCTTTGTCTGTGGGATTGAGTTGTCTACTCAACCCAAAGGGAGACATCCTGGCTCCTCAGGGGAGTGGTTCATGAGTGACAGTCCTCCAAGCCCTACAGATAATTTATGTAAAAACAAAGTCCCCATGTATACACAAACCAAGAAATGAAAACAAGAGACATAGGTTTAGAAGGCATACAGATTTATCTTAATGCTTTTGAATTCTTCTACAGAAAAATACTATGGAAACCAGTCATTCACTGCAGTCCAAATCTGCCATAAAAGTGAT
Organism: Mandrillus leucophaeus; assembly: GCF_000951045.1. Classification (NCBI taxonomy): domain Eukaryota; kingdom Metazoa; phylum Chordata; class Mammalia; order Primates; family Cercopithecidae; genus Mandrillus; species Mandrillus leucophaeus. Next base: position 512,208 of record NW_012108786.1, on the reverse strand, counting down.
AGCAAACAATGTATGGTGACATG
>NW_012108786.1:495939-506910 GCF_000951045.1 Mandrillus leucophaeus | reverse complement strand
TTACAGTTTACACATTTATGAACCCAGAGGAAATGCTCCAGCATATGGCATGTACAATTGTTACCTTGTACATTTAATTTTTTCTCTAACATTGGCTAGAAAAAATTTTACTTTTGCTTTATTTGGCAATGTCAGGACCCGTTCCTTATTAGTATTTCAGATTTTTAAAATCTCGTGGTTTTAAAGTTAAAAAAGAATTATATAGGTCACCTAGTTTATCTCCTCCCGTTTCCCCTGGAAACGTGAAGTCTATATATTTGGGCAATGTGAAAATCTCTTCCTTAATAAGAAGATCTGCAAAAATATTTTCTGTCAGAATGCACATCTGACATGTAATAAATTTCCAAGGATAACATTGCTTATTTTTGTGAAACACTAAAATACTATCCTTTGACCTCTTGCATTCATTAAGTTAGCCAAAAGTTTTCATATTATTCAGGATATTCTAATGAAATTTTAGAGCAGTTCCACGCAAGGAACTAATAGTATATATAAGAGACATAGGTTTAGGAGGCATACAGATTTATCTTAATGCTCTTGAATTCTTCTACAGAAAAATACTATGGAAACCAGTCATTCACTGCAGTCCAAATCTGCCATAAAAGTGATAGCAAACAATGTATGGTGACATGAAATTAAGGGACATGGTTTGTGATTTGGGCAATTATTGGTATAGAAGCTCAAAGGAAAAGGACAATTGCTCTGAAAGTGATGAAATGACAAAAATTTATTGAGTACCACATATGCCAAAGTTATTCTCAGCATCTTACGTGCATCATTTCATTTAATCTCACAATGGCTTGATGAGGTGAGTACTGTTAATTATCTATTCCTACAGGAGAAAACTGAAGCTCAAATAATTTAAATGGCCTAGGGTACAAGTAAGAAAATGGTAGAATCAAAGTCAACACAAGGCACTGTGATCAAGCAAAAAGGCTTCCCTGTTCCATCTTGAACTAGGACTTCTAGCCTGGATGATCACAGGTCACTCATAGCACTGCTGTCTCATCCTGACCAAGCCCGGGCTGGTGTAGAAAGTGTGCTAAAATACTGTGGCCTGTAATGTTTGAAACTCTAACAAATGTTCTGTTATGTTAAACTTTAGATTTTAGTTAGCTGCTTTTTCAAATTAAAAAATACTATTTAAAATAATTAGCATGATTTCTTTTCAAGATGAATGTTTGGTCTTCTGCAGGAAATAATGAAGCAAAATATTTTACATTACTTACAAAGTTAAAATCCATAGAATATAGAATAAGTAACTGCAAATCTCAGCTCACTGGCTTTTAGAACGCCAGGAGACTTCAGTCAAAGACAGTGCAAGAGAAGTCAAACGATTGACCACAAAGTCACACGGCCTGATGATTTTATAGCTAGCGTCACACACATCAGAGACTGCGGTCTTTGCACTTCCATCTTCTTGCTATGAATGTAGTCACTGGTTTAGTAAAAATGTAGAATTGTTCATTCTGTGTCAAACTCAATGGCAAATATTTTATCTTCTTACATTTGTGCCGTGTGAGATTTTTGACTAATCCATGTCAGTAAGTAAGACTGTATCAAGTCTTTCAGGTTATTAGGAGGCAAATGGCCTTCAATAAGCTACAATGTACATTTTTCAGAAGAAAATAGTCACCAGCCAACCCTCTCTTGAATTATGCAGTATGATCTTTTCACCTCTATTTATGCATAGGTTGGATATTCAAAATTTTGGCTTCATTTGGAGAAGACAACAAAAGATCAGGCTTTTATTATTAAAAAGAATGATTCTGCCTTTAAAGATCCAACAAAATGGAGCAAGGAACAAGTAAGAAGGAGCAGCAGAACAAAAGACAGTTTTCGTGTTTTATCTTTCAAGCTGGTCACTAGTGCCAAACCTAAACACACTTAGGACATTTCTAATCCTTGGAGTCATTACTCTTAAAAAACAAAACAAACCTCAGCTACTCAACAAGTAGCATACATTTTAAATTTTTTTTTGCCTTTTTGCTGTGTATTTTAATGATAGAAACAGCCATATAAAAAGAATAACTTACTTTTCAGTTCAATATAAAAGCCATCACTGAGATAGAAAATCCTTGCAGCCACCACCGATTTCTTGCTTTTGACCACTGGTTAGCATTATCGTATTTCAGGAACAAGATCCCTTGTAATTAAATATGGTATTTATAACATACGATACAAATTACGCTAGTGAAGGTATCCAGTTTCATCAACATAATTCTAGCATCGTATTATGTTTAATAAATGTCACATACTGCAGGTTAATATTTTGATATGATTGGTGAGGAAAAATTTTAGTTATAACTCTTTTCTTTGAATTAATTTCAATATCAATCATTTTTATTCTTTACTCATTAAAATACTTTCATATATGTAAACACAGATAATGAATCTAATAAGTATCTATTTTGACCTTCTTGACATCTTTCTACTGTTAGTTTTGTAAAGATTTCCTTTGTCTCTTGTTTTTGAATATTGACCTAAACAAATAAACGTGTGCAACTTTGTAAGTCAACATTTTACAATACATTCAAAACACAATTTCTTCTTGCACTTTACTACAAATAACACAATGGAAAGGCTTAGAGAGCTGTATGACATTTTTACTATACCCAGGGCTCTACTCTGAGATAGTTTGCTTGTCACTATTTCCTAAAAGTAAAGTGAAATCTGTTTGTATAATTGGAGGATTTAGATATCAGAGTTTCAGTGTTTGGGCATACTGAGAGAAGCTTGAATCTCTCTTTTTCTCTTGTGCTTCCTTCCCTACACATACACACACACACACACCCCCACACGCACATACATATGCACACACTACCCAATAGTTGACTCTCTTCTCATAATTATACGATTTATGCCAAATCTGTTTTCAAAAGTGCTTTGTTTTCAAAAGTGTTTTGCAAATGGCGATGCATTATTGGAAAATTAATATTATAAGAGTTAGCATTAAATGTTTTAAGTACGAAAATTTATTTTTTATTTAACCTTTTGGAATAAAGTTGTTATATAAACCAAGGCACATTTGTGTTATACTAGTCATTTTTGCATGTTACTTTTTATTTTTGCCATTTTAAAATATTTTTACCTCTTATGTTTTCATTTTACATCCATTGGCTTTTAGATATTCCATTTCGGACTCATTTCTTTGATCTAAAAAAAAAGGTAGCCGAACAGTTGGGCTAAAGCACGAAGCAGCCATCATCCAGAAACTAAATGTTCCAATTACACTCTGTCTCCCTCTCTGATTAATTGATAGATGAGGGTCCAGTCAGAGACATCACACTAACACAATTTCCCAAACAGTCGACCCAGCAGACGTGAGTTAGACACAGAGAAGCGAACCTAAGTTTGGCCTTCCAATCTCAACTACGTGGTTATGGAACAGAGGAAACGCTGGTCCTTCTTTTTGAGTCATTTTTACTCATTTTACCAGAGAACATATTTTAACAAGTAGAATAGTTTTGTTTTTTTTTTTTTTTTTTTTGGAGAACTGACAATTGGAATCTTGGTTTTTCAGATTCGAGTGATGTATTACGTGGATTATTCAGGTTGCTGAGCTTCAAAGCACAGCCCAAGACTTGAGATTCTCATGCAATTACAAGATTAAAGTGAGATAAACTGGCACTCACAGTTGTGGCAGGTGGCCCCACTGTATCCTGTCTCATCACAAGTGCATCTGAAGCTGTCCCATGTTTGCGAGCACTTCCCACCATGCTCGCAGTGATTGGGCACACATCTGTCAGAGAGAGAGACAAACAGAAATAAACCAACAAACAAATGAGATTTATGAGTGGCCAGATTCCAAGCTGTCTGGGCAATATATCATTTCAATGCCAGGTTGCCTTACCAAGGCAATTAATCCTTGTTAGTTTAAGCAGATTAATATGATTCATGATGGAAGGTGCCAAGCGCAACAAAGATGATGTATCACAGGCCTGGTGCTTCCCATTTTTTGAGTAAACAGTAGATACTAACAAACAACTGAGGGATTTACTTGAATATCACAGATTCATTTCATTTTTCTTTTACCCCAAAACAAAGACAGCAGCTAAATTCCCTCCTGGTGAAAGATCGAAGAAAAGTTGTCTTATTTCTTGTTTTATTCTATTCTTTATCAAGCCAAATACTGATTTAAAGAGGGATATCGCCAAGTTTTTCATAGCAATTTGAGTTTTTGAAATAATGTCATGATAACAGCAATGAAAATATACTAACCTAGAAAGAAAAGACTTCTAAAACTTCCAAACACCTATTTCCCACTGGATAACTAAAGCAGCCTGCTTAAAGACGCAGCAAGCATAATACAGAGGAAAAAAATGCAGGTTTTCTCTTCAAATCCATATCTTTTTATTAAGATGACTAATTGTAACTACGTAACTTAATCTTTCCGAACCTTAGTTTTCACCTTTGAAAAATAGGATAATTCTATCTTACAAGTAATTTTAAGGTTTGGAGATCATGTTCATGAAGTATTAATAGACAATTAATAGGCAGAAAATAGTGGGCCAATAAATGGAAGCTGTAGGTATCTGAAACACAGCCTCCAGGGCACAGCTGGACTGTACCTCAGAAACTGAGAGGCTGAAATTTGTCCTGACACCTCCCTGTTTCAATGGCACAAACCCTTTCCTTTCTCCTGGTTCCATCCATCCGCTCATCCCTCCCATCAATTCCCCTCTCCATCTACCCCACAACCTGATTTTTGTTATAATCCTGCTGAAGATGCTCACAGATAACAAAGGTATTCATTATGATGTACCAGTATTCACAAAGGACATCTAGACTTTCACAGGGAACTGTCAAAAACAGGAAAACTTTCCCAGATTAAAATAGCAGAATCTATAATCATGGGTCACAGGAAAAGGACAGATAAACAGCCACCCAGCAAGCAACCCCTTTATCATAATGCCCTAGCAGTTCCCTGCTACAAAATCCGATAGAGCTGGCCTCAGAAATAGCATTCTCCAAGTCCTGTTCTCAACTGACCACTAGCCATGCCTAAAACCACCTGTAGCAGGGCTTGGCTCCATTTGGCATGGAGCCCCTGGCTCTGAGTAGCTGTACTGTTCTTCCACAACTTCTTATAAACTTTTACTCCTGCAACAAACATGGATTGAGCACTTGTTGTATGCACAGAACTATGGAAAACAGAAGATGACTAAGACTGCACTCACAGCCTTGCAGAAGAGCTCATAGTTCATATAGAAGTAGATACAGGATGTATGAAAACTACAGTGCAGCGAAGAAATGAAAAACAGCATAATTCAGGGACAAATAAAGTACTATGGGATTTCACATGAGGAATCACATGTACATTTTGGGCACAATTGAAAGCTTTTAGGTTGAGACTCAATAAATGGACAGGACTATAAGAGAAGAAAATGAGAGGAAGAACTTTGGGGAAAAACACAATATAAACAAAAGCATCTTGTTGAATTATCATGAGGGATGGAAAATTCACCCTAAATTTAATAGGCACTTACTTTTTATAAAATTTGGGCTCAGTGTTATCAAGGCTACGAAGATGTTTCATCTCCAAATTTGAGTGGAGGTGGGTGGGGATCTGATTCATGAAAAACGCAAACCCAGAAGAATTTGATGAGTCATAAAAGGTATATGAAATGCTATAGAAATTTGGATACTAGAGGAGTTACAGGTGGATGATGAACAAAGGGCTTCATAAAGTTCAAAACATTTCACCTGGGCCTGAAGAGTTGTATGTTTATGATTAAAATGTTGAAAATTGTTCCTAGCAGAAGAGGTGAGAAAAGCACTGATAAGGAGGTGGAAGAGTGAAAGTAGTGGGCAGTCCAGGGTTGTGAGGGTCCTTTCCTATAGCCACTATTCTGTACGGGCCCTGAGGCGTGGGGACACACACAGCAGAAGGTGTTTACATCCAGAGCAGGTGGTTCTCCACATCATGGAAGGGAGCAATGGGCCAGACACTTCAAAATTACATGAAACTAAAACATCCTTGATACTTAATTTTGGAATTCAGTACATATATGGTGTTGTATGGTATATTTACTTTCTAAATTATTGTGGGTTAATATTAGCTCAGCCTAATATTGAAAGTAATTTACATCAGCTCATTATATCAATTAATTTGGGGGAAGTAGTGCAGAAGTGTACTGAGTAGCAAAGGAAAACCAGGCTGGAAACTAAATGTGGTGTAAATAATGGGCAAAGTAGAAAATCATCTTGATGATAGAAAAGATTACTGTGTTCTTACACGCATGCAAAAAGCATATATCCATCAAGTGAGATGAATGAACACAAGTCATCCCTCTGTATCTGCGGGGGGATTGGGGGATTGTTCCATACCCCCCCCCCACCCCATAGATACCCGAATCCACACATTTTCAAGTCCCTGTTATAAAATGGTGTAGTATTTGCATATAACCTATGCACAGCCTTCCATATAATTTAAATCATCTTTAGATTACTTAGACTTATCATTGTGTTGTTATTTTTTATTTTATTTATTTATTTATTTTTTTGAGACAGAGTCTTGCTCTGTCACCCAGGCTGGAGTGCAGTGGCACCATCTTGGCTCACTGCAACCTCTGCCTCCCAGGCTCAAATGATTCTCCTGCCTCAGCCTCCCAAGTAGCTGGGATTACAGGCGTGTACCATGACACCTGGCTAATTTTTGTGTTTTTATTAGAGACAGGGTTTCACCATGTTGGTCAGGCTGGTGTTGAACTCCTGACCTCAAGTGTTCACCCACCTCAGCCTCCCAGAGTGCTGGGATTACAGGCATGAGCCACTGCCCCCGGCCGATTCTTATTTTTAAAATTGACATTCTCCCTATGATGATTATGGGTATTCTAATTCTTAATGGTGGAAAATGTTTTATTTTCTATCCAACTTGGTTCAGATATAATTGCAAACCCTATCACCATATATATTTTTTTAAAAGTTAGGACCAGTTACCAAGCAAAACAAAATACTAATTAACCTAGCTGCCCCTTTCCTATTATTTCTTCTGTATTTCCACAGAATCAGTAACCTATGTCCAATACACTATTATTGCATTGCTTAGCAATGGTTTGTTGAGCACCTGTCTCTTCTGAACTGAGAGTCCTACAATTAGGGGGTTTTATCTTACAATTCTTTATGTAACTAGGTACACGCTCAGTAACCACCTATTGACATGTTGACTGAAAGAACGGATGAATGCAATACTAGAACGTTACACCACCAAGAAACTGAAGTAATTTCAGAATATCTCTTTTACTGTGAGAAATATAGATTGTTTGTATCTATGATTTTATTCTCAAATCCAGATTCTTACGCTAATAAACTAATTTTTTTAGTAGCCACAAGGAATGTGTAATTTGTTTCATGGTGTGTCCTAGCTTGGAAGTTTGATTCACATAAAAAATAAATCAAAATGACTCGACTGCTTCTACTTGAGAATGACTTGACCGGGATCAGGAAGGTACAGGGGAGAAGTTGGCAGGTGTCAATTTCTTGCGATCAAGGGATTCCAGAAGAAGTGATGCATCCAATTAACTCGGGTTCCAGACAGCCCTGCCTTCTCCGTCGAACTTATACTTTTAGTTCCAGCTTTCAAAATGCTTTAGAATCAAAATGCATTTTATTGATATAAAATGCATTTAGACTTCAATACTTATAAAACAAACGAAAGCTATATTTTGGAAGGTCAAATGGGCTGCAATTACTTAAAGCAAAATAAATCAACATGGACAGAGAGTGGCTGCTTAGATGGATGTCACAATTCAATCCAGGGCTATGGATGACAGTTGCACTTTTATTTTACCCATAGCATCTCTTTTATTTCTGAACTTGATTTTAAATACAAAGCATTGGGAAATTTGGGATTCACAAACAGAAGAAACTCCAGATTTGTTTGTTTGTAGTAGCTTACTTTGTAGTAAATGGATATTATTTAATTAAGCAGGGATAGTGGGAGAAATTTTATTTCAAATCCAAAAAATGTTAGCCTGACAGCATAACTGTAATGTCTTGCTAATCATCAACGCAGCTTGAAGGTTTTTTATCTACAGTGTTTAAAGTTAAAATAGACATTTTAAAATAAAATGAAATCAAATCTTTGTGTTACCTTCAAAACCATATTTGGTTTTGTAAAACCTGACATGAAAACCATAGTCATAGCACCATGACTCCAGAAATGCACATGGACATGTGTTCTGGTGGTACCAAACAGCAATTAACAGTGCCACGTGTATCAGAGTAACTTGCTGTTCTGTATACACAGAATCTTTGGGACTCAAAAGTAGGGTTTCTCAAACCTTTGTGTGGATAGGAATCTCTTGAAAATCTTAACGATTCTGATTCTTGCAGTCAGAATTGGAGTCTGGAATTCTGAAATCCTAACAAGGTCCCAGGTGATGTACATGTGGTCGGTCAGAGAACCACGCTTGGAATAACAAGGCTCTAGAGCATCACACTTCTCTGCAGCGGGGGCTCAAAGGAGAATGCAGGTGCTGAGTAGGAGGAGAAAGAGCCCAGGAAGGGAGCACAAGGAGGGAAGACAGCCTGCAGCCAGGGTTAACATGATCTATTCAGTCATTTCTCCTAAGACTACTTTTCCATAGGTCTTCCTACTATGTTTTAACCTGATTCACTCAGAGTGACATATAATAATCTTTGTAATCTCATTTGGCAAATTAAATCATTTCTGCACCTGATTGTAGACTTCATATAATTCAGAGAAAGTGATCACTGACTATAAAGGCAGTTTCATTTCTTCGTAAAATCAAGTTCAGCATTCTTAATCCCACGGTCAGCTAAGACGTTCCCCGTGCTTACATCACATACAAATAACAGTGCTAGAATATTTAATTTGCTTTTAGACTAATGCCAGTTTTACACCTGGACATTAAATATGCCTTGTTCTAAACTTTAGAAAAGACTGCTTCTAGGTTACTGATAGCTTATTTTTGTAAATGATTAGACCATTATTTAAAACAATTTATAAGTTATTATTCCAGTATAAATTGCCTTCTTAATTTATGAGTTTTTCCCTTCATCTCAGCATGAAATTTTATTTTTGCTTATTAAGACAAGAAATATATTTAGAATGCTTGCTTCCTTGACTACTATTTTTCACACTCCTGACTCTCAGAGCTGTTTCCATAATCATAGCGTTTCTGCTGCATTACCTTCTATCTTGATCTCAACAATATTTGAGTACTTTTCTTTCTATACTAATTAGATTTTGATTTCAGTTGAAGGGATATTCTCTATGGAGTGTCTTCTATTTATTTTATTCTGCCTTCTATTTATTTTATTCAAATAGAAATTATATAGAAAAGTGATCACAATTCCCGCAACTAATTTAATATTTTATTACTACATAACATTATAGTGGTAAAACTAGAAATGCTAATGTAATGTTGGTGGAGGTCCTTCATCAAGCGTTTATTTATAGAAATATTTAAATGCTAAGATATTTACTGTACCTCCAACATTATGCCCAAACTTTTCATTAAAAAAAATCAAGCCTATTTGGTCTACATCTATTGATCATTATTTTGCTATGATGAGAAAAGCAACTTAACTTGGGTTTTCTGCCTTTTAAACCTTTTTTATTATAATGAACTAGAGTTCACTTTATCTCATTTTGCTAATTTACTTAGAGCTCTACTTTTACCATATATTCCTCATTGTTTTGTAAATAAAATGTATTTTGAAAGATTGCTGGCTCACAGGAGAAGAATCTGCAAAACCATCTGTCTGTTCATCTGTCTCCAGGTTGAACTGTATTAAACCTAAATAAATAACCCTAAGTTCCTTTAAATCAGTCAGTTGCCTGCTCCATGTAAGACACTCTAAAACAAATAAGGGAAGTTTCGTTCTCAAGAAATTGTATTTATTCATGCAAACATAATTAGCAAGTGAGTTATATATATATATATATATGCCAGATATGAGAAATATTGGTACAGAATGAAGATCATAGGCCACTGTTTTATGTATGTACAGAAGTTTTATGGAATAACAGATCTTTGAAAGAAAGTTTAGACTTGGGTAGCCTGGAAGGAGGAGGAATCCCCCTCTACATGGAGGGAAGGCAAGGGCCCGCACGTTTAGTTAAGCACAGAATGTGGTTGTGAAGTAATGAATCAGTGAGTTTGGCTAGAGAAGAAAGTTTGCACACAGGAATGAAGATCACAGCAGATAGTTGTGGGTGCCCACGCCGTGGCCCTTTCCCCTTTCTTCCTGTCATCACCTTGCTCTTGCTCAGGTATCCAGCCTCCTTCCTGTGGCCGGTGCCTTTTGGAAGGGGATGCTATTTCAGTCTCCAAGGAACAAAAAGGAAAGAGCCAGGCTTCTTAACAAAGTCATTAAGCTGTTGCACACTCTTCTGCAAAATTTACAATCCTCTTCTATAGCAATAGAATTTACATCTTGACATAGAACCACTACCAGTCACAGACAATATTTTCCAGGCTTTAAGTTACGTGGCCCTGTGACTAAGTTGAAGGCAATGGAAGTGCCATGGGCAATGTCTGGGTGAAGCCCCTAGAGGGAAGGATATGTAGTATTTCTCTTTTTTTTTTGTCCTTCCCAACCTCCTTCCAGAAATGAACCTGTGATAGTGAGAACTGAAGAAGACATCTCAGAATAAAAGGAAAATATCTACGTCATCTGAGCTTTGGATAGCATGTCAGCCCTGGGCCACCTACCCAAAGATTTTCATGAGAGGGAAATAGAATTCTGGATGTTTCAAACCACTGTTATTTTGGGTCTTTATTATAACAACAAATAGGCCAGGTGCCGTGGCTCACACCTGTAATCACAGCACTTTGGGAGGCCAAGGCAGATGGATCACCTGAGGTCAGGAGTTCAAGACCAGTCTGACCAACATGGTGAAACCTCGTCTGTACTAAAAATACAAAAATTAGCTGGCTGTGGTGACGGGTGCCTGTAGTCCCAGCTACTTGGGAGGCTGAGGCGGGAGAATCGCTTGAA
>NW_012108786.1:430698-494564 GCF_000951045.1 Mandrillus leucophaeus | reverse complement strand
ACAGAATGTCACTTTTTTTTTTTCCAGACAAAATCTCACTCTTGTCCCCAAGGCTGGAGTGCAATGGTGCAATCTCAGCTCACTGCAACCTCTGCCTCCTGGGTTCAAGTGATTCTCCTGCCTCAGCCTCCCGAGTAGCTGGGATTACAGGCGCCTGCCACCACACCTGGCTAATTTTTGTATTTTCAGTAGAAAACGGATTTTTGCCATGTTGGTCAGGCTGCTCTCAAACTCCTGACTTCAAGTGATCCATCTGCTTCGACCTCCCGAAGTGCTGGGACTACAGGCATGAGCCACCGTGCCTGACCAACCTGCTGTATCTTTGATTACAAATTGCAGGGGCAGACTAGGAAAGGTTTATGGGTAGGCATGAACGAGGAGAGAGAGTATATAGTGAAATGCAGGTAAAAGGAAGGAAGATGAGAGAGAGAGGAAGCGAGAAAGACATCCAAGGTACTTAGATGTTGGGAGAATATAACCACAAACATTACTAATGGGAGACTTAAAAAGTCATGATGAATTCTAAAATTGATACAAAAAATAAATACAGAGGCTGGAAATATTCTGAAATTAAAGCTCAATAGATAAGATTATCGATAGTAGATAAAATATTTACTAGATCCACAGTAAATATAAACTAATATTGGTGCATTAAAATATAGATAGATCAATAGAATAGAATTACAAATCCAGAAATAAATACAAAAATTCATACAAGTTATGTTAACAGTGGCTTGTTAAGTCAGTGGAGAAAATGGTTTACTTAGTAAATGATGTAAGACAACCAGCTACTCATGTGAGAAAAAGAAGACATCCCCTTCCTCCTTCACCAAAATAAATTCCAGATAGATGAGAGATTGAAAACATGGCAATAAAAAATAATAAGGCATGGTGGAATACTTTTTATAAACAACTAATATAGAAGGTATTTCTAATGAAGACACAAATCCAGCAACCATTAATAAATTTCACTACATAATTTTTGTTTATATCTTTAGTGACCAAACATAGCCAAATCCAAAGACAAATTGGTAAGCATATTATAATATGGCAGACAAAAGGCCATTTTCTTTATCCTATAAAGAATACTCAGGAACTAATAAGAAACATTTTGATTGGAATATGAGTAAAGAGTATGAACAGGGCAGTTCACAGAAAAAAAAAAAAAAAACCACGTAACTTTTAAACATATAGAAAATGTTCAACATCATTCATAATCAAAGCAGCACAAATTAAATTTCAATGAGATTCACTGAACATCTCTCTGATATTTAATGGGAAAAGCCTTCTCATGCCCTTTTGATCAGAGTGCACACTGGAGAACAATTTGATAAAGTCTATTAATTTCAAATGTGCATATATTGAGACCTAGCCATTTCATGTCTAAGAATTTATCTTATACATGTACTAGTGTACTTTCCCCAAATCATATTTTAAAATGTTTATTGCATCATTGTTTGTGTCAGCCAAAAAATCTAGGGGAAAATATTTATTGGTTAGAAACGTAGTAATAAATTAAGGGATTCTATACAATGGAATTCCTGACAGCCATTAAAAAGACAAAGCAGATCTATGTGTACTGATAAGGCACAATCTCAGAAATATATTGCCAGGGGAAGAAAGCAAGAGGTATAGAACAGTGTTTATAATATGCTTCCATTTGTTTTAAATGACGATTGTTCTGGCTATTGTGTGAAAAGTGAATTGATTGTGGTGATGCATGAAGGTCAGAAATCTCCATTTTCCCCTCCAATCACTCTTCAGCTTTCCCCTCCCTGCCCTCAGCTCCATGAGGCGGAGTACACTGAGAGATCCTAAAACCTCCGACTTCTCCTTGATTGAGCTTAGCCAATCAGCAGATTGGAGTGGGCAGAAGCTTTCGGTCAGGCTATGCATTTTCCTGGTTCTCTCTGGTGAGGTTGCCTCAGTCAGCCTTCAGTAAGAAAGTCAGTCACTTCTCTTGTCCGCCCTGTGCTACACTATAATGATTTGTTTTTATTTTCAGTGTTTTTGGTTGTCACAGAATGTCACTTTTTTTTTTTCCAGACAAAATCTCACTCTTGTCCCCAAGGCTGGAGTGCAATGGTGCAATCTCAGCTCACTGCAACCTCTGCTGCCCGGGTTCAAGCAATTTTCCTGCCTCAGCCTCCTGAGCAGCTGGGATTACAGGTGACCGACTAATTTTTGTATTTTAAATAGAGACGGAGTTTCACCATGTTGGCCAGGCTGGTCTTGAACTCCTGACATCAGGTGATCCGCCTGCCTTGACCTCCCAAAGTGTTGGGATTACAGGCGTGAGCCACCATGCCTGGCCAAGAATGTCATACTTTTAAAAAAACTGTGGTTCATCTCGGTTCTTGAAGGCATCTGAGCTCTCTAATATCTGCATCCCCTCATCTCCTTGGGCCCGGGTGGTGTGAGTTCTATAGCTGCTCTTTCTGGATTCCTGCATTATCTGTGTAGGTCCTTTATCCCTTGTAATTCAACCATTTGTAAAAACAAAACTTTTTGAAAGTACCTGAATTTAAGTGGATCGGCTCTGTCCTCTTCGGAATGTTACTGATATCACAGAAATGGAGAATCTGTATTTATATCATCACCTATATCCACATCTATCTATCTACATAGGCATAAATATTCTTATCTGTGAATAGAATGTTTCTGAAAGGAATACATTGGATGCTATTACAACGGTTTCCTTGGAGAGGACCTGACGTGCAGGGAAAACTTATATTTGACCGTATTCTCTTTCGTATTATTAAAAATAAATTAAACCATAGGTACTCATTATTTTGTCAATTAAAACAAATTACTTAAATTAAAAAAAAATTCAGGAAGATAATTGGACCCTCAACACAATTACACAACCAGAGCAGGGGAAAATTTTCCGGTGCTGCCGCTATTTGAAAGGAGCATCTCTGTTGGCATGCACTCTGTGTCCTATCTCCTCTGGCTTTGTCAACCCATTCAACTGATACTTTTACAGAATTATCAACTTTTCTTCTGCATTAGTTCTCTCAATATATCGCCATTTATGTTATCTAAAACAAATGATGAAACTCTCCCTTTCAGCCCCATAACCTTCTCCAGTTCCTAATTTCCCTAATCCCTTTCATAGACAAACTCCTTGAAAGATTCACTGAAGCAAGCTCTTAACACTTCAGTCAACTACAGTCTGAAATCCACTCTCATCTGTCCACAAAAGCTCCTTTTCTCAAAGGCATTCACAACCTCCGTTTTCTCAGTCTGTGAACGTCTCTGAACTCACATTATTGCCCTGAGTTGATTCCTGTTTATTCCTGGCCCCTCCTTAACTGCCTCAACTCTGAGTGCTGGCATCCTTAGGGCTCAGCCCTTGGCTTTCTCTAAGAAGGATCTAAACTTGTATCTCTAGTTGAGACTTTGAGAGTCTCAAAAACGGACACTCCACCTGCTTCTTGATATAATCACTTAGAAGTATCAGAGGCATTGAAGGGTGAATATGATCAAACATATCTTTGGATGTTGTTTCTCTAATATTGATACTCCTCTGGTCACCCTTATTACAGTTCATGGCACCATGAAACCAGAAGTCATTCTTTACATTCCTTTCACTTCTACATCAATCATTAACAAAGCTTTGTAAATGAAAGTTTGGAAACTTGCTCCAATCTGTCCACTTTTCTGTGTCTCTGCCACTCCAGTTCAACCCACTAACCCCACCCACCCATTTTGCAGCTTCTTGACTGGACTGCTCCTTCCCAATCTTGCCTTAATTCATTCTCAATAAAATGCCAGATTGATCTTTCACATGTCATGCTACTTTACAAATCGTTGATGGGATGAGTGCGGTGGCTCACGCCTGTAATCCCAGAACTTTGGGAAGTGGAGGTCGGTGAATCTCTTGAGGTCAGGAGTTTGAGACCAGCCTGGCTGATGTTGTGAAACCCCATCTCTACTAAAAATACAAAAATTAGCCAAGTGTAGTGGGGTATGCCTGTAATCCCAGCTACACAGGAAGCTTACGCAGGAGAATTGCATGAACCTGGAAGGCAAAGGTTGCAGTGAACTGAGATCATGCCACTGCATTCCAGCCTGGGCAACCGTGTGAAACTCAGTCTCACAAAAAAAACAAAAAACAAAAAACAAAAAACAAAAAAAAACCCCTTCCTTTCATTTAGGAAGAAATGAGCTCTTATATGTTTCTGCATGATCTGCTACCTGCTTCTCCACTACTGTCTCATGCTCCTCTTCTATAGCATAACCCACGGAGAAGCAAAAGGAGGGCAGGTGTCAACTGGACACTGAGCAGAAAAGTGTGAGGCTGCCTTTGCACGCACACTTCTTTTTTTCAAATACACTCTTTTCCCCAATCTTTACAAAAAGATCTGTATTTTTTGGTTCTTCCCTTAAATGCAATTTCCCAAACCTTTCTCCTCTGTCTTCCCAATCTGAGGTAGTCACCACCTTCATCTACATTACCACTTTTCTACATATCATTCATCTACTGTCTGGCATTGAGTAGGTTCTCAAGAAGTAATGGTTGAACGAATTTTGAGTAAGTGAATATCAATTAGTTCGAACAGTTGGAAATGGCTGTCAGAACCATTTTTCTTTTTTTAAAATATTTTGGCATATTTGCTTTATATGAACTATTTCAAGGAAAGTTGTAGACATGACAATACTTAAACATGCATCTGGTAAGAACATGATTCTATATAATCTCAATACCATTGTCCCACTTAAAATACTTCCCTAATGTAACATCAAGTTCTTATTTCAGATTTTTCCACGTGTCTCTTTTGTAAATAGCTACCATCATCTCCCAAACCGGATTCATTTAAGATTCTCACTTTCTGGAAATAATAGGCCTGTTGTCTTGTAGAGTTTTCCTTTGTAGTGTCACTAATTTAACTTCTAATATCCCTTGGAACTGCCTGTAAACTGAAAGGTCTAAAGTTTTTGTAAGTTTCAGATTAAACATTTTGTGCAAGAGTACAAGGTGATGCTACGGTCTCCATCTTGCGTCATACAGTTATGGCTTTTTTCAGGCTGTTAAGTTTGGATACTTGGTTAGGTCATCTGATAGGTGATTAGGCTTCGTCTCCACTCCACCACTCTTAGTAAAACTCACCAAGGATTTCCACATTGTAAAATCTAATCAGCAGCCAGCATTTGACCTGGAAACATTCTCCAGTTGGCTTGCAAATTTCTACACTTGCTTGACGTTTCTCCTTTACCGGCTGCTCCTTCTCAGTCTGTCTTTTGCTGCCAGCCCAATCTTCATTGCCCTGAATTTTGATAAAACATCAGTGTGCCCCAGAGCTCAACCTTGGGCTGCTTGCCTCCTCTCTTAGTACTCATCTTGGTGATCTCATCTCATCATATGGACATCAGATTATATTAACCTCTCTGTGTGACATCTTCAGTCAGGTATCTACTAGACACCTCAAAATAAATAAATAAAACTTATTTTTGTCTCTGAAATTTTTCTTCTCAGTCATCCTCAATCACTTAATGGCCACTCCTTTCTTCTCGTTTTTCAGGTAGAAACGATCTTGGACTCCTCACATCCTTCATCTAATCTTAGTTCCACCTAAAATCTTACCATCTCTACTGCTATTATCCTAATCCAACATACTATCATAGCGTGCTTGGATTATTTCTGTGGTTTCCTGGCTGGTGTTTGTTTTGCCTCATTTGTATCTCCTCTCACCCAACCTATTCTACTCTCATAGCAACCAGGTTGATCCTTTAAAAGTCTAAGTCTTATTTAGATGGCTTCCTACCTGAGTAAAAGAAACCTTACAATGGTCTATGGAGCCCTAAATCACCTGCACTCCACCCCACCTCATGCAATTCCTATTGAATTCCTCCTGCTCACTCCGCCTTGTCCACACCGGCTATCTTTGCTATTCTTCCAGCGCAGCTAGCCTTGGGATCTTTGTGACTGCTAGTGTCTGCCTAGAATGCTCTTCTCCCACAAAACTTCATGGATAATTTTTTCATCACTTTTGACTTTTTGCACAAATGCCATCCCAATGAGGCCTGCTCTGATCACTCTGTTGAAAATTGCAGCCTGACATCCTGGCGCTCTGCCCTGCTGTTTCTTTGTTTTACTCCCTCTGCTAAAATGCAGTGAAGGTGGGGATCTTTGTTCACTGGCATATAGTGCCTGGCACAGGGCACATGCTTGATATTTTTTGAATGAATTTCACCCTACTTCAGTTCAGGGTTTTCAGATCAGTATTTCATTACGGGAAAGATTTAGTAAAGCAGAGTACTTCCTTAGTAAGATATTTTGGGAGATGTTTCCCTGAATTACAGAACGGACATGGAATTGAACTGACATTTCATAGGCTGGCTTGAGGGTTTTGTGCTCCATTAATGATTACCACAAAGGAGCTTCATGTTTTAATTTATAACTCTTTTGTGTATTCACTGTGAAAATAGGGCAGTTTTCGGCTGTCATGGCGGCTCATGCCTGTAATCCCAGCAGTTTGGGAGGCCGAGGTGGGTGGATGACTTGGGCCTGGGAGTTCAAGACCAGCCTGGCCAACATGGCGAAACCCCATCTCTACTAAAAATACAAAAATCAGCTGGTTGTGGTGGCGCCCTTGGGAAACTGAGGCTTGCAAATGGCTTGAACCCAGGAGGTGGAGTTTGCAGTGAGCCCAGATTGTGTCTCCAGCCTGGGTGACAGAGTGAGACTCTGTCTGGAAACAAAAAAAAAAAAAGAAAAAGAAAAAGAAAAAAAGAAAATAGGGCAGTTTCCATCCTGCTACTTTCTTCAATAATCTTTAAATAGTGAGGAAAGTCAAAGTGTTTCAGAACCATTTTTCTAACATATTTGTACACAGAAACAGAGAATGTCTCAGGCTGCTGACTTCCAAGTGAGTTTTAGTTTATCCCTTTTCTCTCAAATCTGTCACACAGTTTGAGTCTAGTATATGATCTCATGTCTAAAATATAATTATGCATTAAGTCTAATTGTCTGACTAAAGGATTTGTATAATCTCATCTATCAGAATGCTATTTCATTTATTGAAGAAGAAAACACAATATTTAACATAAGTCCTGTTATCTGCAAAATTACTGAAGGCTTTATATATAGATACAACTCTCAGAAGAGCAAGACCAGACTTGGAGAAACCCAATAGTTAAGCAAATGTGTATTTTCACAAATTAATCAATATACAAGTAATAACAAAAGTATATAAGAATGCGAAAGCTATACAAGAATGAAAACAGCATAAATTTGTAAGTATGCTTTTTTTTTTTTTTTTTGAGACAAGGTCTTTCAGGTCAAGCAATCCTGCCTCAGCCTCTAACATAGCTGAAACTACAGGCACGTGCCACTACACCCGACTAATTATATTTTAAAATTTTTTTTTTTTTTTTCTAGAGATGGGGTCTCTATGTTTCCCCGGCTTACCTTGAAGTGCTGGCCTCAAGTCATCCTCCCACCTTGGCCTCCCACAGTTCTGGGATTACAGATGTGAGTTATGTTGCTCAGGCTGGAGTGCAGTGCTGTGATCATAACTTACTGTAACCTCAAACTACTGGGCTCAAGTAATCCTCCCTCTTCAGCCTCCTGAGAAGCTAGGACTACAGGCATGCACCACCATGCCTGGCTGATTTAAAAAAAATTTTTTTAGAGACGCGTTCTTACTACGTTGCCCAGGCTGGTGTCAAACTTCTGGCCTAAAGCAATTCTCCCACCTTGATCTCCCAGAATATAGGATAACAAGTGTAGCCACAACACCCAGCCACAGCTATTCTTTCTTAAAGAAATTACTAGTATGAGTAATTTTTATTGGAGAATATAATATTGTGTCAGTCATTTACTTATTTGTATTTAGTGGGTATAAGTGCAGATGTCTCACATCCATATATGGTTGATCTAAAAGTCTGATCTTTTAGTGTATCCATCACCCAAATAGCAAGTATTTTATGCAATAGGTAACCTTTCAATACTTACTCCCTGCATCATTTTGGAGGCTCCAATATCTATTATTTCACTCTGCGTTTCCATGTGTACCCATCATTTAGCTCTAACTTACAAGTGAGTTCATGTGGCATTTGATTTTCTGTTTATTTCATTGACATTGTATTTTCTTATGAGAATAATTGATGAAATGTTTTAAAGGAAGTGACGTTTTCAGTAAAATTACCATGAAAGCAATAATTAAATTATTTTAAGGTTTATTCTTCTGAATGCGTACAAGTAGTTATAGTTACTTAATTATAGAACTGTTTTAAGTTTAACAAAATAGGACAATTTACAAATATATTATTTGAAATGGGAAGTCTCTTTTAATTGCTTCACCATTTTTTACAGCCCTGAAATCAAACTGAAACATCCCCTTAGGTAAGCATCATTGCATTCTGATCTCCCAAATATTCACTAATGAAGAACAGTTGAAATGTCTTATTTTCAGTGTGATTTTGCTTACAAAGCATCAAACATGCTGCAATCAATATTCTGAGAAATGAGGAGACACAAACGGCTTCTAAAAGCCTACATAAGATACATTAATTTAAATAAAAGATATTCTCCCAAGGCAGAAATGTATAATTAGTAAATTATTATTATTATTATTATTATTGAGGCGGAGTTTCACTCTTGTCACCCAGGTGACAAGAGCACAATGGCATGATCTCGGCTCACTGCAACCTCTGCCTCCTGGGGTTCAAGTGATTCGCCTGCCTCAGCCTTCTGAGTAGCTGGCATTACAGGCACCCACCACCATGCCCAACTCATTTTTGTATTTTTAGTAGAGACGGGGTATCACCATGTTGGCCAGGCTGGTCTCGAACTCCTTACCTCAGGCGATCAGCCCACCTTGGCCTCCCAAAGTGCTGGGATTACAGGAATGAGCCACTGCATAAATTTTTATTTTCTGGGATGCTCAGATGTTGGGGGTCAGAAAACATATCCCAAATGAAGGCCTCAGTGGCAGTGCCAGAAGCAAAAGTTTTTCTCTGTACTTTCCCTGCTTTCCTGTGTCCAGGTACCATTCTCCCCCAAGGTTAGTCATAAAAACTAGAATCCCTCTTCCCCAAAGTGGGTCATAGAAACCATAACCCCCTTTCCCCAAAGCTAGCCATAAAACCTAAAAATATCACTCTAATTTTCCCTCCACCATTCTGTGGAAAACCTGGCCATAAGAAATTATCAATACACAATTGATATATTGTATATTGTTTGACCGTAGGTCATAAAACCTCCATTCCAGAGAGGGTCCTTCCATACCCTGAAGGAAGGAATGCTGTAGAGAGAGGCCAAGAAGAACTTAGCCTCGCTGGGTTTCCCCACTCAATCTGTTAGCATGAGATCATACCCCTTTCCTTCAATCATATTTCTTGATGGCTGCCCACACTTGGTTGAACCTAATCATTAAAAATGGACAATTTCCTCTGTATCTTTGGGCCTTCATTCGGCAGACTCCCATGTATACACATGAAAAACATTTGTATGCTTTTTCTCCAATATGCTTTTGGCAAGTTGATTTTTCAGTGAGCTTTGAGAGGGCCTCTGGATCCTATAGTAGATATAAATATGGCAATGTTTACATTGAGGTACACACACACCAGATACAATTAACTTCTTTAAAATGTGCATTAAATGTTGTCTTATATTCAGAAGATACAATAAGGTTTGCCCCAACTCTAAAAAAGGAAAGGTAAAAATAGTAACCAGTGAAGAACTGCAGCAAGGAAGAAATTCCATTAGCATATGATTTGCTGAATCAAGTCTCCCATAACTTCGGGGTACTGGATGCCTAGAGCTGTCCAAAGACACACAGACATGTGGACCAACATTTTAAAAACTGGAATTGACCCCATCAAGTCAGGGGATCTAATAACTTTGCAAAGGATACAGCAAAAAGAATTAGTGTCTGCCGAAATATTGGTGATACATTTGTTGCTTTATGCTTAAATTGAGCAATTTGCCATGTAGACATATAAAAAATGTTTCTATGTCCATAGCCAAGATATGAAGTCAAATCTCCCTATGAGAACGCAATTTATGTGCATGAAATCTTCAGCAAAGACTACTGACATCACTGCAATTTACAAGAGCTTTAGATGATGAGAAATCTCAAATGAAATACACTTTTCCTATTTTAACAAAATTTTAGATTCAAGTTATGTATGTGAAGATTGTTACATGGTATATTGTATAATGCTGAGGTTTGAGCTTCTATTGAATCCATCGCCCAAATAATGAATACAGTTTTCCATAGGTAGTTTTTCAACGATGTCCTCTTGTCTCCCTGCCCCACCTCCCACCCTTGGAGACCCCAGTGTCTACTCTTTCTATCTTTGTGTGGACGTATGCCCATTGGTTAGATTCCACTCCACTTATAAATGAGAACATGTGATATTTGATTTTCTGTTTCTGCATGAATTCACTTAGGAGAATACCTTCCAGCTGCATCCATGTTGCTGCAAAGCACATGATTTCACTTCTTTTTTTTTTTTGAGATGGAGTCTTGCTTTGTCTCCCAGGCTGGAGTGCAGTGGCTCGATCTCGGTTCACTGCAAGCTCCACTTCCAGGGTTCACGCCATTCTCCTGCCTCAGCCTCTCAAGTAGCTGGGACTACAGGCGCCCACCACCACACCCGGCTAATTTTTTGTATTTTCAGTAGAGACGGGGTTTCACAGTATTAGCCAGGATGGTCTCGATCCCTTGACATCGTGATCCGCCCGCCTCGGCCTCCCAAAGTGCTGGGATTACAGGTGTGAGTCACTGCACCTGGCCTATTTCACTCTTTTTATGGCTGCATAGTTTTTCATGGTGTATATGTATCACATCAAATGAAATACATATCAGGAGAGAATCATTATAATTGAGCCTCTTGGCCATGAAGATTGTTTACACAGTCTTAGACATCTGATGTTATATTCACTCCTATGAATATGGTTGGAGATCTTTTTATTTTTGTTTCAGACCTTAAGGTAATAGCCTGTTAAAATCACACTGCTATGAAATTATCATGTTGCATGTATGTATGTTTCTCTGTTGTTTTAAATTTTTAAATTGTAAAATCCACATCTGTTCACTTCTCCTGGGTTCAAAGAAAATTCAAAACACTGAAATGGAGTGGTAAAATTTAGAGCTAGAAAAATTATAGAACTCCTTATTTAATACCTTTGTTTTACAGATGAAGAAGCTAAAAATTGAGGCAATTCCATATTAAGAGTGCTCAAGGTCACAGAGCACATTTGTGACACAGTCAGGACTTGGGCACAAATTACGTACTTTTTTTTTTTTTTTTTTTGAGACAGAGTCTCACTCTGTCCCCCAGGCTGGAGTGCAGTGGCGCGATCTTGGCTCGCTGCAACCTCTGCCTCCCGGGTTCACACCATTCTCCTGCCTCAGCCTCCTCAGTAGCTGGGACTACAGGTGTTTGCCACCAGGCCCAGCTAATTTTTTGTATTTTTAGTAGAGACGGGGTTTCACCATGTTAGCCTGGATGGTCTCGATCTCCTGACCTTGGGATCCACCCGCCTCGGCCTCTCAAAGTGCTGGAATTACAAGTGTGAGCCACCACGCCCGGCCCTAGTACTTTTTAATGCCACAGAATTGTCTTAGGTTACAGTAGATAATCAGAGCTGCCAATCAGAGATCCTTGGAAAGCACACAATATACACTTAAGTAATTCTTATTCGCCAATAAACAAACAAGCACACACATATGTATTGTCCTCAAACAACTGGGATGTCTTTTGGCTGGATACTCCCTCTGTAATGTCTGGTTCTAGCTTTTTTTCTTTTTTCTATTTATGTATTTATTTATTAGCACTGGATCCAAATAGGTATACTGTGTTTATGCAGATTTTTAGTATCTGTAGACTGAGTAAGTTGAAATGAAGTTTCGGACATTACTTTTATAGCTGATTCAAAATAAATATTGTGGTAAACTATTTAAACAATTGCTACTCTTTTGTTATGGTCCTTGCTGTTTTACCTGTTTTTCCTGGAAAACATGCTATTCCCTTTGGAAGGCAATGTTTGCTGTAAATTGAGCTAGCTACAAACCTCTCTAGAAGAGGCCATTTGTGATAGATACTGTTTGCAAAAAGGCTGTCCATTTTGCCAAAAAGTGAAGCAAAGAGGTCTATGCTACTGGAGTTGGAGGATTTGAACATGTTTAAAAGAAGGCAGGTAATTAAGGTTTCTGATTCTTCAGAAGGCCAAGAGATACTGGATTAATAGGTACATGACACAGGGTTTTGTTTTATTTCGAAATGATTTTACCTCTCTCTCTCCAGTTAGATGCTAAATTTTGGGGGGAGGGTTATTGCTATAAGACCTGGGTCTGAGATACAGTAGACACTCAATAAATGTGTTTTAATGACTGAGTTGAAGAAAACAGTTTAAGGAACTTCTTGTCTATTTTATATGTTCAAGCCCAAAACGAATAAAAAAAGTTCAAGGTTGTAAATTTTTTTTTTAAAGCATCTGTTTTTAATAGTTCCTTCCGAGATACACTTAATTATGGCCAAATATATTAAACAGCTTTCCAGAGGTCTCACAGCTTGCTATTGCCACACAATTCTAAGATTAATATCCTTCATCCTTGTCTTCTAGACTTCTTCACACTTGTTTCTTTTTCTATTAAAAAATGATAGAGGACCCAGGGCACCTATCTGATCTCACAAATGTCAACAAATAGCGGGAGATAGAACTGGTGACTTACACACTTATTCTTTCATCATAATCTCATGCTTTGTTTTAGTAAGGATGAAACATAACCTATTTAATAATGTGTTAATTCAAATAAAACAGTTTTACCATTTTGGTATTTACAGCACATTCAAAACAAATGTGTTCACAACTACTTCTCTTGATACACTTATTAGAATATGGTATCCCATTGATTACACAGTATTGATTACACAGTATTGTCACTATTTATGTGAATACTCAGCTAAGCAAGACTTTATGAAATAAAGAATTTCAAATATATTCTCATTTAAAGGTCTTAACTCGTTTATAGAAATTCTGGTTACCATGGTGTACGACAACTGTCTTATTCATCTGTTTATGTCCCAACGTCAATTGCTAAAGATTGTTTTATTTGCTTTTATATGGAATTAAATGTACTGATATCTTTAGGGCTCCATTTGAGAACATACATTCAAATCAAAACACGAAATTGACTGTATAAGTAAATTGGCTAACGTTAACAGAGGCTGGAAAATGAAATGCTTTCCAGAGAAGATATCTTTAAGGTCTACTGAAGAAACCACTAGTGAGAAGTAAGCAGTACTTTACATTCTTGTTTATAAATGGAAAGAGTATTTATTGCCTGTCTATTATGTTTCATGCAGCTTCATAAGCACTGGGGATTCTAAGCAAATTTGGCAAATTCAGTGCAATGCAGAAAGTGTTTTCGTAGAAGCACGGGCAGGATACTGCGGGGCATACAGCGTTGCTACATATATGATGCTATCTATGGTGGTGATGGGGAGCCTCATTCTTCTGGAAGCTCTTTAGATGTGGTGCTTGAGCTGAGTTTGCAGGGCGGGTGAGGGTTAAGAATATGAAAAGGAACTCTGGGTCACGATAGCAGTGTGGGCAAAACTAGGTATAAAGGTTTTTAGCAACATGGTCAATTGTGTATTGTGGGAATCTGCTATTGCTGAAACTTTGAAAGTAAAACCGGGAGAGGAAAGAGATGTTTTAATTATTTTTATATATGAGAAATGATAACATTAAATATTGGAAAGATATTATATTGTTCACATTCTTATAAGTTAACTTGACATTCACTTAAATGCTGCTATTTTCGAATGAGGCACTGGATCCCTAATTTTAGTTTTAAGAAATCAAGACTGTACCAATGATTCTACTGTAGTTACTGTTCTATGATAGATACACATATTTGAAAATTGCTACTATAAACTCATTATTCAATTATTCTTCAGTTCACTAGAAACAAACAAACAAAAAACATAGTGAGTCAAAACATAGCTTTTTTTCAAGCCCAGAATAATTAAATTTCAGAATCCCCCAAAGCTGGACCACTTTCAAGAAAATAATTCATCTCACATGAAACTAATTTTAAAGAAAGTAATAACAATGAAAATCTGTTTTGTTAACAAGCACTTGACTTTATAAATGGTCATGAAATGATGTGGCATGCTTAATTTTAATTACAAACGGTTCACTTCTACAGATTTATTATCTTACATAAAAATGGTCTGATTGCCCTACAGAAAAATAGATAGGCAATAATTTGATCCTGGTTAGAGGATCTTGATCCTACTTTTATTCTCTTCAAATTATTACAGCAATAGCATTTTTTTGAAACAATGGTCTTTCTCAGCATTTCATATAACCAATAAACCTGTGTGTTTTGGGGGGTTTCTGTCTCAGTAGCAAAGATGCATTTCCAAACCTAATTACTGAAATCTAAACTTGAGTTTATTGGCAAATATTTTATTTATTTATTTATGTTAGTGTCGATTGTTTTTGTCATTACTGTGAAGCAGGCCTCACTTATAAATGTTTTCAAGTGTCATGACAGTTTTCCATTGTATATTATATATTAAAAAGCAATTGAGAGTCTTTAGCATTTCCCTTCTCTGTGCATCTAGGAATTCATTCTGGTTTGTCATGATTGACGTTAACTCAAAATATACCACCACGACAGAACTTCTTCTCCATCAAAAAAAGTTCTACCCTCCCAAATAAGTCAATATATTCAGCCAAACAATTGACTAAGTAGAAAGCTCTGAATTACTGCTTGACTTCCCTAACTAGATGCAGAATGCTATGGTCAACATGCAATTCCACAGCCCCACGCACACCCAATTCCACTGACAGCTGCATCAGATGGTATCTAATGGTTAATGCCAAGGAAAGCCTTCCACATATGTGAATACTCAGCTATTAGTGTAGGAACCAATTTCCTCTTAAATGAAATTCACATAGGGAAATAAACTGCAAAAAAACAAAGCAAAACTGAAGAATCTTTTTGAGAATAATGCATACATAAACTCTCCTCTGAGGTGGCAAATCTGACCTAGGTGCATTCAAAGTCCAATTTCAAAATGATTAACTTCAAAATTACAGTTGGCTGAGGGGGAAGTCTAAACCAGATGGTGAAACAAAACCAATTATGGCCAAATATATTAAACAGCTTTCCAAAGCTGTTTAAGCAAAGCAGCATTTCTTTATAAAGTCAAGTTATGCAGCCATAGATTTGATGGGAGGTAGGGGGGCAAGGTAGCACTTCCGCTTAGACTCGGGAAACTGGTGTCTTTCATGCACGCTAATACAGTTGTGTTAGGAGATACCAGAACATGTCTGAATAGGAAAAATGGCAGGGATGATTTACGCGCCAGCACCCTATTGTTTAAGAGGCATAGGTCTTAGAAGGCATAACGGACTCCAGCAATACGAGTCGGCATATACATTTTCTTTTGGCAGATGAAATCGGGTCTTGGCCACTCTGTGGAGCAGCACCACAGAGATAATTATTTTTCTTTTCTTTTTCTTTTTTTTTTTTTTAAGTTCTGGGATACATGTGCAGAACGTGCAGGTTTGTTACACAGGAATATACATGCCATAGTGGTTTGCTGCACCCATCAACGCGCCATCTACATGAGGTATTTCTCCTAATGCTATCCCTCCCCTAACCCGCCAGCCCCCAACATGCCCTGGTGTGTGATGTTCTCCTCTCTATGTCCATGTTTTCTCATCGTTCAACTCCCACTTATGGGTGAGAACATGTGGTGTTTGGTTTCCGGTTTCAGACCTCTCTATTTCATCATAGATCAGTGTCCTGGGAACAAGTGGTTTTTCAGGACAGAACACTTGTTTCCAACTGTTTCTGTAACAAGTTTCCACAAACTTAGTGGCTTACCGCAACACAAATTTATTGTCTTAAAATTCTGGAGGTCAGAAGTCTAAAATGGGGAAGTTCTTGTTGGAGAGAAACTGTTTCCCTGCCTTTGAAACCTCCAAAGGCAGTCTGCCTTCCTTGACTCACGACCCATTTCCTCTATATTCAAGCCAGCAACATAGCATCTTCTTTCCTCTCTATCCTGCTTCGGTCCTGGTAGCCTTTTTATCTCCTCTCCGTTTCTAACCTTACTGCCTCCCTCTGAAAACCACACTGGGATCAGATTGAGCTCACCCACATTTGCAAGATAATCTCTAAACCTCAAGATCCTTAATTTAGTCACATCTGCAAAGACTCTTCTGTCACCATCAGGTGACATATTCACAGTTTTGGGGATTAGTACATTCTGGAAACCACCGTTCTATCATAGGTAAAGGGCTACTTTTCTAGCAGTATCCAGAGTGAAATCATAGAACTAGAGGTACAAGGCAGCTTTCTCAGCTCAAGCAGACTGTGGAGAGAGGATAAAAGAAATGCAGAAATGGAAGATATACCCAATGGCTGGGCTGTCCCACTAACCAAATGCAAATATTAAAACAAAAATTAAAATTAATTAAATACAATTAAAAATGTAGTTCCTTAGTTAGTTGCATTAGCCTTATTTTAAGTGTTCAACAATCATGTATGGCTAGAGGCTGCCATATTGGACAGTGCAGATACAGAATATCTCCATCACTCCTGAAAATTCTGTTGGGTAGTACTATTTAGAGTAATATTCTGGAGATAATAAACCATAATACAGTGGCACAGTGGGACAAAAAAAATCGATTTCCTTGGCTGAATGCCAATGGAATTTCTTTCTCTCTTGATTTCATGCATGTGAAATACATACGAGAAATGAAGTCAAAGTGTTTACATTCAGTTCACAAAATGTTTATGCCAGCTCCATACTTTTAAAATTCTGTTTGAATTCATTTTGGGGAAAAATTTATATTCCTAAAATGACCTTCACTTCAAGAAAAAGTTAAGCCATATTGATACTAGGAAACCTGTTTTCTGGGATAAATTAGATTCCAATTTCTCAATCTACATATTTTACAAAATATTATAAGCTCATTCTCTTGACACTGGGCACAGCAGGAGGGAGAATATCAGGCAGTGCTTTGCAAAGGTTGCCATGCCCAGGGGATCTTCCTGCATGTCCGCTTCTGATCCCTCAGCTCATAACTAGAGGAGCCCTTCAGGTCAAGTCTGATATCAAAGCCCCGGCATATCTGTAGTAGAACTTTCTTAAGTGATAGTTTTTCATTTTCATTTTCACTGATGAAATGACAAGAAGCTCATAACTTAGAGATAAGCAACATGAAAGTTATGTCATCAACACAGTATCTCAATAAATAGGCTTCTGCTTGTGAGTTTAGGCATCCAGAGCTTGCAATTTGATGAATTTTGTATGAATTTCCGATGAAATTGGAAATGAGGACAAGTGCCGAGAGAGATTCATGATATTACTTATAACACCAAAAATGGAATAAAATCTACTGTTCAACACTAAACAGGTAGATAAATAAATCATAGCACGTTTGAGATATTATGCAAATTTTCAAAACATTAGAATTCTTGATGCACATAGTAACCTAAAATGCTTATGTTTGTTTTTTTCTGGTAGTATCAATAGAGATAATATATCAATTATTGTTGATTATCACCATTATTTAATGTTTATTAAAGTGATGATTTCTTTCCCTGAGTGAAAAATCCATAATAAACCATGGAGTGCTTTGAGGCTCAACAAATGTGAGTCTGAATGTTTCTTAAAAGGAGAAATATCCTAATACAAGGAGAAAGAGCTGGAAACATGCTGGAGAAGATGTGGCCACCCAAAACTAATCACGGTCTCCCTTTGAAAAAACCAGTGAACTTCAAGAATTAAAGAAAGGTCAGATTTTTTTTTTTTTTGATGGTTCATTGAAAATAAACTTTGTAGCATAGGTATTGCTTATTATTTTTTAAAGGGAAAATGCTCTAATTATTTTTTCTTTCTTGAAATTGTCTTGATCACAAAATAAAATATAATTGTAAGAACTTTGTAGAATACTATTTCTAGGGCTTGCTCATTCATTAATTTGTTCATTCATTTATTTAACCAATATCTCGTGGATGCCTATTATATGACAGATAACAGTTTTAGGTTCTCAGAATGCAAACAGCGAAGGGAATATAAGAAAAACAGGAAAAAAAAATCTCTCATATCGTGAACTTTGTAGTTTCATGGGAGGAGACAAATTATGAACAACCAGATATATTGTAAGTGCTACAGTGAGATATACGGTAGGGTTCAGGGGTACAGAACAGTGGGAGATGGGCTTTTCTGGTGATTGGCACTTGACCAAGTCATCAGCGATGTAGGATATGGCAGAAGAAGAATTTCTGGCTGAGAGTTACAACTGCAAAGAACCCAAAATGGAAGCACATTGAGTCGAAGGAGAATGACATTCTTGATGTCTGGTGAGCTTTAATTTTCATCGTCCAACTTGTAAGTGGTGGAAAAAAGCCCAGAGAACTCCTTTACAACTTCCAACATTATTTTTTTTATCTGTTCTTTTTCTTTGTTCTCCCCCTTTTCATCTTGCCTTTCTCAGCATGACACAGTGAAATGAAAGGCATTTATATTTGGCTTTTTGGAATAGAAATATGAGAACAAAGGAAAATTTCAGAAAAAAAGGAAAAGTACTGGTCCAGTTAGTTTTGAAGTCATATCGAAGGCCTGACTACTTTGGAACTTTTAAATGATTTTCATCAAGAGATGAAAAGTAGTAGAAACTCTTAGTGGAATAATTATTGACCACAATTTCTATAGCACGGCTTTTACTGGTGTTTCTACCCGTATCCCCAAATGATTAGATAGACCTCCTGGTTAACATTCTCTCCCTGCCTTAACTGACTGACTGCTTTCTACAAATGTTTGATTCCAGCCATTAATATGGTTGATCCTTTTAAACGTCTCCTATTATCCCGTCCATTCCATTAACATTGCTGCTTCACCTTTTCAGGTTCTCATCGCATCCTGGTATTTTTTTCCTGTGATTAATTTTTCTGCAGTACCTAGTTGTATTTTTTTCTGTGATTAATTTTTCTCAAGTACTGTTTCACAGCAACCAATTTCCCTCTTTTCCATGCAAGGTTCTCTATTGAGATTTTTCTTCTTTTCTTTCTTTCTTCTGAGTCACAAAATCTCATTGTTCTAGGCACACATCACGCTTGCCCCACCTCTCCAATAAAACAAACAAAAAAAAGATTGAAAAACAATTATTTGGAATTGAGGTTAAAAAGTTTTCTGCTCACCTTCATAATATCTTCAAAACCATTTGTAATTATGTGTAGGCTAGTGATTTCTGTATGTTAAAGTTATGCTTGCCATCTTATTAAATTATCTCTATATAGCAGTTGTTACGTTGATTCTTTTCAGTTTTCAAGTAACTAATCATATTATCACAAGCAGAGGTAGTTCTAGCTCTGTCTTCCCAAGTTGTAGGCCTCTAATTGCTTTCTTTGTCATAGATCTCCAAAATAATATTAAATCACAGTAAAAAACAGTGGGTAGCACCGTTCCAGTGGAAAGGTCTCTAGTGTTTGTCCTTTAAGGAAGAAGCTGGCTAAATGCTGGCTTTTGATGAAGATATAAACAAAACTAAGTATACAGATATAGTCCTATACATACACACAAGTACACTCTCATGTTTACAAAGGAGACACCAATTCTTATATAACAGATAGTTTTCATTTTTGTTAAAGAACCAGTATTGAATTTTGTCAAATGCCTTTTCAATATCTCTGGAGATTATCATGTTGCTTTAATTATTGGCTCTATTTATATGATGTGAATCATACTATTGGAATTCCTAATGTTGAATTGCCCTGGCTTGCTAGAAGAATCTCCACTTGATGGTGTGATATTATTTATAATGTGGGATTCAATTTTGTTGTGTTATTTTATTGAAGACGTTTGCATTGACACTCTGGTGAGAGTGGTTTGAGTTTTTGTTGTTGTTGTTGTTTTGATTTGTTTTTGCTTTCTTTTGGTAAATTCTTTGCCAGATTTTTCATTGATAAAATTACTTCACAAAAAGAACTGGGAAAGTTTCCGTCTATTTCTATTCTCTGGAATAGTTTAAATCAAAATTTTTCTTTTTACTCACAATGTTATTCTAGCTTCCAAAGAGTTATTTGTTAATTTAAACTGAGATGATGAGGATAGAAATGTAGACATATGTCTTAGAGAATGGCAATTGTATGAGGTTTTGAAACTGAATAATCTGAAAACAGTAAATTCTGGCATTATTATTTATTACCTGTATTAACTCGAGCAACTTACCGAAGTTTCTAAAGTCTTTGTTTACCCCTTATTAAATGGGAGTTATAATAACAAATATGTTTTTAGTAATAATCGTACCTTTGTTCTACCAGTGAATACATAGATGTGGAAATTACAGTTGTATATCACTAATTCCTGATTTCAGCGTTATTCAGTCTATAAAATGTTGAAGAGAGATTAAGGAACAAAAATGAAAATAAATTAAACAGAAGCTTTGGTGAATCAAGTCTACTCCTTCAATATTAAATTCCTTCTACTTTCAGATATGGTATACTTAGTATTAATGAAATAGGTGACCAGAAAGTCAGAGTTGAAGATGGGGAAACATTTCTATCACTAGAGAAAATTATTTCCCAAGGTCCTCTGGAACATACAAAATGCAAGTTTCCACGGGTCATACAGGCAGCTCTTCCACACCAAAAGTAAGACGAAAGACCATGATCCTGTCAAATGGGGGAGTCAGTTTCTCAAATGGAATTTTAAAATACAAATCCTCTGCAATGAGTACCGGCAGACCTGGTGTTATTAAAGGTCGTTGGAATCTGTTTTCTTAAAGTTGCAGTGTTGGCAGCTTTATCATGAGCCCTGACCTTTCAGGAATATCTACTGCAGGACTTTTATTAAAATCCTGTTCACTTTACTCATGTCAAAAAAAAAAAAAAAAAAAAAAAAAAGGCTAAGGCGTCTTGAAGGTTAATGGGCTCTGGAAGAAGCCTTCCTTTAGACATTCTTGATTTCAGTTTATAAACCATTCAGTGCATTCCCTGATGAAACAGCACCAGTTCTGCTTAGATTTTAAGACTTTAACTTAAATTTTATTGTATCCTTGAAATTATAGGGCAAATACTTGGAAGTCATAGCTCTGCTGGAAAACTGTCAGCAATATTAATATATTTGTGATTTTTCTCAAATATAAAATGATATACTGAATGTATATCATATACTGTAATTATAAGACAATATAAAGAAAATCACAAAATACTGTATAATACAATAGAAAAGAGAAAAGTCTTGTATGAATAGTGACAATTTATAAAACAAGAGAAATGCATAACCTTGGCTGAACACATAGTTTACTTAAACTCGACATCCTATTGCAAAATAAACAAAATATAAGATTGGAAAACCAACAAAAAGCCACCAAAGAAAATTAATTCCATGTTTGAACTAGAAATGTATGGCATGGGAAAATATTTTAACAAGTGTAAACTAAAGTAAGATTAAACAGAGAGTCAGTGCTTACTTAGCACATATGGGCAGGAAACGTTGATTGAATTAATATATGAAAGAACACACCAAAAATTCACAAATCTTTAGTTGATGTAAAACTCTATGTCTAAAACAAATGCAAATGCTTTGAGTTGTAGAATTTTTATTTTATTTTTGCCTCAGTTTTACAAGCGAGTTCCTATAAATAACAAATAAGAGAGTATGGTGCATCTCAGGTTTCTGTTTCACAAATTAATACAAATTTTCCCTTTCTAACATAGATACGTGGTAAGAATACAATTCTCAAAAAATCACAATGAAACAGGCACAATTTGGCCTTATTTCCACTTATCATTTAAAAATACATTAAAGGACTTTTCGTGGCATTTTCTTTTTTTTAGTTTTTAAGTTTGGGGTACAAGTGCAGGTTTGTTACTTAGATAAACTTGTGTCATGGGAGTTTGTTGCACTTTAATTCTTAGAATTTATTATTTCAATTCTAGATCTCATCAGTGAAAGCAAAAGAATTATTTTCAGGCTCACTTAAATGAATGTTACTGTACAAGTCACTTAAATAATCTGAATCGAGGTTTACTCTTTTTTGAAATGTAGAATATAATGCCTAATTCACCTGGTTAGTTGTGAGAACTGAATGTGATAATTTATAGAATCATTGAATGATTCCTGTGAACCAGGCACTGTGCAAGAATCTAGGAATACAACGTGCTGAGACCATTTCCTGACTCAAGAGGACCACACTGTAATGGGGAGACCAGGTATCAGTAAAGCAACAGCTACACAATAATGAGAAAAGTATCTAATGGTAACTTCACTTGACTCTCTGAGACAGCAGAAGTCATAGGGAAGCTGGAAGACTGGTGTCTCTGATTCTTCCTGAAGCACCTGGACTAGGGGAGGCATTACTGTTGAATTTTTAATGAGGAGAAGTTTACCAGGAGGAAAAGGGTTGGTATAAACAGGCAACTATGAGACTTGCAGAACACGGCATGCTTAAGACAACAAATCTTTCATCTGGCTGAGGAGCAGGCTCTGCCTGCAAGAGAAGGGGAAAAAGAGGACAAGGAGTATGCCTGCCTTCCATTTCTCTCCCTTTTCTATTTTCTCCCATCTTCTTTCTTCCTCTTTCTCTCTTTTTCTCTTTCTCTTTTTTTCTCCCTTTCTCCATGTCTCTGCTTCTACTTCTTCCCTTCCTCCTCCTTCCCCTCCCTCTCCCTCCCTCCCGTTCTATTTTATTTTTTCTAGTTTTTCATTGCTTTATATTCTTTGGCTTTCTTCTTTATTTTCTCCCTTTACTCTATCCCCTTCCTTTCCACATTACTCTGCTTTTCTCTTTCTTTTACCTTCTATCTGCATTCTATAACATTTCTTGCATACTTATATATCAGGCATTAAGCTAAGGAGACCTGATCCCCACCATAATCTAGCAATATCAATGTAATGTAATGACTGGCATATATATTAGGTTACACCAAAAGGTGAATTCTTTGCATAAATTATATTTAATAACACATCCAATTAGCAGGTACAATTACCTTTTGTAAAATTTAGCATGAACTTCTTTTCATATGTAAATATTAAAATATTTTCTGCTTATTACTTTTTATTTGTACTACACCAGGCTGATTTATAGGAAACATTTTGATCTGCTTGTTTTGAAATTGTGCTTTTAATTAGATTTAAAGAAATGCCCTAGGTGGTTTTAGAAATAATTTACTAACAATGTATATTGTATGAAGGTCATTTCTCATCTATAAAACAAGCATCAAAGTTCTAATTATAATCACAGTAGAACCATAAGCTGTGAACCTGATTGTATTCTGTCAAGGCCAGCAACTTTTTGATATAAAAAATGATTTTTCTAAGATGCAATCTGAAACTACTAAGGAGTGGTATGTATAGGACTTGGACAGAGGAAGTTTGAATATCTATCTATATATGTATTCATATAAATTTAGTTCTATGTGATCCTTTTTAGGGTTTGTCTCTAGTATTTGTAATCAAAAGCCTATCTCAAAACACTCATGTCATTTTATCATTTTTCTACCCATGAATTATACACTGTCTTAGTCCATTTTTGCTCCTATAACAGAATCACCTGATTCTGGGTAATTTGTAATAGATGGAAATGTATTGGCTCTCAGTTCTGGAATCTGAGAAGTCCAAGATCAAGGGGTGAGCATCTGGCTAGGGCCTTCTTGTTGCCTCTTCCCCTTGCAGATGGTGGAAGAGCAAGAGAGGGCAAGAGGTCACCAAACTTGCCCTGTGTCATAGCACATATCTTACCAGGGGGGTGGAGCACTAATGACCCAGTCACTTCATAACGGTTCCACCTTTTAATATTCTTACAATGGCATTTAAATTTCAATGTGGGTTTTTTTTTGGGAGGGGGGTTGGGGAAGAAACAAACATTCAAATCATAGCAGCCTCTTTGTAAGAATATGAAGGATTCTTATCCTAGACTGTTAGGGACTGGGAGTTGGGTAGGGGTAGGCAAGAGGGTGCGGGAGTCATCATGGGCAGAGCTGTGGGGTCAGAAACCACAAGTTTCAATCCTGGGTCCACTGCATGTCTAGCCCTGTGATCTTGAGAAAGTTTTCTCTGGGCCTTAGTTGTATTATTGCTCCCACTCTTTCTCCCATTCAGCTTCAGTTTGGTAAGTCACGACAGGGAGGGAGTTTGAATTAAAGAAATAGTGACAAAGTGAGCAGTGAGATAACTACACCAGTTGCTATATTGTCTGAAATTTGTGAAGCTTAAGTTCAAATTTGGTTTCTTAAGCATATATTCTATGCCAATGAGATATTATTAGTGGTATCCAAAAAGTAGAACATGTGGTTCTTTTACTCAAGAAATTCATAGACTTGTTAAGAAATTGACAAACATCCCCGAAGGGCTGTATCCTTTCAGTGTCAAGGAGACTCCTTGGCTCCAGACTAGCGTTCTTGTTTCTATGCAGATTTTTTAGTTGTGTTCTACAATCATGTAAGGAGATATTAATGCAGAGTAGTTTTTTGCCTCAACAAAGGACCCATATATTGACTGTCCTATATTGACTCTTCCCTCAGCACATTGGTAGATGGTGGAAGAAATGAGATATTCCAGCTGAGGAAGCATATTAGCCAAGGCAAAGAGGCAGGAGCATGCATGGTCTGGTCAAAGAACAGTAAGGGTCTGGCCTGTATTTAATGTGGAGTTGTTTCATCCATGAGTGGGATTCTAGATCTACTGACGCCGAGTGATGTCCTAGGTACTGAGAATATAAGGAATTCATGTCCAGTTTAATGGAGGTGACAGACAAATACATAGAAAATTATAACATGACAAATGGGACAAAGTATTATAGGAGTATCTTTATATAAGAATAGTAAAAATTGTGGTAGGATAAGGAACTTTGGCTTATTAATTTACTGGGTCTTAAAGTCAAAATAAAGGTTTTGAATTTGGTCTGAAACATTGAGAAGACTTGTAGATTTTTACACAGTCAAATGTTAAGATGAATGGAGTCATTTATACAGGCTGATCTGATGAATATGGCTAGGTGGGAAGGTATCTTATTTTGCTAATACTGTATAATAAATTGCCACAAACTCATCAGCTTAAAACCACACAGATTTATTATGTCACATTTTCTGTGGGTCAGGAGTCCAGGTGAGCTTGGCTGGGTTCTCAGCTTAGGGTCTCATAAGGCTGAAATCAAGGTTGGTTAGGGTAGGTTCTTGTCTGAAGGCACTGGGGAAAAACTCTGTTGCAAGGTAATTCAGGTTGCTGGAAAAATTCAGTTCTTTATTGCTGTAGCATGAGGATAATGTTTCCTGACTGGATGTGAGCCAGACAGGGCCACTTTCTCTCTGAGAGGCTCCTCATATTACATCTCACGTGGATATCTCCAACTTCAAGCCAGGAATGGCATTTGAATGCTTCTCATATTTCTAATCTCTGTGACTTTCTCTTCTTCCACCAGTGGGATAAAAACGTTCTTTGCTTTTATAGAGTGATGTGATTACATTAGGCTGATTTGGATAATCTGAAAGTCAGTTGTGCTATATACTATAACATGATCATGGGAGTGATATCTTATCATAAACACAGGTTTTGGGGATCAGGACAGGACACCCTTGGGTGGGGGATTTACAAATTTCTGCCTACCACAGGATGGGGATTGAAGTGAGAAGGATGTCGCAAAGTGGTAACCACAGAAAAAGAAGTAGGCATATAGGAAATCAACTGGATGCAGAGTTAATGTGATTGGCTGACAAATTGAATATTGAGGAATCAAAGCTACAAGGGAGAAAAAAGCAAAGAATGTTTGTGTTTTCACATCTGAATTCCTAAAACAATTTTAGAATCAAAAACAAGAAACATGTCAAATCACTTGTGTCGGGAAGAAGAGTTTCCACTAATATCCCTAGCTCCATTCTAAGAATTAGACTATTATTTTTCCACCTTAAATCAAACTATCCGGATGTTTATGTCTTAGCCGTTTCAACCTTAAACAGATATTTTTCTTATATAAAGTTTTATTGTCTATGTCTTTAATCTGAGACTTCCTCTGAGAAATGGCATTACTGAATTTGATTTCTCCAGTCCTTGAAGTGTAAGCTGTCCTCCACTTTTAACTTTTAGCTAGATAATATTTTATCGTCTACTTTTGAGAGAGGATCAGCTCCGTCTTGCCAGGATAACCATTATAGTCAACTCATTGAGCCCAAGGCAAAGACACGTTGGTTGTAGGTTGCCCACGGTGATAACCTTGGCAGATTTGCATAGTGAGGCTGCACACGAGATGAGAACGTTGCTTGTAGCCATTCTGAGGAGTCCAGGAATGCATGAAATGACTCCTCAGTCATGCTTTTGCATTTTATGTTCACATTTCTCTTTGAAGGAAGTAGGCTAGTTACGGATAGACTGCAAATGTCTATTGCAGTTTGCACTTTCCTAAGATTTCTTCTTGTAGATAATTTAAATAGCCAGAGAACATTTGATATGTTACCCTTTCAATAGGTATATGAGTGTTTTATACAGTAAATTATTTATCTTGCCTGTCCATTAGGATTCTCTGCTCTGCTAAAACCAAAGGAAAAGTGCCTTTGGTTAAAGAGATTTCTGGTTCATTAGCTTCTTAGAGCATTATAAAATATTAGTGTTTTCATGATTTAGAACTATTTGCAAAAAGATGCTTAGGGTTCTTTTTTATTCGAAGAGTTTATTTATTGAGGCCTT
This sequence comes from Mandrillus leucophaeus, assembly GCF_000951045.1. Classification (NCBI taxonomy): domain Eukaryota; kingdom Metazoa; phylum Chordata; class Mammalia; order Primates; family Cercopithecidae; genus Mandrillus; species Mandrillus leucophaeus. The sequence continues at coordinate 467,897 of NW_012108786.1, read as the reverse complement.
ATATATATAAAAATTATACAGTAGCAATAGAGGAAATTAACATAACAATAGATTACAATAAAATAAGTCACCCAAGGTAGCAGAAATAATGCCAACTATGTAGACAGAGAGCTAAACCCTAAAGCAATTTTTAAAAAGCAATTTAACTTTATTTTTATCATATAAATTTTCATAAGTATAAATTTTCAGATAGTATACTACCTTGAGTTATTTCATGATGCTTCTCCCCGTCCCTATTATGTTGTGTATTTATGTATATGTATATGACTTAAAATACGAAAATATTTCTTCTATTATTAGAACACCTTTTATTTGGCATCATAGATACTATTTAAAAGAAGATCAGGAACTAATATTTTTGTCAATTTCTTGCCATATACTTGTTCAGTATTTCTAATAAAATTTTCTGATACTAAGCAATGGGGGTGCATATATATATATATATATATATATATGCAGGTATATATATATTTGGTTTGTTTTTACTTAGCACTAGTTAATGTTCATGCAGCACCCAACTCTAAAGCAAGAAGAATGTCTTGGAATTCTCTAGAATCTTATGCAGATAGATAATCTAAGGGAAAAATATTGCTAACATTTTTAAAAACTCTCTAGTTATAAATTTTAAAATTTAATTTGGAAATCTTAATTGACTCTAATGTAGTATTCTCCAGATAATTCCTCTTCAACATTATGTTTTTAAGATTAAAAATCACAGAAATTAAAAGAAGATTGTTCACATTTTCAGAAACAGAGGGAAGATGAGGAAAATATAAATACTATATATCACTTTTCATTTGCATGTCACCACCATTAATTTAATTGTTAAACAGTTGCATCATTGAATTCTATTGTCATTTAATGGCAAAGGGCATCGACTGAAATCCATCATATTATAAATTGTTACCTTCTTATATTTTAGGAGCTGTGCATGATTCATGAACCAACTGAGAGGGCTCCAACACAATAATTTGCCTGTAAAAATTGTTTATGTTAAAATCGCTTTATCATATTTGACTAGGGGGAAAGAATTTTTGTAATGAAACTTGAATTAGGACTTTCTTGATACCAGCCATATTTATGATTTAATTTCCATAATGCCTCATTAACACAAGTGTGTACATATACTATATATGTTATATATATTTATTTACATATACTCATTGTAGAATATTAAGAAAATAAAAATTGAAAAGAAGGTAATAAAAATTACCCCAAATAGGCTGAGTGCACTGGCTCATGCCTGTAATTCCAGCACTTTGGGAGCCCAAGGCAGGTGAATCACCTGAGGTCAAGAGTTTGAGGCCAGCCTGGCCAACATGGTGAAACCTCGTCTGTACTAAAATTACAAAGAAAATTAGCTGGGCTTGGTGGCGTGTGCCTGTAGTCCTAGCTACCTGGGGAGGCTGAGACAGCAGAATTGCTTGAACCAAGGAGGTGGAGGTTGCAGTGAGCCAAGATTGTGCCACCTCACTCCAACCTGGGTGACAGAGGGAGACTCCATCTCAACACCAACTAACCAACAAACAAAATCCCAAATACTAAAACCTTAAATATTGAAGTCACTGTAAATATTTTGGTATATTTTTATATCTTTTTTTCTAAGTATGTCCCTAAATACATATCTATACACAAACATACATATGTGTATCTAAATAGATACATATTCACAGGTAGAACATGTGCACAAGAACACGCAGGTGAAAGCTATTTACACGTGCATTCCCTAAAACTATCTGAAATCTGTCCACTCATCTGCATCTTCTAGCTCCATCATGGTTAAAGTAAGCGTCCCTTATCTAGTCCACAGCTAAATCTGTCTCTTCTGAATCTCTTCTTCATATAGGAGTCATAGTAATTAAAAAAATAAAAACCTGATTGTACTACTTTCCTTCTTTAATGCCTTTTCTTGACATTCTAGTGCACTCAGGATAAAGTGGAAAAATATTGCCCTAGTCTGCAAGGCTTTGTGAAATGCAGCCTCTGCCATTTTTTCATCCATAAGCCATCCTATTCCTCTCTTTAAATCTTCTTTAGTCACACTGACCTTGATTTTCTTATCAGACACCCTAAAATTCTTTTAACCTAACATACTACTTCTTTATGTGGAAGGCATAAGATGTATCTTCTATTATAATTAATGTCCAGAGAAAATATAACATTTTAAACTTTGCCCATAGCTGATTTTGTCCTCACCATGAGTCCCTACCAGCTGATGTGAATAGAAATAATTTAACTGAATACTCACTGTATGTTAAAGCTTAGTCTAATTCAATAATGTAAACAGTCTCTTGAGGTGGTGTTCTTGGAAAAAGTTGTGTCTCTCCCAATTGTAAGGAAGATACAACAGTTAGGTTCTCTCACAGTCATGGTTGTAAACAGTGGCAGACTTGGATATGGGTCTCAGGTCTTCAACTTCTTGAACCTCAGTCTACCACTAACTCCATTATTGATGATGTGGACAAATTAAATGTCATTACTTATGGCCCCAGATAACCCAAAAATATTGTTTCAAACTAGCAACCACTTTCAGTGATACACTTAAGGACTCTCCCAGCTAAAAGCAAGAAGAAATTGATCCTATGTCATTTCACTTCATTTCATTTGAAGGAAACCTTAACATAAGCAATGGCATAAGTGGAATTAAAAAGGATGTTAAGAAGGAAGAGTGCCACCTTGGAATCCAGGAAACAAAACATGGTAGCTCAAAAGTTAGTGAGGGGTGGGGGAAGGAGAGAGGAGGCAGACAGCGAGAGCCACAGCAAGAGAGAGACATACGGAGACTCACAGGTTAAAAAAAACAGAAACAGAGCAAGTGTGTGTTGCCCTGATCCTTGTGCAGCTGACGTCTTGTGGACTGTTCCATGATGGTATGCAGGTATATGGTGGCAGGCGATTTATCAGAGTCTTCAGATCCCAAATAAAACATCTGCTACAACCACTCAGATCCACTCTTTAAATTTTCTCCGTAATAGAATCATCTTAAAATTAATGAGGCTGAGCCAGGAGGATCACTTGAGCCCAGGAAGTCAAGGCTACCGTGAGTCATGTTCAGGCCACTGCACCCTAGCTTGAATGATAGAGCAAGATCCTGTCTCCAAGAATAAAGAAGAAAAAGGAAGCAAGGAAGCAAGGAAGCAAGGAAGCAAGGAAGCAAGAAAGCAAGAAAGCAAGAAAGCAAGAAAGAAAGAAAGAGAGAGAAAGAAAGAAAGAAATAATTAATGCAGCTTCTCAGTTATTTTGGTATCATGAACAGAGTAATCTGAAAGGAGAATAAAATAATTCTGGACCCACTCAAATGTATTTTTCATAAGCTAATAAATCAACATATGCCTGTTGAGAATGTTAATAAAACTAAGAATGACAACTAACATTTGTTGAGTACTTTATGTCAAGCAGTGTTCTAACACCTTTATCCTAAAAACAGTGCTAAGTACATTTATTTTTATTCACAACAACCAACAAGGAAACTGAGACAGGGGCTATTATAATATGTCTAACCCACATAAAATACCATGTGAAAATAAAATTTCTGGATCCACAATTTTGGGACCAAATCTATAATGTGGTGCCCCCTAACCAAGTGAATCCTACCTGTAAAAGCTCTTTTTGAACCACTAAAATGTTCTAGCACCATTGTCTCACTGTTTCGTAAAAAATATTTTTAAAATTAATTCCAAGGATAAAAGATGGAAGGAAGCACCACCATCTGTTATAATAACTTTAAATCATCCATAAAGCAGGAGGGCACCTGTCCCTGCTGAGAGGACAGATCAGGTTAACATTCTGCTAGTCATCTGATATGGTTTGACTTTGTGCCCTCACCCAAATCTCTTGTTGAATTTTAATCCCATAGTTGGGGGAAGGATGTGGTGGGAGGTGATTGGATCATGGGGGCAGATTCTCTGCTTGCTGTTCCCCTGAGAGAGTTCTGAAGAGATCTGGTAGTTTGAAAGCATGTAGCACATCCCCCTTCACTCTTTCGCTCTCCTGCCACCATGTGAAGACGTGCTTGCTTCCCTTTTGCCCTTCCACCATGATTGTAAGTTTCCTGAGACCTCCCAGCTATGCTTCCTGTAAGCCTGTGGAACTGTGAGTCAATTAAACCCCTTCATAAATTACCCAGTCTCAAGTAGTTCTTTAAAGCAGTGTGAGAATGGACTCATATATCATCCTTTACTTTCACTCACTTTCCACACCTGTGCATTCCTCCTGCACTTGCTCTCTCCCTGGCTCCTCTTTGGCTCCTGCCCAATAATTCCCCTTATCTCACTGGCATGGAGTTTTTTGGAAGATATTTATTGTCAAATAATCTATGCAGAGCCACTCCTTCAGATAACCTATAATTTCAACAACCTAAAAAATAAAATTTAGTGGTTTTAATTTCACTCTTAGTGAGTTAAGGGGAATGATGCCAGTAAAAAAAAAAAAAAAAAAAAAAAAAAAAAGAAAAGAAAAGAAAGAAAATTTAATTACTAAAAGAAATACATTATGAGATTTCTAAAGCAAACAAATTTTTTCTTATACAAAACATTAAAGAATATAATGTAAGCTTTAGAATTATCTAGGCATTTTATGAAATATTTTCACTGATTTCCATTTTTGAGGATAGGTGTTTACAGAAAATTATTTTAAACCTAAGACAAAAGGCTGGCAACTTGTTTTATCTTGTCTTGGGTTTCATTTTGTTGATCTTTTGTGCTCTCAAATTGCCACGGGCTTCGGCCAGTTGTTGCACAGTTTTTCTTTGTTGGAAAAGCGATAAGGTTAATGACTGCTATGTTTTCCTAACCATGTTCCTAATCTAGCAATTTTGCCCCTTAAAGGGTAGAATAGATTCACCACTAACATATAAATAATAATTTCCTGGAGAACTTCAAAAAGATGATTAATGCCCTTGCCTTTGGGTGTCTGTTCTTTTAAGTGACTGATAGGAACAAAAGCAAGACCATACAAAAACCTTTTTGCTGTGAATAGAAAATGCGAATGGTGCATAGGAGACTGAGATCCAAAGAAGAATGAAAGCAAACCAAACTCAGGAATCAGTGGCAAACAAACGTAGCTGGTGAATTTCTACTTCTTGGAGGAGATAATCTTCCTGAAATAGAATCACAGCCAGTTGCTTTGCTAACAAATCACTGCAGGGTTTATTTGAACACTGTATTTGGATTATGCTCTTTTTAATGTTTTAGGATTGGTAAATCTGAAATTGCATATTAAAGGAAACATAAAGTCACAAACATATCTCTACACACACTTACCCGTGTCTGGAAGGTCTATACAGAAGTTTAATGCTTAAAATGTTGCCATATGCTGGAATACCAGAATCTAAAAAGAGCTAAAAGGAATGTTACAAATGAGAGGGCAGAGAAAGAAGCCTCTACCGATCATCCCCCGCCTAGGACACTGATTTAACCACTGTCTACAGAGAGAAGCACTCTCCTATGGACCGAAAACCAAGTGAGCACTCACAGTGCTGGCTTTTAACTTCATATTATTGAATGAGTGACTCGGAAGGAGAATAAAATAGTCCTTACTTGCCTACTCAGGACTATTGCCACTAATTGCCACGCCGCCACCCCTCCACCACCTGCAGGCAGTGGCAGCTTGGGTGAGGAGAGCATTTCCACGTGCTGAGGAGAGACAGCCTACAGCAATTTCAGTCACTGAACTCAGTGGTGTCCTGTTATAGCAGAAGGGAAAACCAGACCGAACTCGGCTGATGCCCACCCATGGAGGGACCATTTAAACCAGCATTAGCCAGAGGGCAATCACTGATCCCAATGGTCAGAGCTTGAGTTCCCACAAGTCTCACTACTGCTGGCTAAAGTGCCCTGGGGCCTGGCCCTAAATAATCTTGAAAGGCAGTATAGACCATGAAGACTGCAACTCCTAAGTCAGTCCTAGTGCTGAACTGGGCCCAGACCCAGCTGACTGGGGGTGAGGGTGGGGCACACAACCTACTGAGATGTTATCCAGGGTAGCTAAGGGAGTGCTTGTACCACCTCTTCCCTAATTCCAGGCTGTACAACTAACTGCTCCAAAAGAGACTCCTTTTCTCTGCTTGAGGACAGGAGACAGAAGACTGGAGAAGATTTTGTCTTGCCTCTTGGATAGCAGCTCTACTACAGCAGGACAGGGCAGCAGTCAGAGACATGAGGCCCCCTTTCCAGGCCTTACCTCCAAGATAACATTTCTAGACATACCCTGGGCCAGAGAGCAACCTTCTCACTCGAAGGAAATGATGCAGTCCTGACAAGATTTATTCACCAGGGTGAATAAATAACCAGCTCAAGTAACCAGCAGCAGTACCTGGTACTACACTGAGGGTCTTGGGCGAGGCTCAGACTTGCTGGTTTCAGGTGAGACTCAGCACTTTTCCAGCTATGATGGCTGTGGGGCGAGACTTCTGCTTAAGAAAGACAGAAGGAAGAGCAAAGGGGATTCCATCTTGCACCTTAGGTACCAGTTCAGCCACAGGGGAGTAGGGCACAAAATGGGCTCTTGGAATCCCTAATTCCAGCACTTGGCTCCTGCATGAAATGTATAAACATTCCCTGGGTCAGAGGGGAGCCCACTTCCCTGAAGGATGAGTCCCAAACCAGGCAGCATTCACCACAAGCTGACTTAAGAGCCCTTGGGCCTCAATGGAACATTTTTGGTAGTCTGGCAGTATTCCCTGAGGACCTGCAGTGGCAGTGGCCATGAGGTGAGGCTCTTTTGCCTTTGGAAAGGGGAGGGAAGAGCGGGAAGGACTGTATCTTGTGATTTGAGTGCCAGCTCAGCTGCAGGACAAAAAAAGACAAAGTAGATGTTTAAGTTTGTTGACTCTAGTCCCTGACTCCCAGACAGCACATCTGAACCCACCCAGGGCCTAGGGGAACTCGCAACCCTGAAGCGAAGGACACAATCTAGACGGTTTTGCCCCCTGCTGACTGTAGAGTCCCAGAGCCTTGAGGAAACATAGGCATAGCCAGAGAGTGGTTACAATAGATGCTGCATAAGACCCACTGCTGTGCTGGCTTCAGGTCCACCTAGTGGTGGTTGCCATGGGGGTGCTTATGTCACTCCACCCCCAGCTCCATGTGGCTCAGAACAGAGGGAGAGAAAGAGACACTACATTTGGTTGGAAGAAAGCAAGGGAAAAGAACAACAGTGTCCATCTGATAATCCAGAGAATTCACCTAGGTCTTCTCTAAGACCATCAAGATGAATCTGTATGAGTCTGCAAGAACCATAGCATTACTGAGGTGCTCCCTAAATAAGGAACAGCTTAGATAACAACACCCAGGTAATTTCAAATACCTGGAAAGCTTTCCCAAGAAGGACAGGTACAAACAAGCCAATACTGCAAAAACTACAATAAATACCTAATTCCTCAATGTCCAGACACAAATGAACATCTACAGGTATCAAGACAATCCAGAAAAAGATGACCTCAGCAAATGAACTAAATAAGGAATCAGGAACAAACCCTGGAGAAACAGAGATATGTAACCTTTCAGACAGAGAATTCACAAATAGCTGTTTTGAGGAAACTCAAAGAAATTCAAGATAACTCAGAGAAGGAATTCAGAATTCTATCAGATAAATTTAACAACAAGATTGAGATAATTAAAAAGAATCAAGCAGAAACTCTGGAGCTGAAAAATGCAACTGACATACTGAAGAATGCATCAGAGTCCTTTAATAGCTGAATTGATCAAGCAGAAGAAAGAATTACTGAGCATAAAAACAGGCTATTTGAAAATACACGGAGGAGACAAAAGAAAAAAAAAATAACAAAGCATGCCTACAGAATCTAGAAAGTAGCCTCAAAAGGGCAAATCTAAGACTTACTGGCCTTAAATACAAGGCAGAGAAATAGACAGGGGTAGAGAGTTTATTCAAAGATACAATAAAAGAAAACTTTCCAAGCCTAAAGAAAGATATCAATATCCAAGCACAAGAAGATTACGGAACAGCAAGCGATTTAACCCAAAGAAGACTACTTCAAGGCTTTTAATAATCAAACTCCAAAAGGTCAAAGATAAAGAAAGGATCCTAAAAGCAGCAAGAGAAATGAAAAAAATAACATGCAACGGAGCTCCAATACATTTGAGAGCAGACTTTTTATTGGAAACCTTACAGGCCAGGAGAGAGTAGTGTGACATATTTGAAGTGTTAAAGGAAAAAACCTTTAGAATAGTATATCTGGTGAAAACATCCTTCAAACATGAAGAGGAAATAAAGATTTTTCCCAGGCAAACACAAGCTGAGGGATTTCATCAACACCAGACCTGTCCTGCAAGAAATGCTTACAGGGAGTTCTTCAATCAGAAAGAAAAGAATGTTAACAAGCAATCAGAAATCACCAAAAGGTACAAAACTCACTAGTAATAGTAAGTACCCAGAAAAACAGAATATAACATGGTAACCATGATGTATAAACTACTTTTATCTTAACTAGAAAGACTAAATGATAAACCAATCAAAAATAATAACTACAACTACTTTTGAAGACATACAGTACAATATGATATAAACAGAAACAACAAATAGTTAAAAACCGGGAACAAAGTTAGGGTGTAGAGCTTTTATTAGTTTTCTTTTTGCTTGCTTGTTTATGCCAATGATTTTAAGTTGTTATCAGCTTAAAATAATGTGCTATAAGATAGTATTTGCAAGTCTCATTATAACCAGAAATCAAAAAACACACAACAGATACACCGAAAATAAAAGGCAAGAAACTAAATTATATAACCAGAGAAAATCATCCTCATGAAAAGGAAGACAGGAAGGAAATAAGGAAGAGAAGACCACAAAATAACAACAAAAAGGAAAGAACAAAATGGCAGGATTAAGTCTTTACTTATCAGTAATAACATTGAATATAAATGTACTAAATTCTCCAATGAAAAGAAGTGGCTGAATGGATAAAAAAAGAGGATCCAATGATCTGTTACCACATTTCACCAATAAAGACACATGTAGACTGAATATGAAGGGATGGAAAAAGATATTCCATGCCATTTGAAACCAAAAGAAGAGTAGGAGTTACAATTCTTATATCAGACAACATAGATTTCAAGACTAAAACTATAAGAAACAAAGGTCACTCTATAATGATAAAGGGCTCAATTCAGCAAGAAAATATAACAATTTTTTAAATATATATGCACCCAACATTGGAACACCCAGATATATAAAGCAAATATTATTAGAGCTAAAGAGACAGGTAGTCCCCAGCACAATAACAGCTGGAGATTTCAACACCCTACTTTCAGCATTGGACAGATCTTTCAGAGAGAAAATCAACAAAGGAACATCAGACTTAATATATACTATAGACCAAATGGATCCAATAAATATTTACAGAACATTTCATCCAATGGCTACAGAATGTACATTCTTTTTTTCAGACCATGAATAATTCTCAATGATTGACCATATATTAGGTCACAAAACAAGACTTACAACATTAAAAAAATTGAAATAATATCAAGCATCTTTTCTAACCACAATGGAATAAAACTAGAAATTAATGACGAGCAATTTTGGAAACTATAGAAATGCATGGTTAAACAATATGCTCCTGAGTAACCAATGGGTCAATAAAATATTAAGAATATTGGAATTTTGCTGAAACAAATGATGATGGAAACACAATATACCAAAAACTATGGGATATGACAAAAGCAGTACAAAGAGGAAAGTTCATACCTATAAGTGCCTACATCAAGAAAGAAGAAAAACTTCAAATAAACAACTGAACAATGCATCTTAAAGAACTGGAAAAGCAGGAGCAAAAGAAACCCAAAATTAGTAGAAGAAAATAAGTAGTAAAAATCAAAGCAGGAATAAATTAGATTGAAATGAAGAAAGCAATATAAAAGACCAATGACACAAAAAGTTGGTTTTTGAAAAGTTAAACAAAATTGGCAAACTTCTAGCCAGACTACAGAAAAGGAGAGAAGATTCAAATAAATAAAATCAGAGATGAAAAAGGAGACATTACAACTAATACCACAGAAATTCAAAGGATTATCAGTGGCTACGTTGAGCAACTGTATGTCAACAAATTGGAAAAATCTAGGGAAAACAATGGACAAATTCCCAGACACATAAAACCTACCAAGATTGAACCATAAATAAATTCAAAACCTGAACAGACCAGTAACAAGTAATGAGATTGAAGCCATAATTAAAAAATCTCCCAGTAAAAACAGCCCAGGACTTGATGGCTTCATTGCTGAACTCTACCAAACATGTAATGAAGAACTAGTAACAATCCTACTCAAACTATTCTAAAAAATAGAGGAAGAGAGAAATAGTTCCAAACTCATTGTATCATGCCAGTATTACCTTGATTCCAAAACCAGACAAAGACACATCAAAAAAAGAAAACTACAGGCCAATATCACTCATAAAAATTGATGCAAAAATCCTGAATAGGAAATCAAAAAAAAAAAAAAAATCATTCACCATGACTAAGTGGGATTTATCCCTGAGACGCAGGGATGATTCAATATATGCAAATCAGTATGATACATCATATCAACAGAATGAAGGCCAAAACCATATAATCATTTCAATTGATGCTGGAAAATTATCTGATATAATTCAACATTCCTTTTATGATAAAAACTCTCAAAAACTGGGGATAGAAGGAACATATCTCAGCATGAAAGCCATATATGACAAACCCACAGCCATCATCATATTGAATGGGGAAAAACTGAAAACCTTTCCTCTAAGATCTGTAACATGACAAAGATGCTCATTTTCACCACTATTATTTAACATAGTAATGGAAGTCCTAGATAGAACAATCAGACAAAAGAAAGAAATAAACGGCATTCAAACTGGAATGGAAAGAGTCAAATTATCCTTGTTTTCAGATCATATGATCTTATATTTGGAAAAACCTAAAGATGGCACAAAAAAACTATTAGAACTGATAAATTATGTAAAGTTGCAGGAAACAAAATCAACATTAAAAATTTGTACCATTTCTATATGCCAACAATGATCTTAAGAAAATGAAAGATCTCTATAATGAAAACTATAAAACATGAAAGAAACTGAATAGGACACCATAAAATGGAAAGCATTCAATTTGTATGGATTTAAAGAATCAATATTGATAATATGTCCATACTACCCAAAGCAATCTACAGATTCAGTGCAATTCTTAACAAAATATCAATGGCATTCTTTACCGAAATAGAAAAAAAAAAGTCCTAAAATTTATATGGAACCACAAAAATACCCAGAACAGTCAGAGCTATCCTGAGCAAAAGAACAAAATTGGAGGAATCACTTGACTTTAAATTATACTACAGAGCTATAGTAACCAAAATGGCATGGTACTGGCATAGATCAATGGAATAGAATTCAGAAACCAGAAACAAATTTACACACCTACCGTGAAATGCTTGACAAAGATGCCAAGAACCTACACTGGAAAAAAGACATTCTGGAATATTAGAATCTAAAAAGAGCTGAAAGGAATGTTACAAATAAAGAATATTCCCTAAAATAAAATAAAGCAAAAGTCATTTGGCCCATATGGTTAAAAGACCAGGGTTTAGCTAGATGGACTTTCAGGAAAAGCTCTATGCAGCCCAGTGTATAAAAATTGGGCCTCACAGTGTATTTGCAAGTAACATCAAACTATATACTTTCCAATTTCATGCTAATATCTCCTCTTTACTTAATTCCATCTCATTATCATAAATGTAGGAATTAGATGTTCATGGTCTATCAGCAATTCCTCTGGTGTTGGCTTCTTTCCAAGTGTGTCCAGGCCACATACTATTTCTATGATTAAAACTATGTGAAAACAAAGTGTTCACCAAGACCAAAATGGCCTTAGTGTTTCCCTCAGCTGGACTAAACTTTACAGAGGCTTCCTCCTGACTCTAGGTCCCTAACTTCCCTTTCTTAAATAATTTACTTTAGAAAACAAGTAATTGTAAGCTCTTTCTTTGCCCAGTAGAGATGTAAACCTTGTTTTAAAGCTTCTTGCCAGTTTTAAAATCCTGGAATATTTTCCTTAAGCACTCAGGAGCCATCACGTTGAAATAAAATCATTAAAGGGATACAGCTTACACGGGAGTGTAGGTGGGAGCCTAACTTCAAGGAGCCTTGCTCTAAGTTGTAAAACTACCTCCTGTCATGAAGATAGGAGAAAATTTACTTCATCTGTGGGTAAAGCCAATTAGCAAGCACAAATGGCCTACACAGATTCTCCCATTCCAGCTCTTAAAAACTCCTCATTCCTTTTTTTCAATGGAGTTGGGCTCAGGCTGAGTTACAGCCTCTCTCCTCTGTTACAATAGTTTTGAATAAAGTCTCTCTTGCCTATGTAACTTTGCCCAGTGGAATGTTTGCTTTGACCAGGTATATTCTGACTTTATCTTGTAATTTTCACACTTATCTGCTTTCTGTTTTCTTATTGTTTTTTAGTTTAGCCCCTTTGGAAATAAGTGGATTTTCTCAGGCCATATTACAGTTAGTCCTGTTTTTCATGACTCTGATACAACATCAAATCAAAAATTTTAATTTAAAATTTAAAATTTCTGGAATAAATTTATTTAATCATACTTCTTAAACCAAACAACGACAAAAATAACAACAAACAAAAACTTCTTGTTGATGTTTCTCAAGAGAGAAGGTTCTCTGGCTAGTTAATAAGGGTATCTAACCTATTTCATATATGTGATGTTGCTTTAGGAAGAATAAATTATTCAATGGCTTAATTAAATAATGAAATAAGACCTCTTCATTCTTCTAGTAGCTTCTAATGTTATTTCAGTTGCCCAGGTGGGGCTCCTCTGTAGGATGAACCTAGAGAGGGTACCGTGACTACTTAGGAACCATTACTGCTTATGTTTAAACGATAAATTAATAAATTGGTATATTTGAATGGTAACATGAAACTCTTAAATCCTTATAAGATTTAAATATCAAAAAATAAAAGAAATGAAAAAGAAAACCAGTGTAATAATAAAAAATAAAGAGCAGAAAGAGAGATAAGATTTATTACATACTTACAATTTGCCAGACATTTTCCCCAATGCATTATGTGTGTTATTTTGAAAATCCTAATAGCAATACTAGCAATAGGTGCTATTATTCCTAGTCTACAGATGAAGACACCATGGCTCTAAGAATACAAATATCTGCCTCAAAATAACACAATTAATAAATGGCAGAACTTGGATTTGATAATCTAAGAAGGAGCTCAGCACCACACTCAACATATTTAACTGTTACACTACAGTAGCTCTAGGCCTGCAGCCTATAAACATTAGAAATGAGAACATTGGATGGAATAAGGCAAATTATACAAAACTAGCTAAAATGGCCAGGTCTCCAGTAACAGCCTTGCTAAGTCACAAACATTCTCGTGTATGAAGAAATGTTTTTATCTGCTTCTTGCTGCAATTCATGAATATATAGTCAGTCTCAGATCCTAATGCCTAAGGAAGTGATTCTCCAAGTGTGGTCAGTATCACCTGGTAATATATAAGACGGGAAAATTCTCCTACTCAATCAGAAAGTCTGAGGGTGGGGACCAGCAATCAAGCCCTCCTGGTGAGTCTAGGCTTGCTCAAGTTCCAGAATCACGGGTCTAAGGCGAATCTTGGCAGAGATCCTTACCTCTGCTACTGTGGTGGCTCTTGTGCAGAGTTATTATCTGAATAATACCCTGCAATGATTTGTAGATTTCCAACCTGCAGTGGGCTCTACTCATTTATTGTGACAAAACTTATAGGGACTATGCCTTTTCTGAGCACAATTTGATCTTAAAGACCAAGAAACTTCATTTCAAAATCTTGGCATTTCCTGTGTTACCCAGAGTAGGGTTTGTACAAAATGCTTTCTTCAGATCTCTATTGTCAGATGAATCAATATAATGATCGCCATTTTTCACTCTCCTGTTGCCTCAAATTCAGAAAATAAAGCTATTGAGGAAATCTGTACGAATTCAGCATACCCCCACCTCAGCCCTCACACACAATACCTGAACCACAGGAAAGACACAAGATAATGTGCGGCATGAGAGTTAAAACAGAGGCCGAGTCTTTTAGGTTACTGTCACAGTCTAAAGAGGAAGAAGAGGAGTCTGGGTAGCATAGTCTGCACAGCTTAGTCTGAGCAGCATAGCAGACCGTGGCATATTGACTTGAAGTACTGTGACGTCCAAGAGGGGCAGGTGCCCCATGTACAACTAAAACCACAAAACACTAAAGAAACCATGTAACTTCCTTTACGGTCCACTCTTTTGGATAAGCAAAACCAGCTTTCCCACCTGGTTGTCAGCATCTCATCAACATAGACAAATCCATTATATGCAGAACAAGACTATCCTTAATTGTGTTTGTTTAAAGTCCATATGCAATTAATATATGTAGATGGAAGATACTATGAGCCTTTAAATAATATTATTCTTGATTTATTTTTCTTTCAGAAAACTGCTAGACAATTCTGTCTCTGTACATACAAATTAGAAGGGAGTGTTCAAACAGTAAAATGAAATAGATACATAATTAATTTCATATCTTGGTGGACAGTATTTCAATTTTGATTTTGAAATAATCCTGGAGAGGCCTTTAGAAATACACTACAAATGTAAGGAAAATAGGGTTTTTGAGTGGTCACACACTAGATCTTATTTTCATATATCTACTTTAAACTGACGAATAGAAATCAGCATACTTATTACTGGAATGGTGCAATATTTTCCCAAGATATTAATCTCAGCAATTGTGGCATAGGATACTACAACTATTAGCAAGTAGAGTGCATAACCTTGAAAAGGAAACCCAGTTAAATAGGCATCAAGAACATATTTCTTCACTTTGTATGCTCAGTTCTAACCTTGCAGGCTCTGTGACATTCAGTAAGTCTCAATATAGCTCCTTCATTTTTTTTCCTATTAAGCTTGGATTATTTTAGAGGACTGATAAGGTATTTATACAGAGTAGAAAAAGCTTCTGAATACTTTAAAATGCATGTATTATTTAAAAGGACAACAAAGCACTGCTATTTTAATATATACTAATTTCATTGTTCTGAGATATTTGAACATGTCAACATTGTGTCATTGTTCCCACCAAGGTCGTACAACAAGACATATCAAAGAAAATAAGTTGCTTTTCAATTTTGATATTTCGACTTTCTTTTAGACATTCACAGAGTTCCAGGTAGTAACATAGCTCTGTCTACCCACAGGCAGTTTGAAAACACCCAGAGGCACTCATTCTTTTTGTAGTTAGTAGGACATGGAGGAGAAAGCTGGTTCACAACAAATGTCGATTGATCTGAAAATATGAAAATCCTAAAATAGGTGGGAAATTTCATACGTAACATTACATTCCAATATAAAATTCACAACTTGTCCTCCCAGAACAAATGTCAAAATCGGTCATCAACACTTTTGCCTGAAAGGCCTCTTTTTTATTGATTCACAAAGCAAATATGAGTCTTCACTCTTATCGCCAATAAGTTGTCCCAGAGAGCCCTGCAGATCACAGCCCTTTCTTCTCAAGATCCAAAAGTAAAGCAAACACGCTGTGACCAAATAAACTACAGTAGATTGTCTACAACTTTATCCCAACTCCAATCAGCTCCAGGCAGAATTTTCAATTTAAAATCCGTGTCATATTGTGAGGTAGAGAAAAATAACTAATAATGCATTTATCACCTAGACAAATTTGTCTTAAAATGAATGCAAAATACTCACCCATGGAACTTAACAACTCTGGAAAAATGGTATTTTACAGGATGATGGTTGAAGAATTAAAAATTATGATATAAAAGAAGCGTCATGACACAGGGGAAAGATTCAGCACTCTGTGGATGATCAAGGACATTGTTTAGTGCAATGCTGATTTCAAATGTCCGGTGCTGCCGGTGAGCAAGGTAGCAGTCCTTGTGCCTGATTATCTACCTTTCTGTTTTGAACTGAATCATAGCTGTCACTGCCAGGCACCAGTGTTTTAGAGCTTACATGTTATATACTTGTTAAAGCCTACTGGGTGTGATAAATATTCAAATAACCATGCAAATGCATATTTAATAGTAAACTTAGGCAAGTGCCAGTGAAGGAAAGCAACACAGCTCTAAGAGTGCATGAAAACTAAAAGGACTTTGGGGTTTAGGAAAGGCCTCCGTAGGCAGGTGATGTCTGGGCTGTGTTTGCAGGATGAAGAGGGGTTAAGTGAAATGGGCAGGACGTTCCAGAAAGAGCACTGGGTGACACTGGGTGACAGGAGGAGCATATGATTTCAAAAAACAGTGTGACTGTGGTTGGGAGATTAGGAGGGTGAGTGTAGAGAAATTGTATGGAAATATGCTGGAACTATCAGCAAGGTCCAAATGGGGTTTTTCTTGGTGCACACTGGACAAATCATTGCTGGGCAAATTTTGTGAAGCGTATTTTAGATAACCAATGAGACTCACAACATGTAGCCAATGTGGGAAACAGTGATGTTGATAAATAGTAGTTAACGTCATAACACTTTGGGCATACAACTGAACTAATAATTTACTTGGTAGGAAACTTTAGCATGATTTCTATTTTTCAAAAAACACAGCTCTGTCTCTTATCTTCCTTCTAAAGCTGTGATTCTCCGTAAGGGATGATTTGGCTTCCTTATCCCTCCCAAGAGCTATTTGGCAATGTCTGGACACAATTTGCTTGTCACAGCTGGAGGGGGTGCTATGCCATCTAGTGGGTAGAGGCCAGGAATGCTGACCAAACATCTCACAATGCACAGAGACCCCCATAGCAGGAAATTATGTAGCTCAAAATGTCAATAGGGCTGAGGTTAAGAAACTCGGCTCTAAAGTTTTTTAAAAATTTAAAGAGTTTTCCATGGTCTCTTGACCTAACGCATGAGATAGATATTTGTGTGTTTTCCTACACAGAAAACAAGAGGAGCAGGTCAGATTTCAGGATATAAGAAACAGGAAATGCATTTGAGATGCGTATTAAACAAACCCAGATACATTGAAAGGCAAGTCTTCACTGGGAATTAAATTTGGGAGTTTTTAGAGTACCCAAAAATCAAATCCACGGAAGAAGTAAAAGAACAAAGATAAAATGCTTAGTGCAGAGCCTTCAGGAACTTCTAATTGCCAACTAGGTAAAGGAGAATAAGCCTACAAAAGGAAATTAGCAGGGGGCAGGCAGAATTCAAAGAGATAAGAGAAAAACAAGAGTGGGATGTCATGGAAACCAATGTAAGAAATTGTTTCAAGAAAGATAAACTGATTTACAGTGCCAAACGTACCCAAGAGGAAAAAACAAGGAGAGGACTGAAAAGTCTATTTTATTAAGAGACATGGCGGTCATTAGTGACCTTTGTAGAGGGCTGTCTTGGTTGAGTGATGGAGGTGAAAGCCAGATTGGAGCGGTCCAGGATTAAGTGGCAGTGTGGAGCTAGAGACAACTCCTGTACAAGTCTTTATTGTAAAGAGAAGCAGAGGTTGTAGGGGCACATGTGTGAAATCAAGATTAATATGGGACACACTCAAGTATGTTTAAAGGCTGATGACAGTGATTTCGTTCGAAGCTAGCAGTGCAATATACAGGGAAAAGTTTATAGTTTAAAGTTTCTCAGAAGGTATGAAGGGACAGGTTCCAAAAGAGATAGAGAGATACCATCTCTATTGTCACAGAAGGGACAGAATCAATAAGAAAGTTTATTGATTGTTTTACATGGAATTCACACAAGGTTTGTGACCAGATATGTAAGAAGAAATATTTATTTATCAAATAAAAGAAAAATGAGAAGTAGTTGACATTAATCACTTTTCAGTTGCTCAAACCAACCTAATCAGGAATTCGACAAGCCAGTTACATGATATGGCCTGCACTTCTCCTAACCTGCTGCTGCCCATTCTGTTCCCTTCATCCCGTGTACCTTTTTTTTTTTTTTTTTTTGAGACAGAGTTTCACTCTGTCACCCAGACTGGAGTGCAGTGGTGTGATTTTGGCTCACTGCAAGCTCCGCCTTCTGGGTTCACGCCATTCTCCTGCCTCAGCCTCCCAAGTAGCTGGGACTACAGGCGCCTGCCACCATACCCGGCTAATTTTTTGTATTTTTAGTAGAGATGGAATTTCACTGTGTTAGCCAGGATGGTCTCAATCTCCTGACCTCATGATCTGCCCGCCTCAGCCTCCCAAAGTGCTGGGATTGCAGGCATGAGCCACCACACCTGACCCCTTCATCCCATGTATCTTACCTACTCTGAGTTCTCTGGGAATGTTTCCCTGCATGCTGTAATGCTCCCTCCTTTATGCCCTAGTTGGACTCATCATAATGTACTGTAATTATTTCTTTACTGTTTAATTGCTCCACTAGACTAGGAACTCCTTCAGGGCATGGCCACATCACGTGTAGAACACTGGTGGGTGGTGCCTGGCAGAGACAGTTGATAAGTACTTGCTGAGGGGATTAGGTTTCCTCTTTATTTTTAAGGTAAACATCTCCCCATTGGATTGCTGGCTTGTATTGGCAAAATTATGCATCTAAAAAAATTACACATTGAACTATCAATTCATATATATGTACATGTATCTCTGAGAATACTTCTGAATAACCTCTTAGAATGCAGGTTTCTCTGTTCTAAGTATCTTCACTGAACAGATGGGTTAATCCTGAGATGATTAGAAAAACCAGTTAAATAGAAATTCTGCTAACTAAAAGCCAAAATTCTGTAATTAAGCCAATTAACTGGGTCATTATCAAATCTCTTTTTTCCTAGACTGTGACCTCATAGAAGGTAGAACCTTTTTCTAGCTAAATATACAATGCACTTGTCAAAATGTTTACTTAAAAATAATTGTACTTGGCTCATAGTGAGTTGAGGAGGAAAATGGGATAAGAACAAAAAAATAAATAGATTCAGGTTTCTGACACCAAATATCTATTTTCTGCTTTGACATCTAACATATATGACTAAGTCAAACAATCCTAAAATTAATATGAAACCAAAAAACACCCCACATAGCAAAAGCAAGACTAAGCAAAAAGAACAATTCTGGAAGCATCACATTACCCAACTTCAAACTATACTACAAGGCTATAGTTACCAAAACAGCAAGGTACTGGTATAAAAACAAGGATGTACACCAATGGAACAGAATAGGGAACCCAGAAAAAAAGCCAAATATTTATAGCCAATTGACCTTTGACAAAGCCAACAAAAACATAAAGTGGGGAGAGGATGCTTTATTCAACAAATGGTGCTGGAAAAATTGATAAGCCATATATAGAAAAATGAAACTGGACCCTCATGTCTCACTTCATACAAAAATCAACTCAAGATGGACCAAGGACTTAAATCTAAGATGTGAAACGATAAAAATTCTAGAAGATAACATCAGAAAAATCTCTTCTAGACGTTAGCTTAGGCAAAAATATCATGACCAAGAGCCAAAAGCAAATGCAACAAAAACAAAGATAAACAAATGGGACCTAATTAAACTAAAAAGCTTCTGCACAGCAAAAGAAATAATCAGCAGAGTAAACAGGCAACCCACAGAGTGGGAGAAAAGCTTCACAAACTATACATCTGACAGAATCTACGAGGAACTCAAATCAACAAGAAAAAAACAAATAATCCCATCAAAAAGTGGACTAAGGACATGAATAGACAATTCTCAAAAGAAGATATACAAATGGCCAACAAATATATGAAAACATGCTCAATATCACTAATTATCAGGGAAATGCATACCAAAACCACAATGATATACCCCTTTACTCCTGCAAGAATGGCCATAATTTTAAAAATCAAAAAATGATAATCTGCAATTATAAAAATATGGAAAAAGACTAAATATCCATTGACCAATAAGTGGATAAGTAAAATGTGGTATATATATGTGTGTGTGTGTGTGTGTGTGTGTGTGTATAAGTGTGTGTGTATATATGTATATATGTGTGTATATGTGTGTGTGTGTATATATATATACATGTATACATATACCATGGAATACTACTCAGACATACAAATGAATGAAATAATGGCATTCACAGAAATCTGGGTAGAGTTGGAGACCATCATTCTAAGTGAAGTAATTCAGGAATGGAAAAACCAAACATCATATATTCTCACTCATAAACAGGAGTTAAGCTATGAGGATGCAAAAGCATAAGAATAATATAATGGACTTTGAGGAATCAGGGGAAAGAGTGGGAGGGGGATGAGAGAGAAAAGACTACACATTGTGTATACTGTACTCTGCTAAGGTGATAGGTGCACATAAATGTCAGAAATCACCACTAAATATCTTTTCATGTAACCAAACACCACATGTTCCCAAAAAACTATCGAAATAAAACAACAACAACAAAACCATAACCTTAGAAGAGCAGGTATTACAAAAGTAGGAAATAAAACACAGGGGGATTCTTCCTCTTGTCTCCTTATCTTTCTAAAGCATAAATCTGTTTTAGGTGAATAATAGAAGTTCCAAAAGCAGAGAATCCAACTTATAAATAAATTCTAAATCCTATGTAAAAAAAGAGTGTTAGCTTCCATAGAACAAACTGAATAATAAAAAACAACTATTAAGGTTGAAAAGAAAGGTCAACTATAAATTGAATCCTCCATTCTGGGGTAGAAGACGAGAGCAATCTAATTCAATGCAATTTATGCAATGCTAATTGTATTGCCAATTTTAATCATTAAATGAGAAGTATGAGGAAAGAAAAGTGTGAGACAGGGCCTTCACCTTACATTGTCTAGATGAAAAATGACAGAATCAAATAGCAATACAAAGTAGTTTTATTATTAACTGCAAAAAAAGCTGTAAAGTTAGTAAGGGCAAAATCATTTAGCAAATATTTATTGAGTAGGTTATAAGGCTCAATCTTTAGGCAAAGTGCTGAGGATTCATTGTAGGTTTCAGTATTCTGGGAAATCTTCATGAGGAGGCAAACTGGAGCTAGACTATTTGTGATCACCTCAATTTCCCCAGTTCATCATTCATCCAATGACAAATCAAGCTGTACTGTTACTGATTAATATTTCTTTTAATATGAACCAATTACATCTACATTTACTTTTATTTGTACTATTCTTTGCAATGGGAATTTTCATGTTTGACAGATAACGTTACTATTTTTTAATTTAACTGAAACTTAAAATTTAAAAATTTGTCAGATTTTCCTTGCCTTATACCCTTTCTTTTAGCACTTTTCTAAGATTTACATATTTAGATTTGCATATAAAAAGTGAAAGCCATCATAAACAAACAGTTGGTGTATGTCTAATGCAGCTTTAACCTTGTCCTCTTCCTGAAGTCCCATAAAAGATAAAGGCTGATTGCCTGGAGTCCTCTTGGAAAATGAATAACAGGCAGAGAATGCATGTGCCTGCATTTGTAAATGGTAAAAGCAACTCTGAAAAATATCTATTTTTAGTTAGTACTTCTCTTCATGTACTTCACTGTGGCTGCCATTCAATTCTCTCAGTTTTCAATGTGAATATGATGTAGTTCATGTACTCCTTGTTGTTTTCCCTACTGATTATCTACCCACTAAAACACTCAATCTCTGACTTAACATTCAAAAACTCTCCATGACGTGGGCCTCCTGGTTTTATTTCTACATTTTATCCAAACTATTGTTAAACTTTCTCAAACATGTCTCCATGCTCAGTCACCTTTGCCTCTGTTTGCTCCAATAATAATCATATTGTTCCTATGACCTTATCTTATCTCTCTTGAAAGAACCCGTATTCAATAAACCAATTTCAGATGCTTCCAGTTAAGACTGATTTCTGTTTTGCTATTGTTTGAATGATGGTGGCTTTTCCAAAATTCAAGTTGAAACTTAATGCCCAATGCAGTTGTATTAAGAAGTGTGACTTTTGGGAGGTGATTACATCATGAGGACCCTGAATGGGACTAACATCCTTAAAAAAGGGTTCAAGAATACATGGAGCACTCTCTTGCTCCAGGCCATCCTTTTCACCTTGTGAGGAGACTGCATTCTTCTCCTCTGAAGGATGTAGCAACAAGGCACCATCTTGGAAGAAGAGCAATCCCCATCAGACAGCAATCCTGCTGGTGCCTCGATTTTGGACTTCCCATCCTCCAGAACCATGATAAATAAATTTCTATTGTTTATAAATTACCCAGTCTGTGGTATTTCTTATAACAACACAAATGGACTGAGACAGTCGATTATCAAAAACCACCTGGCAATACATCTATTTGTGATTTTTATGTCACTTATATTTAGAGGATGAGTATAAGAGTATCCATCCATCCATCCATCCATCCATCCATCCATCCATTCATTCATTCATTCATCCATCCATCCAACAAAAACTAATTTATTCCCTAAAAATCTATCACAAACTTTTCCCCAGGTGAGACATTAAAGACACAGTGGTAAACAAAGCAGACTCATTCCCAGATCTTTTAAAACCTGACAGATTAATAAGGGAGGCAGACATTCGGTGAACAGCAAAAATCACAGATGTTTTAGGTTAAAATGCTATGCATTTGGAGCCATCATCTTTTAACATATTTTCTGTTCTATTCATGACATTAAGTAAAGCGCAGAAATTTATCTTGATGGACCTTGTTGTGCAGGATACATTAGAAAAAGTACAAACTCCTAGAATAGAAGTTGAAAGAAATCTTTGCTCAGTGGAAAGGAATTAGTAAACATTTTGACAGCAAGCTGATTTGAAACTTCAAGTACAGCTCCTGAGATCCACGGTCAGAGAAGTCATGTTCAAGAGTTTTATAATGATCATATCCAATCACAAATGTTTTGGATATCCATGATACAAAAACAAACACACACACCAAAGAAGCACTTAGTTGGTCTGTGACATGAAGTTTTAATAGTGAAATCATAACTGAGTAAGGTGAAAGCAACTCTATAACAGATAATTAGGACTAATGAATATTTATAGATAAGATTTCTATTTATGCTCTTTATTTAAAAACGCACATTTGGCCAGCTTAAAGGTGAAATATACACTCCCTGTGTACACATCACCACATATTCAGCCCTATTACTGACTGATATAGAATCTTGGCTTACAGGCACAGAATTCTGCTCAAGATAAAATTATCATTTACAAATTACTGATTTTTTAATCCCTAAATCTTAAATTGATGGTAAATGACATAGAACTATACAACATAACCTTATAAGATTTCTACAATAAAATCAATTTATACATTGGCATTATCAGTCAATTAATATTGAAGTTTTTGAGCTTTAAAATTTTAACGTTAAAATAAATGAAATATGCATCAGAAGCTTCAGGTGGAAATACCGTGTCAAACTGAGAATCAGAACAAAATCAAGTAACACATGATCAAATCAATAGGAAAATACCTCTTCAATAAAAAATGCAGACAAGAAGTTCAAAAAAATTCATCTCTTCAGTATTTTCCAATTACCCTTCCTTGGGTATACGGACCAAGGATTTAATAGAAGCATTCTTTACCAACGGATACAAAAATGAGAATTGTTATCAGAAAAAGATCCAGAAGTTAGGTAGCCATGTTAAATTCCACATGACTTGGTTTGACAATGGGGTGGAGAGCAAATAGATGACTGTGAGGCTGGGCTGGATGCTCAGATCAGGGAGTTTCTAAAGATATTTATAGAATATTTTGTCTCTGCACTGTGGGCTTTTTCAGGAAAGCTGAGTAAGTTTTCTTACAGAATTAGAAAAATATGTATAAAGCAGCTGTAACATGAAGGAGCAGTCTTTCTTCACCACAATGAAAGAGGCTGTAAAATACAGCACTAAGGTAATATTGCAAATACAACTTAAATCCTCTCTCTATTCTTTTATCTACCTGGATAATTCCAATCCTGAACATAGATTTTTTTTTTTTTTAAAAGCAGTGGTCATTGTGTGGAGCCAAAAGGAGGATTACAATTTTTTTCACAGTTTAGAAACACTTCTGTCAAACAGGCATTATTCTCATCATCTGAAAACAAAAACAATTTCTAAATAAAAAAAATCCACTTGTGAAACCTTTGGCTTTTACACTGAATGGGATGGGGATGAAAACATCTCATTCAAATGTATCACTCTGGCTGTTGTGCTAAAATTAGACCATGGGGACAGGGCATGGGAGAAAGCAGGAAGATCAACTGGAAGGTTATTGCAACAATCCATCCAACAGATGGCCTAGAAGTGGATACAATGGAGATAAAGAGAAATAACTGGATTCTGGGTATAAATTGAGGGTAGAGTCATTCCTGATAGGTTGGACTTGATGTGAAGGTCAGAAGGAAGAGTTAAAGACGAAGCTAAGGTTTCTGGTTTGAGTGAATAGATGAACGGAGTTGACATTTACTTGTATGGAGAAAACAGAGAGAGGAACATTTATTTTTAATGGTAGTTTGGTATTAGAAACAAAGAGTCTGAGATGTTTGTTAGACTGTGCTGACTGGGAGCAGGCAGTTGTGTGTAACGTCTAAAACTCAACAGAGGACATAGCTAGAGATATAAGTCAACAGACAGATGGAACATGGAACCTGGATGAGATCTCCTACAGAGTAGGTGTAGACAGAAAGCAGTAAAGGTCCAAGGACTGAAACCTGGGGCTCTCCACTGTTTATAGATAAGAAAATTGAGGAGACACTTAAATGAGAAGGAACAGTAGAGGTTTAGTAGGAGGAGAAGCAAGAGAGAGAGAGAAACACTAAGGAAACTACAAGAAAATGTTTCAAGAAAGAGGGAATGATTTGTATCAAATGCTGCTGAAGGTAATGATTGGGAATTTTCCACTAGATTTAGCAGCATGGAGATTGCTGGTGACTTGACAGGGACTGATATGGTGGTGAGTAAAGCCTTTTTGAAATAGGTTCAGAAAGAATGAGGCAAAAGAAAGTGAAAGCAATGATGATTGTTACTTTAAAAAAGGACAAGAAAATAAGTAGGTATTTTAAATAACTGGGAAATGTAATCAGCTGAAGAGGAAATGGATAGATTGAAGGTATTGGGGGAAGGGAGGAAATGGAGGAGGGGAATGAAGTAGGACTGCAACACCAGGGTCCCACTGAAGGTTAGGAGCCATGAATTTAAAGTGAGACCAATCAGCATAGGCCTGTGGTTTTCCCCAGCCACATTCTTCCATTCTTCCTCCCAGGGAGAGGCAAAGCACAGAAGTTTCACTTAATCAGCATTGCTGTTTTTCTGAGCAAATGTTAGGAAAGGGAGAGAAGCAAAGAAATCAAAGGTGATTGCAAGGGAGTCATAATGATAGAATGTGAGACTAAAGCTAAGTGGAAGGGAAGGGAGCACATGAGTGAACAAGATATAGAAAAAAGGTACTTTTGTTACAGTTAATTTAGAGAGCTTCAGGAAATGAGAAGCGCAACTTTGGAGCAGTTGTAGCTAATGATTATGTTGAGTTCCAGGAGATGATCTTGGAAGTGAGTGACTAAGACATGCTGGAGGAAGATATCAGTGGAGGAGGTCCAATATTTAAGAGATAGGTTCATTGAAAGAAGGGTCTACATGGATATTGAAAACTCCAAAGAATATTACAAAAGGGTTATTGAATCATGGAGCAGTGAACCAGGCATTAAAATCTGCAAGGATGATGAGGTAATGGGCCAAGGGTCTATACAATTCCTTAGAGAGGAGGTTTAGTGAATTGTTTATTCCTTAAAGACAGACACAGTGGAAAAATGGCTTTGGAACCACTTCAAAAATATAAGTAGTGTGTACTCTATAATTATTAAGATTATTTAAGGTCTGTTCATCATATTAAGCATTTTAATCAGGTTTTTCTTTGGGCATTTAAATTACTGCTTGGCTGATTCCATGATCCTTGAAACAAACATCAGCTAGCTAACCGAACTTAATTAAGAGACTCCTATAAATTAAATTCTATGACTTTCATAACAACTACAGGTATTTCACAAGAACATAATTTAGGGAATTAGGTGGACAGAATGTGCCTTTTATTTTTCATCATGTGTCTTGCAATTAAAAGAAGTCCTTATATCTCCACCTATTGTATAGGACACTTAGAGCCTGGTGGTGGTCGGCCTGCAAAGTCTTAGCAACTGCTATTCAGTGCCAGCATCTGTTCGCACTTCTTGACTGGTCAGAAAAGTAGCTCAATCATTCATTATCTACAATTGACTTCTTACAAAGAAGTTAATTTTTTTTTTCCTTTTGCCAAACTCGTGTGCCGTAAAGTTATATATTAAAATTATCATTAGATATTTGCAATTGGAAAACTCGGTTCCAAAGCAATAATAACAAAGTATTTTGTGAGCTTAAAAATATGTTCAAGTATTTAAAGCGTTTTGAAAAACTACATTTACTACAAATATAATGCCACAGGAGGTAACTCTGATATGTTTACCACATCCATTTCAGTGAACTTAAAATTGATCCTCGATGTAAAGAAGGTATCCATACTCAAGTATAAGTTTAGTTAATTATCTGTGACCATGTTCTGCTTAGATGGTATCAGTATTAATGATCCTCCTGAACTATCCCTTCAAGTGTGTAAAAGTAGTTAGTTAAAGAGATTGCATCTGTCAGGATCTAAACAGGGTCTAAACACCCCAGGAATGAGGCATGGGCTTATTTTCTTCATTATGGAATTATTATAAATTTAGGATAATAGCAGAGTAAAAAATTGCATAAGGCAATTTAAATACTATGAATTACATAATCAGTAGTTACACATATTATATATCAGATTACATATACAGTATGTATATATACACATACAATGTATATACTGTACATATACACACATACAGTGTATAAATTGAGGGTAGAGCCATGGCTAAGAGGACTGGATGTATGGATGTATATATACTCAGTGTGTGTGTATATATACAATATATAGTGTATGTGTATATATATGCTATATATATACTGTATATATACTGTATTTACACACACACACACACTATTAGGCCATTCTTGAATTGCTATGAAGACATGCCTATGACTTGGTAATTGATTCAGAAAAGAGGTTTAATTGGCTCATGGTTCTGTAGGCTGTGCAAGAAGCATGTTGATGGCATCTGCTCAACTTCTAGGGAGGTTTCAGGGAGCTTTAGTTATGGATAAAGGCAAAGAGGGAGCAAGCATTTCAGAGGGCAAGAATGGGAGCAGGAGACAGAGATGAGGGGGCAGTGCCACACACCTCTAAATGACCGGGTCTCGTGTGAACTCAGAGCGAGAGCTCATTCATCACCAAGGGAATGGCCCAAACCATTCTTGAGGAATGCACCCCCGTGACCCAAACACCTCCCATTAGGCCCCATCTATAACATTTTAACATGATATTTGGGTGGGGAAAAATATCCAAACTCTATCAATATCTATAGATGTATATATCTTTATGCATATATATCTCAACACACACACACACACACACACACACACACACACACAGACATATCAGGACATGTCAGATCACTAGATATTTTAATAATATTAAATAGATATTTTATTTTTGTAATTTAGATAATATGGATAAATAAACTAGTTATTTGTATTCGTATTTTAACATTTTAAAATCGAATGGATGCTGTGAGTATTTTGAATGAATAGAAATGCTGGTAATCCTCCAATGTAACATTTCTATATGGAAAGAAACTCTACAATGTCTACCAGGTATTAATATTTTTCTATCATATTATAGTTGCTATTTCTCTAATTTCAATATTTTTATATATACATGGCTGAGTTACTAGCAGAAACCTGGTTATTAGAAAATCCTCTCAGTGGAAACGAGCTTTTAAAATAACGTTTTACATGATGCTAGAGACTGCTTTTCAGAACACCTACTCATTTGTTAGCTGCTAAAATAACAATGAGGCAGTAATAGCTTAATTCAAAACAGTGATAATATATAATTCATAAAGGTCAAACCCAAACTCTTTGAATAGAGATTCCATCTATGTTCCTCTTAAGTGTGTTTCTGTACTTCAGGGATGAGCTTTTTTTGTGAAGATTGCATTGCAATACTTTCCAAGAATTACGTTTTTATGATCCTCCTTTGGAGGGGAACATCAAAAAGGAAACACTCCTTAACTTCCTTCCTTGTCATAAATTTTGTATTCTCAGAGGACTAGATTACAAACATTGACAAAATTTCAGAGTCCTCCCCTAGGAACTCATGTCCACAACTGGGTTCTGCAGTTAGAATTGTTGGATACTTCCAGAAATTATTAATACAACATTAATACAGAGTAAAATTAATGACAAGTATTTTTAATGTCAATCATATGCCATATAAAATCAGACAATGAATGCAACATTAGTATTTCATAATTTCTTTAAACATCCATTTATTTCAATGAGTTTTTTGAGGGAGTAACTTTCAAATATGCATCCCTGCGTTGGTGCTACCAAAGGGATGTTACCTGTTGCAGAAAGTGACAGAATGAAATCATAAATGTGATCTTTTGCTGTATGAAATACCATGACACTTTTCTTGACCCTCAATAGGTATCATTCAATGAATACATTAGTTATTTGGAAATATTTGGGGAGCAATGTTGAACACATCCCATTTCTAACCTCATTCTCCACTTGTTTCATTACTCATGACAGCACTGCAATATTTAATGAAAATAATTCATTTTAATGTCACCAATGGTGGTACTCAAGATGTACCTGTTTATTTTGTATTCAGAACACCAAATAATCCTATAAAAATTATACCTAATACCTTAGAATGACTAGGTGCTGCTGGAGGAAGTATTTTCTACAACACCTCAATAGAGATGGCATTTCAACATATGACCTTCTCCGTATACTGGACTTAAATAGTAAGCGCAAATTATTACTCTCATTTCTAACAGTATACATTGGGCGAATGGTGCAATTTATAATCTTAGAAAGTGTATTCCATCAGCAAGTTTTTGTTTTTTGTACCTCGTCCCAATAGTTAACATTGAAATTATTCACAAAGATTAACTCGTGCCTTTGTGTGTCTAGTAGAATCTTTGCTTCTAAGCTTTATTTGATAAGATGTCTGGGTCGGGAAGGAAAATTTGACTCCTATCAATGATCCACCCAGTGCAGCAAGTGGCATTGCAAAGACTCAAGAAATACCTAATGACACCCAGATTAGAGAATTTTGGAGAGATCACAATCTACAACTCTTCTAGAGCTTCAACTCTGAATACATCCTGCAGGCTCATGTGCTTCTTGGATCACATCTGAGACCAGATCAAGAAGAATTATTTTCAAATTTGATGCAGTAATGTTGCTAATATACTAAGCCAATACCTACAAAAACACTGGTAGATAATCCAAATGGGAAGCTCCAGCTGAGATGTATGCTAACCCTGTAAGAAAGCTTCCAAGAAACTTGAAGCCAAAATTTAAACTCAGGCACAGGAAATATCATAACTTCTGCCTTCTTTCTCCCTTGGTCTCAGTCTTCAATCATGATTGTAAAGAGGCAATTTTTAAATGAAATTATTAAATAAAAATAAGGCATCTTGCTAGACAGTATATGATGTAGAACATAGAGCTCCTTTTTTTTTTTTTTGCTCTTTTTAATATTCCAAATAAATATCAAGAAAAAAAATTCTTCTATACCCCGGCCATATATCTGCATCTTTGTTGTTGAATAGAAGGCCCACACAGCTAAAAATGCTGCCAGGAGGCTTTGGTGGTGGGAATGAGAGGGCAAGCAGGGACTCCTGTGGTGCCAAGCTCCAGCTTGAAAGCAACAGGGAACTTGCCTGCAGGCTGGAAGACAGCAGGGCAGGCAGGGGCTAGAGAGAAGAGAGGAAGGCCTGTATTCTCCTCCCTGGGGAAACAAACATTCACTCTGAAACTGTACACTTCAGTGGCTCTTACTGACTTGCTTGTATCATCTTTCATGTGGTGGCTATGGATTCAACCTTTGAATACTCATTGAAATTTTTTTGGCATTGGAAATCTTTCTTCATAGACTATGTAGGTTTTATTTTTAGGAAGCATGCTTTGAACCACAGTATTGCTGAGTCCATTTAATAATGAGTACTTTGACCACTGAGTTCAGCAGAATTTTCATTCTTTGTCAGACACAGTGGTCATGAAAGTTTCTTTAGACTTTGTTCACCAGTGAGAATAAAGCTGGTGCTTTGAGGACTGAAAACATTACCTAAAGCTTTTTACTTACCCCTAGACTCTATCCTAACTTGCAGTAAAGTAGACCGTTGTTAAATTTGTCCCACTTTCTCTTATAGAGAAAGTGACTGTTGTCCTTTAAATAAGCTGTATTGATTATTAATGGATGGCATGGGATAAGCCCATTTGCTAGCCAATTCTTTGAAAAACCAGACCATATTTTTCCTTTTGCTATAACAACATGCTATAATATAAGTGAACTTGTTTCCCAAGCCAGTCAACAAAGCTTAATCCTAATTATGACTCACTGTCCCTAATTTTTAGACTATCATTACTCTGGGGAAACACATTTGCAATTTTACATTAGGGTGCAGGAAAATTTTTCCCTACTAAGTGATAGCCTCGAAAATAATAAATTGTGTAAGATGAACAAGCCCAGACATTCTCGGTGTGACTTTATTAGTTCCCTGCATATCCATGTCTATATAATAAAAGGGATATCATGGCTTATGTGTTCTGAAATGGAGAATAAAGGTCCATTTCAGAAGTCAGAATCAGAACTTTCCCAGTACCATAGACATAGATTGTTCTTCAATCAAGTGCTCACACACCAGGAACCACCTGCTCAGTAAAAGCTGTGCTTTCCTTTCCTTTAGGAACAACAACAAAAACCACCAGAAATCAAATTTTCTGATTTTCCATCAATGAATCTTTTATTGTAGAAATTTTCAGGATGTGTTTAAGAAGAATATTATTCATTTAAAAAATAAATAAGTACCACAGAACTATGCTTTCCATCGCTTTGTAAAACAGTGAGTATTGGCATATAATTGTTATTGTATGATTGTACTGTTATGTAGTTATAAATGACTTTTACAGAACAAAGGAAAGAAATTACCTAGAGAAACATGAATTAACTCTTATTTCACTATGTTACTAATTGACTTCCCTTATTCATCAAACCAGTTTGATAGCAAACGTTTTATAATAATTGCATTAACTTTTATGCAAACTTTAAATGG
Source organism: Mandrillus leucophaeus (assembly GCF_000951045.1). NCBI lineage: Eukaryota > Metazoa > Chordata > Mammalia > Primates > Cercopithecidae > Mandrillus > Mandrillus leucophaeus. Next base: position 436,782 of record NW_012108786.1, on the reverse strand, counting down.
AACTCTTAAAAAACTTCCTCTAGATTTTAATTAATCTCGAATATTTAATACACTTTTGCATAACTTAAGCAATAGCTTATCTTCTTTCTTGCCTGGGGCTCCTTGAGCTTTAATTAGTATGCATCATATCTTATAAAATTTTGGTGTTGCTTTTAAGGAACAATAATTTTGATCCATTTAAACTCACTGTCATCAGATATGGGTTCCATACAATAATAATGACTTTGCAAAAGGAAAAGAATAAAAATGAGGAAAGGAAAGGAAGTTTTCCAAAACTGAAATGTAACTTGTTTTTTGTAGATGTTCTCTAAAGTGCAAAAGATGAATGTTAGAGACTGAATGTTTATGTCCCCCCCAAAATTTATATATTGAAACCCAATCTCCAACGTGATGGTATTAGGAGATGGGGCTTTTAGGAGAGCCCCACTTTCATGAATAGGATTAATGCTGCTATTTTAAAAAAAATTCTGGCACGCTCCTTTGCCTGCCTAGCATGTGAGAACACTGCAAGAAGATGGCCATCCATGACCTGGAAAGCAAGCCTTCACCAGACACCAAATCTACCAGTGCTTTAACTCAGGCTTCCCAGCCTTCACAACTGTGAGAAATAAATTTCTGTTATTTATGAGCTAGTCGATGGTATTCTGTTATAGCATCCTGGATAAACTAAAACAATGAGTTATAATATTCTAAGCCTCTGTGATACATAATCGTGGTTGAGATGATACAGTCAAAAGGCAAGGATGATAATGAATATGCAGTATGAAACTGAATCTTATTTATTTATTTATTATTCATTTAGAGACCTGAGTCTTGCTCTGTCACCCAGGCTGGAGTGCAGTGACATGATCTCGGCTCACTGCAACCTCCGCCTCTCGGGTTCAAGTGATTCTCCTGCCTCAGCCTCCTGAGTAGCTGGGATTATAGGTGCACGCCACCACACCAGGCTAATATTTGTATTTTTAGTAGCGACGGGGTTTCACCATGTTGGCCAGGCTGGTCTCAAACTCCTGACCTCAGGTGATCCACCTGCCTTGGCCTCCCAAAGTGCTGGGATTACAGGCCTGAGCCACCACACACGGCCTCTAAAATTGAATCTTATGCAGATGTCCTAATACCGGTCCTACTGGTACCTGCAGGCAGGAAAATGGATGTAAGTCTTCAGAGAAAAACAGCAGCCCTCCCATCCAGCCCCAGAGGCTGGTTTATGGCTGAGCACTTGACCTAGCAACTGAACCATATGTTGATGAGCAATGTATTACTAGATCCTGGAGAGAAAAGATAAACTGAGCCAACAAATTTCCTGTCTTAAATTTGAAATAAGATATAAAAACAGTTGGCTAGTCTGAAACAAAGGGGATTGTGGAGGGATCTCAGGACAAAATACGGGGCACTGTGGAGTTGTATTGGTTCTGATGGTTTCGGCTGTACACCAGAAACCCAGAGTCTGCATTCACAAAAAGAGGAATTTTATTGGCTCAATGTGGAGTTGGGCATAGGCTTGATTCAGTGGCTTGACAGTCACCAAGATTCTGGTTTATTTCTCTTTCCGATTGTGTTCCCCACTTTTTCTTCAGCCCAAGGCCAACCTGCTCATGATCACACATGAGTTTCAGGCTGTGTAGGAATGTTCTTGAAATACTCCCTGTGGCCACAGGTTGAGACATTGATTGTAACTGAAGAAAAATCAGCTTCTCTGAACCCAGATAGAAAACAGAGGCTGTTGGAAAGGAATTGGGTGTGAATCACCCACAGGAAGTCATTGCTGAGAAAGTAAGCAACATATGCCCATCACAGAATTTATAAGACTGCAAGAACTATAAACAGAGAAATTCAGTTGGTTTGGGATTAAAGGAAACAGGTAAGTGCAATATAGCTCAGATATTTTAACACAGAGCATTTGGGTGAATATTCATGAATGCATACCTTTAAAGCTCTATTGAATCAAGAAGTTTCTCTAGTATAAGCCACAGGAGGTTTCACACTTATTAGGTAAGGTGACCATGCACCTTGGCCTGTCCAGTGCAGAATCAGTTCACACGTGTTACATTCCTTCCACGATTAAAAAAGGCCTGGTTTAGTGGCAAATGATATGGTCATTCAACGGTTACACTCCCTACTTACGAATTTTCACGTATTTTTTTTCCTAATCATTCTTTTTCCTAATCAAGCTTTATAAGTTGTTCTTACTTGGTGTATTGGTCCATTTTTATACTGCTATAAAAAAACTACCTGAGACTGGGTAATTTATAAAGGGAAGAGGTGTAATTGACTCACAGTCCAGCATGACTGGGGAGGCCTCAGGAAACATAATCATGGCCAAAGGTGAAGGGGAAGCAAGGCACTTTCTTCTCAAGGCGGCAGGAAGGAGAAGTGATGAGCGAAGGAAGAAGAGCCCCTTAAAAAGTCATCAGATCTCATGAGAAATCACTCCCTATCACAAGAACAGCATGGGGGAAACCATGCCCATTATTCAATTACCTTCACCTGGTCTCTCCCTTGACATGTGGAATTATGGGGAATACAATTCAAGATGAGATTTGGGTGGGGACAAAGCCTCATCATATCACTTGGACTAGCTTGAGCTGATCTCTCTAGAAGACATGTCTATTAGAAAGAAATTTCAAATTAAGTAGAAGGCAGAGCAGCACACTTTACTAAGAAAGACCAAGGTGGGAGAATAAGGGTGAGAGCTTGGAAAGAGGTGTAAGTATAGGCAACTGTATTCTCCCACCTGAAACCACATTTTTGGAGGCACACAAAGGTGTAGGGCTACACGGATTATTCTGTGTGGCTGAGGGGAGTCTAGAACATTGTGTTCTGGTGACAGGTGATAGAGTCTTTACTTTGTCTTGCCCTCTTTGGGTTCTGTTTTCTATCAGTTCTCAGATAGAGAATCCATTTCTTAAATTCATTTGAATTTTATTGTATCTGTCTTTTAAGTTTGTTTATTCATAACTAAGAACCCTGACTTACAGTTCCTTGCAATGAAAGTGCCAAATTAAGAAAAAGTTGCTGATAGTGAATCAAAAAATAAGTCAGTCAGTCAGTATCAAACAACCACACGTTTAGATATTCTTTTTTTTAATGTTTTTGAGACAGACTCTTGCTCTGTTGCCCAGGCTGGAGTACAGTAGCACAATCTCTGCTCATTGCAGCCTCCTCCTCCCAGGTGCAAGGGATTCTCCTGCCTCAGACTCCCGAGTAGCTGGGATCACAGTCACCTGCCACTGAGCCCAGCTATTTTCTGTATTTTTAGCAGAGACTGGTGTCACCATGTTGGCCAACTCCTGACCTTGGCCTCCCAAAGTGCTGGGATTACAGGCATGAGACACCACATTCAGCCTCTCTACGCATAGACACAGTGAGTGCTTGAAAAACCATTTTCTGTTTCCTTTCTAATATGTAATGTAAGACATGGCACTCCAAAGATAACAGGAGATGCAAGTGAGAAACAGAAGTACATAAAGCTTTGAGCAAACTTCAATTGGTTCCTACAGTCTTGCAAGCACTGTGCCAGACTATTTCAGGTGATTTCTACATCATCTGCATTAGTTTATTTTTCCTGGAAATGGTAAGGGAAAAGAAAATAGGCTTTTCTATTTTATAAACCATAACACACCAAAGGCCCGCATCACTGATCTTTTTTGGCCCTACCTGAGCTGCATTTTTCACATATCTGGGGGCCCAGATGCAGAGGCTGGAGCTCTGCTGTGTTCAAGGTGTGGCCTACAAGCAGCTGCGGCAGCAGCATTTTGAAGCTTGTTAGGAAAGCAGAATCCCAGTGTTCTCTTCAATCACACTGAGCCAAACCTGTGTTTTGACAAGATCCCAAAGATTTGTATGCACCTAAGATATTGAGAAGTACTGAAATAAAATACTTATTCTCAAAAAAATATTGATTTATTCTTCATACATTTTTTTTCTCCTCTTCGCCCGACACTTACCTGCCTGAGCTTCCATCTCCAGCCAACTGCTCTCTCACTAATCCCTGTTATTGAGAGTATTCTTCTTGGCACAGATATTTACCATGTAAATAACTTTTGGACTTTCATTTCCTTACTGATCTGTATCAACCGCCCTACCACGTTCTCATTTTCCTTTCCAGCAGTTCTTTAGAGAGTGCTGTCTTAGGGGAACTGTTGTTGTGTTGGAACAAGCTACATTTTTACTTTGAATACTTTTCTCCAACACTGCTATTCCCTCGTGACATCTGAAATCTAGTTTCTCCATGAAGAAAACATTCTACAGTACAATTTTCGATAAAAACCAGCCGTTTTCTTACTCTACTCAATTCACTGGCAAAGTAGAAGGGTGTAGAGCATTCCTTGACTCTAAACCATTATTTTAAAACTATGTCCAGTAAACTCTTTTCTGATGTATGCACTTCTAGAATTTTCTGACCATTGACTCGAAGAGGATGGGCGGGAAGACACTGGTAGGAGAATTTTGAGAATGAATGAGTTGACATGGGTTTCCATTCTAACAGGCAAAATGTGATGACAGTATGTGTATGCTTAACCACAAACACGTATGCACGTTCCAAAAGTTTATGAATTCCTTGGACTACAGACTAAAGTGTAAATTCTTAGAATGTTTTCTCAGACATTTGAGGATTTCGGGAAACTTCTTATTTCAGCTGTGTCACATGCCTTAGTTTATATGGTACATTTTTCCAAGACAGCCTTGCCCTCTATCATCTGATAGGAGCTTTTCTGTCCTGGAAGGACTAGCTTTAATTCTGTTTCACTCATAAAGCACTGCTAAATTCCTCCATTTAGAATTGTTCTTTTCCTTCTTTAAAATTTCATAGTCCCTTTTTGTGCTACTATTATATTCATTCTACAAAAAAATGTATTTAGAGCATATTGCACATCAAGCACTCTGTTAGGCGCAGAGACACAATGGGGCATGAGCTCAGGCCTGTTTCCCATTCTCGGGAAGCTCAAAGTTTAGAAGAAGGAGAGATATAATTACAGTCTTGAATGTGTGATTATACACAGGTTAAAAAGAGCCTAACCCAGTCTTACAGATCCAGAGATGGCTTCCTTAATGGAGTTTATCTATGAATTGAGATACGAAGGATAAGAAAGCAAGAGAGAGAGAGATGGGTGGTGGGGTGGAGCAATTCTAGACCCAGAGAACAGTACAGGCAGGGGCCCCACTGAAAGAACATCTGAGGCACTGAGCACAGGCCAGCGTGGCTAGAGGGGATGGAGGGGAGTGATGTGAGATGAAGCTGCAAAGGAAAACAGAGGTCACCACAAGCGGCTAATACACTGCTTTTAAGGATCTGGGTCTTTTTCTTAAGGGCAAGAAGAAGTTACTGGTGAATTTCAAGTAGGAGGTCAGAAAAAGAACCAGTATACTCTGCCACTCTCTTTTGAAATCCTTGAAGAGAGGCTGGATCACCTTCATTCTTGAATACCCTAAAATGTCGATTGTCTAAGCCTGAAGTTTGATAACTATATTTTAAATTTTTGGAGGAAAAATATGAAATATATGGCTTGAAAAATAATATAAATGGTACATCAAATGTGTTTTTCTGGAAGCATGCACTTTTTTACTATTTATATTTTATAATCTTTCAAAACACCAACTAGGCAGAGAGTGCTATCTGTCTATCTCATTACAGATTTTCCTCTTCCACCCTAGCGATAATCCTCAAAAGTTTTAGCAGGAATATTACCACCTAGAATGAAACTGCAATTCTCAGTCTATCTTGCATCTCTCTGTGGTTGTGATTAAATCTGGCTAATGAGATATGATTGAAAATGTTGCACAGAACTTCTGGAATGGCTTTTTAAAAGGGAAGGTGAACCTTCCTACTTTCTTTACAAAAATCACATGAAATTTCTGGAGTTCTAGCAGCAATGTTAATCACTGAGAGAACAGAAACCATGAGCTAAGGAAACTGGAGCAGAATGTTTCAGTCTGGATCTCGGATAGCTTTCTAGAGTTATTATACAAAGCCTGAATAGTCTATTTCAGACATCTTACATGTGCAGAAATGAACTTCAGATTTGTCTGGAAAACGAATTGGGTCTCTGTTCCTAGCAGCTGAAAGCACTTTCTTACTGAGAC
>NW_012108786.1:428438-429938 GCF_000951045.1 Mandrillus leucophaeus | reverse complement strand
AGAAGTTGCAAGGATCTCTTTACTCATCTGTGGGCAAGACCAACAAAGAAGCTAGGGTGCTCCTTCTTGCAACACATCATCCAGCTGGAACTACCTAGAGAAATATTCCACAACAGCACTAATATTAATAGCTTGTGAGCCACATGCCATATGTAACTTAAAATCTTATGGAGGTGACAATAATATGAATATTTTATTTAACACAAAATAAAATGAATACAAGAATGATCAATGAGCTATCTTATATTCCTGTATGTGTATGAAGTATTCACTATCTGTTGTGCATTTTACACTAACATCACATCTCAGTTAGAACGGCTGCTTTTTAAGTGTGAAATAGCCACAAATGGCTAGTGGCTGCAGTATTAGACAGTATAGCTCTGCACATCTTCTGCTTTCCTTTCTACTCCAGTATCTCACTACCTGCATTTCTTTGTGTTTTGTTTTAAGTTCAGGTGCACATGTGCAGGTTAGTTACACAGGTAAACTTGTGTCATGGGTGTTAGCTGTATAGATTATTTCATCACCTAGGTTTTGAGCCTAGTACCCATTAGTTATTTTTCCTGATCCTCTCCCTCTTCCCACCCTTCACCCTCTGATAGACCCCAGTGTGTGGTTTTCCCCCTCGATGTGTCCATGTGTTCTCATTACTTAGCTCCCATGTGTAAGTGAGAACATATGGCAGTTGGTTTTCTGTTCCTGTGTTAGTTTGCTAAGGATAACAGCCTCCAGCTCCATTCATGTTCTCAACAAGAGATATAATCTTATTATTTGTTATGGCTGCATAGTATTCTATGGTGTATATGTGCCACATTTTATCACCGATGGTCATTTAGGTTGATTCCATGTCTTCGCTACTGTGAATGGCGCTGCAATGAATGTCTGCATGCATTGTCTTTCTAATAGAATGATTTATATTCTTTGGTTATATACTCAGTAATGGGATGGCTGAATCAAATGGTATTTCTGTCCTTAGGTCTTTGAGGAATCACCACATTGTATTCCCCACAATGGTTGAACTAATTTACATTTCCACTAATAGTGTATAGCATTCCCTTTTCCCCCCACAGCATTGCCAGTATTTGTTATTATTTGACTTTTTAATAGCCATTTTGACTGATCTGAGATGGTATCTTATTGTGGTTTTGATTTGCATTTCTCTAATGACCAGTGATGTTGAGCTTTTTTTTTTTTCCATGATGGTTCATCTTAAGTATGTCTTCTTGTAAAAAGTGTCTGTTCATGTCGTCTGCCCACTTTTTAGTGGGATTGTGTTTTTCCTTGTAAATTTGTTTAAGTTCCTATTAGATGCTGAATATTTGACCTTTGTCAGATGCATAGTTTGCAAAAATTTTCTCCCATTCTGTAGCTTGTCTGTTCACTCTGATGATAGTTTCTTTTGCTGTGAAGAGGCTCCTTAGTTTAATTTCATCACGTTTGTCGAATTTTGCTTTTGTTGCAATTGCTTTTGCATCTTCATCATGAAATCTTTGCCTGTGC
>NW_012108786.1:424485-426628 GCF_000951045.1 Mandrillus leucophaeus | reverse complement strand
AAAACTCCTCTGAAGTTCAACCTACTTATTTTATGCAGTTTTCATCAACCACCAGCTGATGGTGATTATTTTCCTCTCATTAATTTTCTATAGAAATCATTATCTGTAACAATTAAGAAGCACATGCTTACATGCTTCTTAACATAGTTTTAACACTTCTTGTGAATGTTTACTGTCTCTATGGCTACATCAGTACATGTTCTGGGAGAAGAGATCCTACTCTGTAACTCTTGGTTTTCTCCTTGTGTAGATGAGTACCAGTGCCTTGACCTTCATAGGAGATTAACAAGTGTCCTACAATAACTATGTGAGAGAAACTTGCCTTCATGTGTATGGTATTTCTAACTTAGAACATGCCACTTGAAAATTTCTTCTGTAATTTTTGAATGCCTGAAGTGTTTTAAAAAAGCAATGCACTTTTATGTCACGTCTAATTTCCCAGAGGGGGGTCTTCAATGAAGTGTGTTCATGAAAATAAGTTTCTTGTTGATGAAGCCTGTGTGGGACTATGCCAAAGAAGCAAAAATCATGAAACTATCACAGTAAAAGTATAACAGCTGCAACTTGTTGAAGGCAAACAAAGTTAATCCTATACACAAATGTTGTATGGTACTTACTGGTTTTACAATGATCACAATTGTAGATAATTTTCTATTTAAATCAACCTGCTTACTGATTAAGACACCCTTTTCAGATACCGTAATTTGTTTGTTAAAATTTATTACAGACTCATTTTTCAAAACCATTTCAAATAAACACACACATATTCCTCACCCCTTCCATCTGCATTCCTTTCTTACTCATGTAACATTCTTTTTGATGTAAGCAGGATTTGGTAAACAAAATAAGATTCAGACTCTAATATTTGTCAATGAATTCATAGGCAAAGACAAAAAAGTACTTATCTCTAATATGGCAATGGGTGCCATGAGAATTTTAGACAATGCTACCTGAAAATATAAGCTCGTTGCCCTCTTACAACTAGTTTTTGGGCAGTATAGATGCAACTATACAGAGAGGAAATATGTGTTTTTAATCAAACAAAATGAAAATGACAGCTTCATCTTTGTAAAACTTTTTTTCTGGGCATAGAAAAATCTATGACTCCTCTCTCCTTTTCAGCTTATAGATCATTTAAATACCAAAGAAAAAGATCCAAACAAAATGTTATTTTCAAACGCTATAATAAACACCATCGTAAATTTTTACTCCTGACTTTTAATGAAGGCACAAGAGTACTAACAAACCAGATAACAATGTGATGTAACAAATAGTCCTTCCTCCCCTCCTCTCGTCTCCTCTTCTTTCCTTTTCTTTTTTCTCTGTATTATTTGGAATGCAAAGACTCTTCAAAAAGAGAAAGCAAAAAGGAAAAATGAACTCTCCTTTTATTCAGATTGGGGAATGATACAAGTCTTCAATATGCTGAGTTTAATGAAATCCAGTAAAGAAATGTCATTCAAAAGATACACACCTTAACCATTTTAATTTAACTGAAAACCTATATTATGTCAAGTCAATGACTCATTGTTGGAAGGAATTACTCTGGGGTCTTTGGGTGTGGGTTCACCTATTTGAAGTCTGTAGTTCAATCCACCGGCCTTCCTGTCAAACCATTTCCATATAGTATCACCTTCATTTTTCAGTTTTGGTTTCTTCAAGTGCAGTAAAAACTAAAGTTGCCAATGAATTTGAGTGAGTTTACCTTGGGCTTTATGAATCTCTGCAAAAGTTTACAGTTGCCTGGCCACACATAAACTTATGGTTTTGTTTGTTTGGAGCCACTTGTCTTTCTAAAACTTTTACATTTGATTTCACCAGAAACTATTTTTTTTCTGTCTCTACTCATTTGAAAATCTACTTAGTACTTAATAAAACCATGTTATTATAGTAACAAGTATTACTTGCATACACATTTTCGGGAATGAACCACTGACTCCCACACAGCATGTTAGGGAGCATATAGGAAGTGAAGGATAGCATCCTACCAGCTCCAACTTCCCCTTCATCAAGTTGTATCAGTCCCAATAGCTTACAAAAGGGATGGAACATGTCCATGAGTCTGTAATGTTGGTTTAAGGGAGAGCAATTAAATGAATTCTTAGTATGAAATCACAGCCGCAATGTATCCAAGTAATTGACA
>NW_012108786.1:422701-424131 GCF_000951045.1 Mandrillus leucophaeus | reverse complement strand
AAAAAAAAAAAATCCTATTCTTTTTGACTAAGGATACTAAGGATAGTATTTTAGGATAGCAGAAAACTTCTTTCTCTCTTCGTTAATGGATTCCAATATTTAAAGTCCAATAACTGTCATTTGAATCTCCTTTAAGGATTAATCACAAAGATATACTTTATTTTCTATTAACACAGTATTGTATAAAAATAAGATTGTATTTGAATGAACTTCTTGACCTAAAAAAATCCATATGGGACTCTATTTTAATGTTAATATATGGCTCGTGTGTGTGTGTGTGTGTGTGTGTGTGTGTGTATTTTCTAGTCAACCACATTTTTTTCATTTGCATTGACTTAGTCCCTTCGGAAAAATGCTAATATTAGATAAATGATCTGTTTAGACCAGTTGCATGCACACACATGATTTTCAATTGTTTAATCAAGATAAAATTGAATAGACTGTAATGTCTAAACTTAGCAGAGAGAAAACACCCAGTTGTAACTTACTGACCACTCTTAAGAAGACTCTCATTTCTATTTTTTTTTTTTTCTTAATAACTGGGAGTCTCACCATATCCATACTCTCTTTGAAAGGTTTCAAAATGAAAGGATGTATCTGTGAAAATAAAAGCCACTCTGAAGCATAGCGGTTGCATAAATACCGATTACTACAAATTGGGTAGAATTAAAATTGTAAAACAAGACGTCATCAGTCACTTATAACAATGTTCTGTTTGATCGCAGTAATTTTGAAGTTTGAAGTTGTTAGGTCCTTTTATTTTTCAATAGGAGATGTATTCTAGGAGAATATAATTATAGGACAGAATACTGCATATTCATTAAGTTTTTTCTTTCCATACATTATCTTTAAATATTCCAAGATGGACATCATTAATCTTTGGCTCCTGATTTCACACCCTTTTTTTGTCCCCTTCTATAACCAGTTAGGCCTGACTTCTGTGAACAATAGAAAACTCTGCAACTTGGTCTCTGAGATTGCTTAATTTGTGGAAAGTTAATCACCATGTCATCATACATAGTCTTCCGGAGTGGCCCAGGAGAGGTAATGAATATTCATCAGGGTTTGAAATTAATTCTAAGGTGATATGTTATGCAACAATAGATATCAAATAAAGAATTTGATGTTTGGATATGCCATCCAGGTTGCTGTGAATGCCATTAATTCATTCCTTTTTATGGCTAAGTAGTATTCCACTGTATATATACCATAGTTTATCTGCTCGTTGATTGATGAGCATTTGAGCTGGTTCCATATTTTTGCAATTGTGAATTGTGCTGCTATAAACATGTGTTTTTTAATATATATACACGCAATGGAATACTACTCAGCCATAAAATTAAATGAATTAATGGCATTCACAGCAACCCAGATGGGACTGGAGACTATTATTCTAAGTGAGGTAACTCAGGAATAGAAAACCAAACATC
>NW_012108786.1:418101-422651 GCF_000951045.1 Mandrillus leucophaeus | reverse complement strand
TAGTGATTTGCAATATAAAAATCAGTGGAATCCAAGACGGGAAATAAACCGAGTTAAGGTGAACGGACAAGATGAACACATCTACCTGAAAGAATCACCATAGGATGACCCCATGAGAAAACTGAAGTTTTTCCATACATTTAATGTGGGGATTAGGTTTTTGGACACAAGAGCTTTTGTCTGAAGCACAGTCCCCAAAAGGAAATCCAGTTTCACTACTGGAAAATGGCTTGTTGGCTCAACTTCTTTCAGAATTAGCTTCAGCCAACCTGTTCTTTGATTATTTGTAGTTTGATGGGATCACAGTCACAACAATGTCAGGATTGAGCAAGTATAGAGTTTTGAATAATGTGAATTTATCTGGGAGACTTTCTGCCTCCTTTACCTCTTATCAATAATTATCATGAATGAAAGTAAGGTATTTCCAGAAGCCTACAGTATGCGTAATGAAATAAGCACCTAATGGTAAAAGACAAAATATTTCCCAATGTAAGAGAAGCGCTAGCACAGTTTGACACCAGCCTAACTGATGACATTAACATTTCTAAAGAAAAGAGAGAAGGAGATGGTCAACCTAGAAATGTATGACAAAAGGAGGTGTCCGACCTAGAGGGTAGCAGTTTGGAGTCAGCAAGATTCAGGTGAAAAAGAAAGGAAATCTGTCATAAAAACCATCACTACAGAAACATTAATATTTGTGAGACAGGCCTTCTCTTTATTATAGTAGATACAGTTCTGAAGTATTTTAAATCAAGGTTTTGGTTTGTTTATTTTTCATCAATTTTTTTTTTCTTACACTGTGGCTGTCCTACCAGTGGATCAACGGTTATACAATTATCATATAAAGTGGATTCTGGGAGAAATCAACTTTAGACTCTGGACTGAAATAAAAAGTTAAGAAACATGTGGATTTAATTTTGGAAAAGTAGTCTAAAGCCAAGAAGCTTTCGATTGGAAAAAGCTATGCTTTTGAGAGCAAAACAGAGGCATCCTAGGTGCTAAGACATAAAAGCCAAAGAAGTGTTAAAACAGTGGAGAGTCTGATCAATCACCCTCCCTTCATCACCTCAGCATTCAGTCCCAGGAGGTACAGTCCACTGGTTGGTGTGATCTTCAAAAAGTATTTGTTGACTGAATAAATCTCAACCCTAAACCAAAAAAGAACCTGAGAGAAGTCTCAATCAATATAGTTTATTTTGCTGAGGTTAAGGATGTTCCCATGACACATCTTCAGGAAGATCTGAGGACGTGTGGCCAAGGTGGTTGAGGTACAACTTGGTTTTATACATTTTAGGGAGACGTGAGACAACAGTCAATATATGTAAGATGTACGTTGGTTCCATCTGGAAAGGTGGGACAACTCAAAGCAGGGGCTTCCAGGTGATAGGTAGATTTAAATGTTTTCCGATTGGCAACTGGTTGAAAGAGTTATTATTTAAAGACATGGAATTAATAGGAAGGAATGTCTGAGTTAGGATAAGGGGCCATGGCGACCAAACTTTGATCATGCAGATAAAGCCTCCAGGTAGCAAGCTTCAGAGAGAATGGATTGTAAATGATTCTTATCAGACTTAAAGAGACTATTCAATCAGTCTTAAGGTCTCTGTGTTGATGTCTGTGAGGCATGTCTGACCTAAACTAATTTATTTTTTTTTTCAGGATTATTTGGAATGCCCTTGGCTGAGGGGAGGGTTCATCAGTCAGTTTGAGGGCTTAGAATTTTATATTTGGTTTACACAGCAGAGACTTAGGAATCCTATGATGGCCTTTGAGGGTCTAATGTGTAGAGGGCCTCATGTCAGCCTGAGTGGCTGTGTAGAGCAGATATGGAGGGATGGCATGCTGAAGCAAAGGGAGTGTAGCCTAAGGAAGCTGTCCCCAGTGCCTAACCTCTCCCTGACAACACATATGCCATGATTCATTTCAGCTTGTATGTAGTCTCCAAAAGATACAGAAATCACTGTGTGTCCCTATAGGGCCTATAAAATGCTTAGATGGCTGGTAGATCAGATGAAGGTATTAGGAGAAAGAACACCTAGTGTGTATAGTCACCAGCCATGCTAGTTTACCCAGAACTGAGGGGTTTCTCCAGGTGTGGGACTCTCAATGCTAAAACCAAACGGGACTCAAACATGCTAGGAATAGCTGTCACCTTAAACACAGATCCCAGAATCGAAGTCTGGCAATACTCATATCATATCTGAAGGTCAGCAGGAACAGGTGTCATGACAGTGGGTGGCAGGGACTGAGGTGGGACCCTGAAGACCGACCAGGCTGGGGACTCACAGAGAGCTCAGAGGGAACCTCGGTGGAGCAAGTGGGACGGATCCCACCCCTGTGGTGATGAGGTATTGCATAAGCTAACTCTGACCCAAGCCACGCTAGGGCATCTAGGAGAACTCTTGAAATGGTAGTACAACCACAAAAGGAAGTTTACCTTTGACTGAGATCAACTTTCATGTTGACTGAATATACGCAGAAAGGAGGAGTGATTACAGTACCAAAATGTATGTGTTCAAATATTTATCTTTTCTGCTACTGCCTAGAAATAGGAAATTAGCGAATGAAGACAAATTTTAGAAAATGATAAATGTTACATGTTTTCTTCATCTAAGTTATGAATCCAGATTTTAAGCCTGCTTTTATAGAAACTCATGACCTCTTATGTTTTGGTCCATTTTCACATAGCTGTAAAGAACTGCTTGAGACTGGGTAATTCATAAAGAAAAGAGGTTTAATTGACTCACAGCCCCACACAGCTGGAGAGGCTTTAGGAAACTTATAATCATGGCAGAAGGCAAAGGGGAAGCAAGGCATGTCTTACATGCCAGCAGGAGAGTGAGTGAAGGAGGAAAGTGCCATACTTTTAAACTATCAGATCTCATGAGAACTCACTGACTATCATGAGAACAGTAAGGGTGAAATCCACCCCCATGATCCAATCACCTCCCACCAGTCCCCTTCACTGATACACAGCAATTGCAAATCAACTTGAGATTTGGGTGGGGATACACAGCCAAACCGTATCATCCTTCTTGACCCTGCTTTCATTCACGTTTCCAACAGAGTCAATTTAGTTTTGAGATATTTTTCATGTATCTACCTAATCCTCATTCAACGTTCTTATGAAAATTTATTTACTTATTCTTTTCTTTGAAAGAAAAAAAATCAAACTGGATATTCTTGAAAAGAAAACATTGAATTAAAAAAAAAAACTGGGTCTGTGATTATGTACTTCATCCAAAAATATAATGAAGACTTAATTGCTAACTCTGGAATAGGATCTAGTCTATTCATAATTTCTCAAGTGGTAATTTTGTAGGCTATGTTTAAGTTGGGCCATTTGCATTTCCTTTTCTGCTCTCTGTGTTATCTGGGATGTTTACTGATTTTGTTTCTAAATGTATTTGTTAATATATTTTCAATGGAGGTAGACAGGAAAGAACAGGGAAGATTCTAATTCTAATGAGTCACTTTTTACTAGTGCTGACTTTAACAATATGAATTTGCTTTGGCCTCTAAACAGCTATTTAGTCCCCAAATTTCAGTCTCTAGGGGACATCACTAAAATGCAGCTTAATACACTCCAAAAAGTATTATCTTTTTTTTCAAAGTCATTTCCGTATTTGAGAATTTGTTCTTCTGTATTCTGGTAAAATGATGGTGCTGGTTAATTTTAGCAGTGCGGACTAGGGAAAGGGCAGGTGTTTTTGGCTCCAAGAAAAATAAAACTTAACTCATAATTACTTAGATAAATGATAGTTGATATTTTTCACATACAAATTGGTATCAGGGGCTGCTTGATCTATGGTTTTCTTGACTCTTCAGCTCTAGACATCAGGTCTACATTTAACCAAGAATGGTGGAGAGCAAGAGGGGCAACTGTATCAGGAGAACAAAAGCTTTCCCAAGAACACCACAGCTGACTTCTGCTTAGCTCTTAGCAGCCAGGACTGTGTCTCATCTCTGCTTCCGCCTAGCATAAAGCAAAAAACTTTCCTCTGGCAGCTGGGCTGTGAAGAGTGCTCTTAGGACTGAAATAGAAACCACAATTGCAAAATGGACTTCACTATTACTCACAAAACACACAAAAATAATTGTCAAATCAAGCATGATCACTACCTAATTAAGCTCAAAATATGTTAACATCAGCTTCTTCCTAACCATGTGTCCTGGCTACAACCAAGAAAAACAGATCAAACAGTAATTCTACACCAATTCACAAGTTCTGAGGCCGATGTCTGTTGTAGCAAGTCTCCGAGTTTAGGAATTCTGACCAATACCTGCAAAGACTGACTCACTCAATCTCCTAATACCCTCCCTGACTCTCCCGCAATGTCCATCCCTCCCCAGTCATCCCCGCTCCCCAACTTTGAAAGACCCTATGGTTCTCCTCGTGATTCTCTCTTGAGGGAAGAAGTGAATGGACCTAACTCTGGCTAAAGGAGTGTTTCTGAAGGTTTGAGCTCTCAGGTTTTCACACCTGGAAAGAGGCTGGAGAGAAAAAGATTGAGAATAAGAGTTGAGTCAGGCATCTTAAGATGTTTGCC
>NW_012108786.1:414752-415706 GCF_000951045.1 Mandrillus leucophaeus | reverse complement strand
AGTTACTGACCTGAAAAAAAGAGCAGATTCTAAAAAAAATCCATAACTATTATGAAGAAAATATATTTTTCTGTATAAAACAATTATAATATGTAGATAATTATCTAAAATCAGAACAAATGTTCTTTAAAACATTCATCTCAGCTTTTCTGATTATTGCTGCCACTTGCTCTAGGCAGAAATAATAGCTGATACATTATTAATGGCTCAATAATTAGGAGTATATTTCCATTAAAACTGTTCACTTTTCTATTTAAATATAAACTGTTTAGGCTACTAAGATCAGTACTTGCATACATGAATAGAAATAAGCAGTATACTATGTCAGAAAGTATTATTACAAACATGAGAAGGCTTTATAAAAGTTGTATCTTACAGCCACCACAAACTGTAACTTACATGAACGCCATCTTATTCAGATTATATGAAAGCAAACTTACTTCAAAATAGATTATTTTTTATGTTTGTAAAATTCATTATTGAGTGACTTCTTAAAATATTTCTTCTTGAATAAAATAAATTTGTTAAAGACTTATGGTCTACATTGTGTTGTGGGTAGACTGAGGTAGGATTAATACCTTATTTCAAAATTTTTAAAAAATTTAAAGAACTTTTATCTTCCGTAAACACAAAATTAATAAAATGATCTTTTAGAATAAGACAGTTCTTCCTCAAAAGATTGAAATATATCTTAGAAAATCATATAAATTCACTAGGTTAACTTCAAATCATACATAGTTCGTTTACAGACAAAGCATCTCAAAATGAAACTTGTTCATAGTAGAATGAGAGGCACTATCTCAAAGTATGTTAAGGTCGTGTATGCTGTATAATCATAATATTTCACATAAAAGTTGCATCTTTCCACTGTGTGAGAATACAATTAAAGTTTTTTATTAAAAATTTCTCCCCAGATTTGCAAAACCAATAAAGATTTGATTTTGTCATATTTTA
>NW_012108786.1:409419-411287 GCF_000951045.1 Mandrillus leucophaeus | reverse complement strand
CTTGAATTTCTGACTTCTGTTTTCTTTAGCCCCCTTGACTAATTTTCTCTCCAACTAGCCTTCCCAATCTGAAGAGATAGCATCTCCTTTCTTCCTGCTGTTCTTAGCAAATCATTTGGATTTATTCCTATTTTCTCTATTTTTCACACCCCACATCTAATTTGTAAGGAAACCCTACTGACTCTGCCTCCAGAATGCATTCAGAATTGGCCACATCTCACTACTTCTTGTGCTAGCACCCTGGTCTAGGCTACAAGCGTCTCTCACCTGGATTATAATGGCATAATTTTAGTTAGCCTCCTGTAGGAGCTTTCTTGCTCCTACAGCCCAGATTCATCCTTTTAAGACATGAGTACATCATGTTGCTCTATTTAGAATGCTTCAAATGACTCCTGTATTCCTGCAAAATAAAAACTTACAATAACCTACAAGTCAGGAGGGCTTGTTCCGGCCTCTATTCCTTCAACTATTCTTGACCTCCTGAACTTGCCACCGTGGCTTCCATACTGGTCTTGGATCATGCAAATGCCTCTTTGGTTGCCTGTGCTCTCTGGGTCAAACATTCTTTCCCTGTGTTAGTACATTCAGTTACCTCTTTCAAGTCTTGCACTAATATTATCTTTTCAATGGAGGCTTATCCTGATCAACCTATTTAAACTACAACTCAACACCTTGATCTACTGACATGCCAGCCTTCCTTGTTTTGTTCTAGTATTTTTACCCATAAAATTTATTCCTTCTCACTTGCTAGATTATTTACTTTTTAATTATAGTGTGCCATCTCTCCTTCCTCCCCTTCCCCCACCATGTGAGCTGAGAATTTTCAATAATCTTTATCTGTCCTGTTCAATGATGTATTCCAAGTGCCTAGAATAGCTTGACATCTAGTATGCACTCAGAAAATAAACACTGAATGCATAATTCTGTAGCTTGGCATGCTTGCTCTCTCCTTGATTCAAAGCTGTGTTCAGGAAATAAGCACATGAACAAAATAAGCCACATGCAAATCTACATGCAAATCAGAAAAAATAAAGTTCAAATCATAGGGTATTCCAATACAACACACAGAAGAACTCCTTCAGACAAATATTCCCCCAACTGTTTCCCTAAGTTCTACTCATCAAATCATTGCAGCTGTGACCATTATCTCCAAATGTTTTATAAAAGTCAGGCTTGTGTAGCTCTTTTTTTTTTTTTACCCTACGTTCTCATTTATACCCTTTTCCCCCCCCTCTCAAAAATAACTCTCAAATCGATCAAGCTGGAACTGGGAAGGAGAAAAGAAAGAGCCAGTGTAGGCTTCCTTTGGGAGAATTTGGGTAATCTGAAAAGAAAGTTGTAGATACGGGGCAGTTGCAAAATCTTAGTGAGGAGAAAGAAGCAGAGATGTGCTAGGGGTGTATCGTTAAAGGGTTATCTGGATACATCACTGCTCAATGAGGACAGACTAAAACCACTGGCACTTTCACCTGGAAAGACACAGATTAAGTGTGATATCATCAACACACTCTTCAGTGGTTTAAGTAAAATAGTCCTGTCTCATACCTATGAATGTACAACACTTCACGCTTAAGATTTTGAACTGGGAACATTTTAGGTGACTAAAGGAATCTGCTGTTTCACACGTTGGTATTTAATGTACAGATGTTGTTGCCTTTAAAAAAAATAGTATAAGCTAAAAATAGGTTCCATAATGGGTTTAGAAAATTCCTGGAGATGTGTCACTGGTGACTACTTCCCTGCAGCTAATCTTTTCATTTGTCATCCTAAAGAATAAACAATAAGAAAGGTGTGAACTTTGTTCTTTTAGCTGCAGGAAACTTGGCAAGATGAATATTGGGCCTGACCCATTTTGGCAAAAAAAAAAA
>NW_012108786.1:401942-403654 GCF_000951045.1 Mandrillus leucophaeus | reverse complement strand
ATATTCATTAAGTTTTTTCTTTCCATACATTATCTTTAAATATTCCAAGATGGACATCATTAATCTTTGGCTCCTGATTTCACACCCTTTTTTTGTCCCCTTCTATAACCAGTTAGGCCTGACTTCTGTGAACAATAGAAAACTCTGCAACTTGGTCTCTGAGATTGCTTAATTTGTGGAAAGTTAATCACCATGTCATCATACATAGTCTTCCGGAGTGGCCCAGGAGAGGTAATGAATATTCATCAGGGTTTGAAATTAATTCTAAGGTGATATGTTATGCAACAATAGATATCAAATAAAGAATTTGATGTTTGGATATGCCATCCAGGTTGCTGTGAATGCCATTAATTCACTCCTTTTTATGGCTAAGTAGTATTCCACTGTATATATACCATAGTTTATCTGCTCGTTGATTGATGAGCATTTGAGCTGGTTCCATATTTTTGCAATTGTGAATTGTGCTGCTATAAACATGTGTTTTTTAATATATATACACGCAATGGAATACTACTCAGCCATAAAATTAAATGAATTAATGGCATTCACAGCAACCCAGATGGGACTGGAGACTATTATTCTAAGTGAGGTAACTCAGGAATAGAAAACCAAACATCGTACATTCTCACTCATAAGTGGGAGCTAAGCTATGAGAATGCAAAGGCATAAAAATGATACAGTGGACTTTGTGGACTCAGGGTGGAAGAGTGGGAGAGGGGTGAAGGATAAAAGACTACGAATTGGGTTCATTGTATACCGCTAAGGTATACCAAAATCTCATGATCACCACTAAAGAACTTACTCATGTAGCCAAATACCACCTGTTTCCCCTAAAACCTATGGAAATAAAAATTGAAAATAAAATAAAATAGAATACTTTAGAGCCAAAAAAAAAAAAAAGAATTTGATATTGGCAGAGAATTATAACATAAACCTAAAAATGTGGCAGTGATTTAGGGACCAGAATATGCAAGTTAGTGGGACAGGCCTTAAAAGAAGCTTGATGGCTCTTGAGGAGCTGTAATGACTTAAAGGAAGGTGAGGAAAGTGTTATCGGAAATGAGAGAAAATTAGATCTTCGCTATGTTCTGGTGGAAAGTTTAGCAACATTGTTGCTTGTGATAATATGGAAAATAAAAAGATATACTTAAATGAAATTGTATAATCTAGCCAAGGATATTTCCAGGTCTAAGTATTGAAGGAACCGCCTGGCATCTTATGTTTGTAGTAAAAGAAAAAAAAAAAATGGGAGAGAAGAAGCTAAAGAACTATACGAATGAAGAAGCCAGGCATTACTGAATTTTAAAGTAAAATGCTCTTTCAATTCCAATCTCTCCAGATGGTGAACAATGCAAACATGAAGAAATCACATTTCTAAGCAAAGATCAAATTCCAGGAAACACGATCTAGAGATGACAAGGAAGTGTGATTACAAAGTCTACATAGAGACCTGAGAAAATTATTAGGTATTCCTCAGAGGGACACTCCATGAGACAGAAGACCCTCTAAACAGCTTATGTTTATGCTTTACAGGTCTTTTCAGTTAAACAATAGGGATTCTAATTATCTAAGAGCATTTTCCTTCTGTAGATCTACAGAAGCTCAAGGGGTCAGGGGGAGCTTATCTTTATATAATTGTGGATGTGCCTTTTATGAAGTGGAGTAAACCTGAATAAAATTCATATAAAGTCCATTCATTTTTTTTTTTTTTT
>NW_012108786.1:398819-400992 GCF_000951045.1 Mandrillus leucophaeus | reverse complement strand
GGTAATTTCCGCTTTACCTGCTTTTCTTTAATATTTATTTTTCCTTTTGGATGTTTCCTTGGTCTCACAACAGAAACACAGATTTGGAAAGTATGGACAAAGTGAGGTAGGATGGAAACATCATTTACCTGTCTATGATCGCACACATGTCAATGCTGACATTTGCAAAACTTCCCGGCTTCCTTTGTGCCACTTCGTATAAATTTACAAGTTGATCGTCTACTTGAATGAGCTGCATGCATCCTTGGAATGAAGGCTGAAGAACAGAGTGACTTGAGTTATTCATCTGGTTCAGAAAACCTGTGAAACAGAAGAAATGGGAATGTAAATCTGGTGTACAATATGCTTCACTAAAATTCTTGTGGGTATTTTACCTGGCCACAGCCATCACATCCAACGACTGTTTCTTTGATCCTTGCTGATGTTATATTCAGTGTAGAAAAAGGAAGTTTTTTGAGAAAGTGGGATTATTACAGTGGAAGAAGTCAGGGTTGAATTGTAATGGGTTACCAGGTCAATGTTTGCCTCTGGGGTCTACTGTCACTCAAATTTTCTCTTTTGACATCATCTTTCTCACTGTCACATCTTTCTGTCCCTCTGCTGTCAAAGACTCACTGTTATTCTTTCTCTGCTGAGACAGGCCTCAGAGATTAGGATACAAAACTTTAGAACTTTTGCAGCTATCTGTCTTTTTGTTTCTTTGACACTTATTTCTATTTTCTTAATTCCCTATTGCCTGTTATTCAGATGTCAAATAAGCCAAACTTACTATTATCAAATAAAGGAGATCAGTGTGTAACTCATTACAAAGACATTTTGCATTAAAGATGCTGTTTTTTAAATTTATAAAATCTAAGGGAACATTAGAAGGAAATAAATTTAGGCATAAGGGTCAGCCACCCTGCTTTGAACATACATCTACAAGCTATCTAATATGGTATAAATACTAGATCATAGTATGGTATAAATACTAGTAAATAATAACAGATGGAACTAAAATTAAAAGAGCAAGTAACAAGAGTAAACACACACACACACACACACACAGACACTCACACACAGTAAATACTGTTGATTCTATGAAGAAATAGAATGCATACACCAACCTTGAAATCAGACATTAAGAGTTTATTGCTAAATAAGAGATCACCACCAATCAATTACTATTGTATCTTTTTAAGAGAGACACGCATAATTGGGTAGAAACATGCATTATGGATGGAAAATTTGTAGGCCATAAGAGAATGATATTTTTTCAATCCCTTTAAGTATCTAAAGAAAGTCCCCAGAGTTTCTACTTTTCATATGGTTCACCATACCAAATCTGCCTACTGGGCAAATTTAAACTGTACTAATTTGTCTGCTTGCAAATCTGAAGTTATTGACACATGCACTTCATCTAATATTATATCTGTAACAATAAACAATTTATATAAAATGGGTTGGAACCAAATGTTCCATTAAATGAATAAAAGTGAATTTTCAATGAAAACAAAAATTGGCTATTATATTAGTCTGTTCTCATGTTGTTAACAAAGACATGCCAAGACTGGCTAATTTATAAAGAAAAGAGGTTTAATTGACTCACAGTTGAGAATATCTCGGGAGGGCTCAGGAAATTTATAATCATGATAGAAGGGAAAGCAAGCACGTCCTTCTTCACAGGGCAGCAGCAAGGAGAAGCGTCAGGCAAAGTGGGGAAAAGACTCTATAAAACCATCAGATCTCGTGAGAACCCACTCACTATTATGAAATGATAGAATTACCTCCCAGAGGGTCTCTCCCATGACATACAGGGATTACGGGAACTACAATTCAAGATGAGATTGGGGTGAGGACACTACCAAAGTATATCAACCGTTAAGTGATATTTTAAAAATATCCGGCCGGCTGGGCGCGGTGGCTCACGCCTCTAATCCCAGCACTTTGGGAGGCCGAGGTGGGTGGACCACGAGGTCAGGGGATCAAGACAATCCTGGCTAACACGGTGAAATCCCGTCTCTATTAAAAATACAAAAAATTAGCCGGGCGTGTGGCAGTGCCTGTGGTCCCAGCTACTCGGGAGGCTGAAGCAGGAGAATGGCGGGAACCCGGGAGGCAGAGCTGGCAGTGAGCCGAGATCGCGCCACCGCACTCCAGCCTGGGCGATAGAGGGAGACTCTGTTTCAAAAAA
>NW_012108786.1:386390-395949 GCF_000951045.1 Mandrillus leucophaeus | reverse complement strand
CTTCGACCTCCAAACTCTATGGTCAAGAGGCTATGCAGCTGTAAACATAGACAACCTTCTACATATATAAAAAAGGATGACGTAAAGTGGCAGAACTAACACAGACGATAGAGCCAAGAGCCATGGAGAATCATTTCCAGAAAATAGCATGACTGAGTCCTAATCAAGAATGACCAACATGTGCCTGACTCGATTGCAAAACTGCTGTGGAACACTGACTTCTTTGTCTCTCTCATTTTCTCCATTTTTGAACCAGAGAGTCTAGTTTGGTTTCTCTGTGCATAATCTACCATTGTATATGTAGTGTGAGGGTGGCACAAAACTTGCTCATAGGTCTTAAGATTGACAACTGTACTTGGGAAGTGATACTTGAGTGACTATACCTAAACAGCTTCATTTTCTCTTGGAACTCTCTGAGATTCATTTTAGATTGACTTGACTTAGACGATGAGGTCCTGGAGTTTCAGCAGATGGCCCAGTGGAATAAGACTTTGGATGGCTTTTGGAAGAGGTTGGGTGTACTTCGTTTGTGGAAGAAGATATGAATCTCTGTCAGCGATAGGGTGAACACTGGCAATCAGTCTCCAAGATGTCCATAAGTCTTCGCATTATGTTATTTTAAATACCTCCTAATATTTATGGCCTGTATAGTTTCCTCCACACAATCAGTGCTGCTCCATGTGACACATGGAATGTGGTGGTAGTAACAAGGTGATATGATTTCCAAGGTTAAGTACAAAGGCATTAGGGGCTGCACCTTGGTCTTTTGATCCCTTACTCCAGGGAAGTCAGCCTAAAAGCCATGGAAACCCTCAAGTAGTGAGATGGAGAGCACCTAGGAGGAGAACTAAAGTCTGTTACCAAGTGCCAACAGCAGCTTGCTAGTCATGTGAGTCTGCCATCTTGAAGAGATTAGAGATTAGCCTCTAATCCTAGTCAAGTCATCAGCTGATTGTGGCTCTAGGAAACATGTATTTGCAGCCTCACAAGAAATATCAAGTCAGAACTGCCCAGCCAAGCTGCTCCTAAATTACTGGCAGGAAAAGAAGAGATAATAAATTATTACTATATTGAGCCACTGAGTTTTGAGGCAATGCACTATGCAGCAATATATAACTAATACAAAGTGTAACAAACACATCCCGCTATTATTTTCTCAAATAGGCTTGAATATTTAGAACTTGAAGATTACTCACACCTGCAAAACATTATGTAACTGGTGGAATATTGACAGTTCCCTTAGTCAACAATGAGTTAGAGATGTTGGATCTCTGATACTGAACCTCCTGCTGCTTTAACTCCCTTGGAAACAGAAGAGAACCTATTATTTAGTTTCTGTGTTTGTTCCCTTTATGAACAAATAAAATTTCAGTAAAAATACTAGTGTGTTCGTGTCTGTGATACCTTCAGTGACTACTGCAAAGCTCAGGATTTAACATACTTAGAAGATTAATAGTGGGAGTTTTGGTAATATAAATTTGCAGCTGACACTTCGAGGGTCAGAAATGAATAGCTGTAAAATGGAACTAAAGTGAACGTAACAAAAAATTGTCAAGTTAGTAAAAAGATAATACAGAATAAAGGTAAATTTTTGGCATGTTTTTGTTATATCTTTAAATTTCTATGAATTTGGAGTAAAAAATACAATGTCTACACATGGGTTACTGTAACTGGGTTCTACAATCTGACAATGTGTTACAACACCCACAGTGAATTATAATCTTGTCAGTCTCAATTGCATCTTACTTTCCCTGCACTGGAAACCTTCCTTCTTTACAGGAACACTGTAATTATATCACTTTACTGGCATGTCTGAAATTTCTGTTTCAAGACTTGCATATAAAAACTTCATACTTGATTTGAAGTCCACTCAGTACATTGCTATTCTTGCTGACAAAGAAAACACATGCATTTTCAAGGTTTTAAAATTTTAATTCAGAAATACATCAGTGAAAAACTTGCTGATATTTGTTTTGACATTAAAACGGCAACCTAAATTGTTATAAGTTATAATGTTCATCTGATGGGATGGAAAAAGCAAACAGTAGACAACAAGGTTGAAAAATTTACATGTTTAAAACCAAGTGCATATAAAGCTTCTCTCTGCTTATTTTAAAGTTGGGAAGGTTGGGAGGTCCAAGGGAGGCTGGTGGAATGCTTTAAGGGTGTTTAAAACCACCTACTGTCTTCATTTCAATTTGATCTTGGCAGACTGCACAAAATGTCTCCTAATCTCTACTGTTTACTCAACCTTCCTGAATAACTTAGTCAAAAACCCATTGAGCAGGGGCAGGAAAACAGCCTCAAAAAAAACTAGGGTCCAAGCAGGCAGGAAGATAAAGTGGTTCAGTGGAAGAGAGTCTAGTGGTGTCCAGGACCTGTGCACAGAGGACATCCACACAGGATCTCCACCCCACGTGGCTGGGAGATTGGCTATAGTACAGGATGATTGAGCAAATAAATAAATACATGGAAGATAGTGAGAGCCAAATTCTCAATGTCAAAGAAAGAAGGTACAAATATGAAACATAAGAAAGACAGAATGTTCATTCCTGTAATCCTAGCACTTTGGGAGGCTGAGGCAGGCGGGTCACAAGGCTAGGAGTTTGAGACCAGTCTGGCCAACATGGTGAAACTCCATCTCTACTAAAGACACAAAAAATTAGCTGGGTGTGGTGGCGTGCACCTGTAATCCCAGCTACTCGGGAGACTGAGGGAGGAGAAATGCTTGAACTTGGGAGGTGGAGGTTGCAGCGAGCCAAGATCGTGCCATTGCACTGCAGCCTGGGCGACAGACGAGACTGTCTCAAAAAAGGAAAAAAAAAGACCGAATGAACCCGGTGGGTTTGCATTAGAATTTAATCAATTAGTATAAATTTGTGGTTTTCGCTATATGTAGATAGATACAGAAATAAATATGAATGAAATTGTATATTTGGTCAATATACAAATGGTTCCTATCATCCATTGCGGACAGTCTATGAACAGGGTCCCTCTCAAAGCAATGAATAGTCCTGTTTCCCAGATCCTGGTTTCTATGCTGGGCAAAACCAAGGCTCCTTGGAGAAATGACTGATTCTAAACTGTGTTACGGAAAGTACAATAAGAGTCTGGAACATTTTGCTGCACCAGTAAGTAAAGAAGTGCCCAAAGAATGATGGGGCCATGTCAGACTGACACAGGAGCCAGCCTGAAATGGCTTCTGCTCCCCAAATTAAGGACAATTTGTGTACAAAATAAGTAATTTGAGTATCAAAAAGAGACTTTGAATATCAAAATAAAAAAGGGAGGAGGAAAAAAAAGGAAGCTATAGATCATATCCTACTGAATAAAATAGGAATCCAAGAGTCTGCCTGTCTAAAAATGAATCAATACATAGGGAAAATAGAAAGCTCCTCCAATAGCACTATGCTAAGTAATACATGTAACAGGAATGTAGAAAGAAGAAAGTCACCATTTGGAAACCATCATAGTAATAATTAATTCAGGCAAGGCATATCAATAGGTGCTCAAATAAGTGGGTGAAAGTTGGAAGCAGAACATAGCCTCAAACTATCTCCTTAAAAATATGTATTTAAAAAAAAAATACTCATAAACCACCCCCATCTAATGAATGAGGCCTACTATATGATAGCACAATAGGGTAAATATCGTCAATAATAATTGTATATTTTAAAATAACTTAAATAATGTAATTGGATTGTTTGTAACTCAAAGGATAAATGCTTGAGATGGATACCCCAGTCCCCATGATTGAATGCTTTTATCAAAACCTCTTATGTACCTCATAAATATATACACCTACTATGTACCCCAATATTACAAATACATGTTTACTAATTTCAAAGGGGAGAGTAGTCACCTTACATTGGAGAAACCAGGCAGATCCCTTTATAATCAAGTGATCAATGTTATTACCATGAGTAACAGGACCAGTTGACACTGGGGGCCACCTGATGGGATTCAATGAGAAGAATAAAGCATGGTGTGTAAGACATCTGTCAAAAATACAAGGCTGAGCATAATATCAAAGAAACATCAAACCAATCCAATTTCAGGACAACTGACAAATGACTGGGATAGAATATTCAAGAATGAGAAAGATGAGAAAGTTGTGAAAGTGAAGAAATGACTAAAGTGAGAGATGTTTATGATTGTCAGAGACTGGAGAGTCAGAAAAACAGGGTGTGACATGTGATCCCAGAGTGGGTCCTTTTGTTGTAAAGGACTGATATGGTTTGGCTGTGTCCCCACCCAACTCTCACCTTGAACTGTAACTCCCACAATTTCCATGTGTCATGGGACAAACCCAGTGGGAGGTAATTGAGTCATGGGGGTGGGTCTTTCCTGTGCTGCTCTCATGATGGTGAACAAGTCTCACAAGATCTGATGGTTTTAAAAATGGGAGTTTCCCTGCGCAAGTTCTCTCTCTTGCCTGCCACCACCCATGTAAGATGTGACTTGCTCCTTCTTGCCTTCCACCATGATTGTGAGACTTCCCCAGCCACAAGGAACTGTAAGTACATTAAACCTCTTTCTTTTGTAAATTGCCCAGTCTCAGGTATGTTTTTATCAGCAGCATGAAAACAGGCTAATACAGAACATTGGTACAAGTGGAGTGTGGTGCTGCTGAAAAGAGTCCTGAAAATGTAGAAGCAGCTTTGGAACTGGTGACAGGCAGAGGGTGGAACAGATTGGAGGGCTCAGAAGAAGACAGGAAAATGTGGGGAAGTTTGGAACTCCCTAGAGACTTGTTGAATGGCTGTGACCAAAATGCTGCTAATGATATGGACAATGAAATCCAGGCTGAGGTAGTCTCAGATGGAGATGAGGAACTCGTTGGGAACTGGAGCAAAGGTGACTGTTGCTATGTTTTAGCAAAGAGACTGGTGGCATTTTGCCCCTGCCCTAGAGATTTGTGAAACTTTGAACTTCAGATAGATGATTTAGGGTATCAGGCAGAAGCAATTTCTAAGCAGAAAAGCATTCGAGGGGTGATTACGTGCTGTTAAAGGCATTCAGTTTTTAAATGGAAACAGAGCATAAAAGTTTGGAAAATTTACAACCTGACAATGTGATAGAAAAGAAAATCCCATTTTCTTAGGAGACACTCAAGCCTGCTACAGAAATCTGTATAAGTAACGAGGATCCAAATGTTAATCATCAAGACAATGGGGAAAATGTCTCCAGGGCATGTCGGAGAACTTCGCGGCAGCCCTTCCCATCACAGGTCTGGAGGTTTAGGGAGGAAAAAATCACTTCATGGTTCAGGCTCGGGGTCCCTCTGCTATGTGCAGTCCAGGGGACTTGGTGCCCTGTGTCCCAGCCTCTTCAGCTGTGACTAAAAGGGGACAAGATACAGCTTGGACTGTTGCTTTAGAGAACAGAAGCCCCAAGTCTTGGCAGCTTCCATGTAGTATTGAGCCTGTGGGTGTACATGAGTCAATAACTGAGGTTTGGGAATCTCCACCTGGATTTCAGAGGATGTATGGAAATGCATGGATGCGCAGGCAGAAGTTTGCTGCAGAGGTGGGACCCTCATGAAGAACCTCTGCTAGGGCAGTTCAGAAGGGAAATGTGGGGTCAGAGGCCCCACAAGGAGTCTCTACTGGGGCACTGCCTAGTGGAGCTGTGAGAGGAGGGACATCGTCCTCCAGACCCCAGAATGGTAGATCCAACTACAGCTTATACTGTGTGCCTGGAAAGGCCACAGACTCAACACCAGCTCTTGAAAGTGGCCAGGAATGGGGTTATACCTTGCAAAGTCACAGGGGCAGAACTGCCCAAGGCCACAGGAGCACACCTCTTACATCTGTATACCTGGATATGAGACATGAAGCCAAAGGAAACATTTTGGAGCTTTAAGATTTGACAGCCTTGCTGGATTTTGGACTTGCATGGGGACTTCAGCCCCTTTGTTTTGACCAGTTTCTCTCATTTGGAACAGCTCTAGTAACCCAACGCCTGTATGCCCATTGTGTCTAGGAAGTAACAAACTTGCTTTTGATTTTACAGGCTCATAAGCAGAAAGGACTTGCCTTGTCTCAGATGAGACGTCGGACTATGGACTTTTGAGTTAATGCTGAAAGGTAAGACTTTGGGGGACGGTTGGGAAGGCATGATTGGTTTTGAAATGTGATGTCTTGAGATTTGGAAGGGGCCAGAGGAGGAATGATATGGTTTCGCTCTGTCCCCATCCAACTCTCATTTTGAATTGTAACTCCCACAATTCACACGTGTCATGGGAGGAATCTGGTTGGAGGTAATTGAATCTTGAGCGTGAGTCTTTCTCATGCTGTTCTCATGATAGTGAACAAGTCTCATGAGATCTGATGGTTTTAAAAATGGGAGTTTCCCTGCACAAGTTCTCTCTCTTTGCCTGCCACCATCCATGTAAGATGGAACTTGCTCCTCCTTGCCTTGCACCATGATTGTGAGGCTTCCCCAGCCACATGGAACTGTAAGTCCATTAAACCTCTTTCTTTTGTAAATTGCTCAATCATGAATATGTATTTATCAGCAGTGTGAAAACAGACTAATACAAGGACATTATCAAACCAGTAACAAAAGTTGTAGGAGGTCTCTGGGTGAAGGGTACACTGGTGGCCTTTTTATCCTTCTTGCAATTTTTCAGTAAGTTTTAAATTGTTTCAAAATAAAAACTATTGCATAAAATGTTATGTTCCAACTGAAATGACACTTAACGCTAAAAATTCTGTCATCCAAGAGCTCTAATTTAGATTACATTTTTCGACATTATTATGCATTCAATGTCTATGGATTATTGATGAAATTGCTCTTCCTAATGTCAGTGATAATTTTCAGGCCACTAAAGAACATTTTTCAGTCTTTCTCTTACTAGATCTGTCAGTAGCATTTGACACTTGATTCTCATATATGTATGCTATATGATCAAACCCGGATTACTTTTGTGGCTTTCAAAGACTGAATATTCTGACTCCTGACTCTTACTGCAAGGTAAATTCGTATCTCTTTTAGGCAGATTTAGGCATAGAGAGATCCCTAACCCTAAAAATCGTAGGATACATTCACCCACCTATTTTGTCACTCTTCTGAAATTTACAAATTAAAACAATATTAATTAAACCATTAAATATGTGTAAGAAAATTATGCATGAGTTTTACTTTTTCTGTAATATATACCTTACTCTTCAAGGAAATTTATCATATTTAGCAATAGTTCTGCCATGTTATTGTGTGGCTACTTTGCTAGTTTTCAGAGTGAATACTTAAGCTGTCTATCCTTGGTCACCATGTTTCAGCCATAATCTTCTCTATGCATCTCAGGAAAACCAAACCCTTTCTGCCTATTTTTCTCCCTTGCACTTTTCATGGTTGAGTTTTCCTTATGATTCAGGTCAGTTCAAATGTCACCTGCCAAGAGGCCCTCCCAGTCCAGTCAATTTCAAATTATTCTCTAAAGTTTTTTTCATTTTAGATCTTCAACTACTAATTTCTTCTTACAGAATTTGTCACAATTTATAATTATCTGCATTGGTTTATTTAGTTACATATGTGTGTGTGGTGTGTGTGTGGTGTATACACTTCTGAATATGTTATTTTCCTTTTCTAGTATATTCATTTTATGAATCAGGGATTCACAAACGATTTTTATTTTTTTACTTTAAGTCCTGGGATACATGTGCAGAACATGCAGGTTTGTTACATAGGTATACATGTGCCATGGTGGTTTGCTGCACCTATCAATCCGTCATCTAGGTTTTAAGCCCCACATGAATTAGGTATTTGTCCTAATGCTCCTCCCTCCCCTTCCAGGCCACGGTGTGTGGTGTTCCCCTCCCTGTGTCCATGTGTTCTCATTGTTCAGCTCCCACTTATGAGTGAGAATGTGTGGTGTTTGGGTTTCTGCTCCTACTATAAAGACACATGCCCATGTATGTTTATTACAGCACTATGTATCTTTTTAGAAATATTTGTTGACACAAAATTCACACACCTTAAAAATCACCACCTTACTTATTTAAAACAATCCATATGATAAAGGAGAGAAGATCAAGATACAAGGCATTTATTAAGTCTGAAAATAGCGACAAAAATATCTTCTTTAAAACATAATATACATTGGTTTCCAGACTTACGGACCTCTCTATATTTGTTAGGTGAATGATCAGTTGAATGAATGCGTTAATTTTTATGAAAAAAAAATGTATTGAGTAAGGCAGATACAGAGCCAGGAGAGAGGAATGGTATTAAACTGCTGGTCAGAGACCTTTCTGGTAAGAGAACTGACACCAAGACCTCAAGGAAGTAAAGCTGTAATATTAAGTATCACTTTTTTTCTAGGATAAAAATAGTGTTGGTAATTTCAATCCTTTTTATATTTATTAAGCACCTAAAACATATTGCTTTTGTCCTCAGGAATGCTATAATCTCATTAGGAAGATAAACCACAGAAATAGCAATATAATAGGATTAAAAACAATGTTACTGCTCATTCATATGAGTAGATAAAATGGCAGTATTAAAAAGTTTGAGAAGGCGCCACTCTCTTCTTGATAATTTATCTTTCTTTGGCTAACAACGTACTACATCATCTGGGGCTTTCCTTTGACTTTTCTGACAATCACATTTCAACCTCCTGTACTGACTTCTTGTCTCTTACCTCGTCTGTAAGTGAGCGAGTTCCTAAAGTTTTTTCTAGGCTACTTCTGTTTTCTTGGTAGAGTTTCCTTAATAAAGACCTCATCCAAAGCCATTGCTTCAACTACCAACTATCTCTAATCATATCTCCATCTCAGCTCTGTCCTCTGAACTCAACACTAATGGATCCAAAGCTTATTTTGATTCCTTCATTTTAATGTTTCACTCATGTTCAAAACTCAAGCTACTGCTGGTATTCTGCCATTGTCTTTATATCACTCAAAAAGTCTTAGCTTCAATTTCTTTATCAATAAATTTGTGCACATTAATCAATCAAAAGTTGATCCTGGCACTTCCATCCTCACTCTGCAAAATGCACCATCATGTCATATTAATTCTACCTGCTGAATAGCCCTCTTTCTCTTCATGCCCACCTGAGCCCAGACTACCACAGCTTTTCTACTGTCCACTACTAATTTGTTTCTGGCTTGAGGTTTGAGGTGTCTCTATCAAAAATATTAATCTGATTCTGTTATGCTCCTGTTCAAGAGTCTTTTATTTATTTAATAAAATAAACTTAGGTATTTTGAAAATGCCCAGGATCATTTTTTGCCTCTAAATGATCTGGTTTTCCAAATTCAAAATATGTTTGTAGTGATTTACAAATTTTTATGCCATATATAAATAAGAAAATATTTATTTTAAAAAATGATGTTTATTAGATTAATTGACTTTTTTAATGAAAATTAATTTGGTATAATTTATTGGGCCATCTAGAGTAGCTATATTATTTTAAATTATCTATACTTTAGCCAGAATATTTCAAAATATTTAAGGTTTAGAATGTTACTTTTATACATGGATATTTATTATAACTATATTGTGTTAGTTATATCAACTGTTTTTTAATATTATTTGTGGGTTTCCCATCTTACAT
>NW_012108786.1:324554-385035 GCF_000951045.1 Mandrillus leucophaeus | reverse complement strand
TTTTTTTAGCTCTGATGCTTAGGAGTGTGCTTGGCCTAAAATAGGAACCTGTGACTGCCCTTCTTCCTCCTGCTTCTTCTTTTCTTTGTTGTTATGATGTGTGTTATTGTTTGCGTTATTATTATTAATCTTGATATAATCTTTTGAAGCTTTTCAATTTGCTGTACTTGGTATAAATAATATGCTTTTACATGGTATAAAAATGTCTTCATGTTCATTGATGAAGCGCGATGCTAAAATGTAAATGCAAAATGCTACAAGAGCACCTAGAAATTTCATTCATCACAAAACCCTTCAATAAAAATCAAGGGTTTTTTTTTTTTCAAGATTATAATGTCTATTCTGAGATATTTTAAAACATGACTCTTTGTATCTGAAAACATTTCTAAAATATTAACTGTATCCCAAATGTTTATAATAACATAAGTTTTCTGACATGAGATAATTTATTTAAGATACTTAACATTCAGTAATATCACATTACATAATAGGAAAGAGAAACAATAATCTCTAAGAATTATGTTTTCTAGGATGAAGCAACATGGGAGCCTGAAAATTTTCCAGTTTCAAACATCTAGAAATGCTAAATAAAACATAATACACATCTTTTAAGTTATGTATCTGAACATCCAATAAAATAGGAGCTTTTAGGTATCAAGAAAAAAAGAGAGAACTGAAATTCGGGGTGTTAGCCGATGGTGAGCTATAGTATTCAGAGAGTACTTACTAATCTTTATAATGCAGAAGTTTGTATTGAAAGGCCAAACAGAATTAGAAATCAAGTAACAGACCTGCGCAAAAATAGGAACTCCTCATGCCCCTAGCCCCACCACATAAAACCTGAGAATCTCAGTGAAGCAGATCCTGGAGAAAAACTCACTAGTCAGCAAAGAGGGATGACAAGGAAATTTGTATTTTCTCTTTTTCCAAAAAACAATGATAATTCTTGAGAATGCATAAGCCACAACCTTGCTGAATTAGATTACAGCTTTTGAATTTCCACTGACTATTGGATATAACACCCAAATCAAGAAATTAAAATAGCAAAAATGGTTCCAAGCTGGTATCTTTTGAAATAAAGTGCAACCCCTCTCTAGATTGACTCTGGAATTATAGGATTACTAAGGACAAAGTCCTGAAAAATTTAAACTCACAATCCAAAAATACAAAACTCAAGAAAACAAGTATAATGAACAGGATTCAACAGAAACACCACACAGAAAATTTGGCCCCCATGAACTGAATTTCAGATAAATTTTGGGTTTAAGAAATAAAACATGCATAAATTATTCAAAGTAAAATGAGAATTAAATATACAAGAAAAGAGTAAGATATACTGTAATAGACTGTTCTCATACTGCTAATAAAGATATATGCAAGACTGGTAATTTATAAAGAAAAGAGGTTTCATTGACTCACGATTCTCCAGCACTGGGGAGGCCTCAGTCATGGCATAAGGGGAGGCAAACACATCCTTCTTCACATGGAGGCAGCAAGAAGTACAGAGCAAAGGTGGGGGAAAGTCCCTTATAACCATCAGATCTCGTGAGAACTCACTATCGTGAGAATAGCATGGGGGCAACCGCTGCCATGACTCAATTACCTCTCACTGGGTCCCTCCCATGACATGTAGGGATTATGGGAAGTACAATTCAAAATGAGATTTGGGTGGGAACACAGCCAAACCATATCAGATAATACTTAAAATTACCAGTCATTGTTGATAAGGAAATAAATGGATACTCCAGGAACTAAAAATCTATTATTGCAATTAAAAACTCATTCGTTATGAACATTCTAATTGGACTCTTTTAGTTATTTTGAAATGTAAAATAAAGTATTGCTGGCTTTAGTTACCTTGTTGTACTATCAAACATTAAATCCTACACATTCTATCCAACTGTATTTTTGTATCCATTAACTGTCACCATTTCCCACCTTACCCACTATCCTTCCCAGCCTTTGATAACCATCATTCAACTATCTCCAGGAGTTCAATTATTTCAATTTTTAGCTCCCACAAATGAGTGAGAATACACATGGTTTGTCTTTCTATGCCTGGTTTATTTCATTTAATATAATATCCTTCAGTTCTATCTACGTAGCTGCAAATGACAAGATCTCATTCTTTTATATGGCTGAATAGTATTCTGTTGTGTATATGATGAATTCTTTAGGTGATGGATACCCCATTTACCCTGATATAGTTATTAGACATTCTCATGTACCCCATAAATATATAGACCTATTATATACCAATATAAGTTAATTTTTTTTGAAGAAAAAACCTCTCGTTAGTTGCATTAAGCAGATGAGACAAAGTTAAAGAGTGAATTTGTAAACTGAAAGGTAGACTGAATATCTGCAATGTCATTCAGAAATTTAAAAAAACTTAGAAACATTAAATATAAATTCTACAATATAGAGTATAAAAATGAGTTCTAATGTATTAGGTTGGTGCAAAAGTAATAGTGGTTTTTGCCATTAAAAGTAATGACAAAAACCATAATTACTTTTGGAACAATATTAAGAGAATTTCAGAAGGAGAGAAAAGAGAGAATGATGGAGAATCTATTAAAATACATAATATCTAAGAATTTTCCAGAACATTAAAAAAATTCAGATTCAGAAAGGACAATAATTCCCAATTAAAATTTTTTATAAAGGTAATCTAGCACTAAACACAGCATGCTATAACAGCACATTACCCAGGAACATAAAAGTATCAAGGGACAAAAGAAAGAGTATCCCTAAGGAACAATTTTAAAACAGTCAGGAAGCTTCTTAAGAGAAGTGAAAACAAAAGGTAGAATTTAGTAGAATAATATACTCAAAGTACTGAAAGAAAGTAAACTTTCAACATGGACTTGTATACCAAGCTAAATAAACGGGAAAGATGGTAAAATTGAGATACTTTCAGAAAAACAAAAAATGAAATTTTTAAATTAAAAATGTAAAAATAGAAGCACCTTAGCACCAACACATTCTCATTAAAAGTCATCTAAACTAAAGGATATGTGTCAAAGAATGGAACTATGTCCAGAAAAGAGAGAAATACAAGATGACATAGTAAGAAAAGAAATATGTAACATGTGATAAAAATCTAAACCTATATTGAGTATATAAACTAAAATTATAAAAGTGATAATGACTAATATTAAAGTCAAAAAAGAACTAAAACACAGGACAAAAGTGGGCTATAGCATGGTAGGGTGTGATTAGAAATAAGTTTCAAATACTATGATTTAGGATTATGTTCAGGAGAAAGGTCAAGATTTTAAGCTATGTTGGAATTTAATAAGCATTTTTGAAAAAAAGTAAGGATAATCACTAAAATAGTATATATGAAGTACATACATTTCAAAGCAATTGCAGGGGAAATGAATATTTTAAAAATATTTGATCAACCAAAAGGAGGCAGGGGCAGGGGGGAAGAAGGAATAAAGGAAAATCAAAAAGAAAAAGCAAAATAAGATAGTAGAAATGTATTAAGAAATATTATACTGAAAAGACAGATAGTACTATTGACATTTTTTTAATCTACCACAATACTATTTGTAAGAAGTGTATCTAAAACACAGGAGCTAAGAAAAGTTGAAAGTAAAAGAATTGAAAAAGGTAACCAAGGCAGATACAATTTTTTTAAGAAAAAGAAAACTAGTATGGTCACAATCATATACCAAACTTAGTGCTATAGTATAAATGTATTGAGATAATGTGTAATATACAGTGTTACTGTGTGGAGAGCCTCAGGCTTCAAGGCGCTGGTATCTAAATTTGATCCTATTTATTGCCCCAGTTGTGTTATTAAGTTATTGTGCATCATGTTTTTCCTCATCTCTAAAATAGAGGAAATAATGGTTTGTATCTCATAGTATTATTATGAGGATGAACTGAGTAAATATATGTGAAATTACTGAGCATAGAGTAACACTCGGATGCACAGAGAACTCACTGATACTGAGAAAAATGAAGTGACAAAAAGTATTTTAAGGCAACACAAGGAAAAAGGCCCTCTGAGAGATAAGGAAGGTTAGTATACGACAAAAGGTAAAATTCATTACAAGTTAGAAAAAATCGAAATATGTCTGTATCTGATAACATGGTGTTCAAACAGATAACATTTTCTAAACATTTGAACCCTACTTCCTCAATGAAACTTTGCCTGATTACTGTTTCTTACACCAAATGTTAGGTCTCTCCCTTAAGTGCTTCAGTAGCACCCAGGGCATACGTCGTATGATAGTCTCCTGTCACACCAAGTTATATTTCCTTGTTTCTCATTTCTCTCCTTTGACGATCTGCCATAAACTCCCAGGACACTGGGACTGCCCTCTGTCCTCTCACTACTGAGTTATTATACAAACGTGAGAAATAGTAAGCTTCCAAAACATGTATGTTTAATGAATCCATAAATGTCTTTGTAGGAGGAAATTCAACAGATACAACCTTAATTTTTTTTTATATATATAAAAGAGTAAAGTTCCTAAATGTATGTGGGAAAACTCCACACATTATCATACTTCTTCTCAACCACAAAAGCTATCCTCAGCCCTAACGTTATACAGAATGTCTTATGTCTTCACATTTCTAGGGAAGATGATAGAAGCCTTCATCAATTCCTCCGGAGTATCTGTGAATCACAAACCTGAAAGAACTCCTGGATCAAAGGGGCTTGATTAGTTGATTATAGTTCCGCTTCCTCTGTCTCTGAAAACTCACCGAAGTAATAGTGAAGTGATTTTTTAAAGTATAAAGGCTGAAACATCAAAGAAATTTGAGTATAACAGTTGGGTGAGAGATTTCCACAAAGTTTTTAAAGATAATGAAGATGAGAAGTGAAAATGGAAATGGTGAAAAACTATGTTAGTCCTTGTAGGGAGAGGTATCCCTGTGAGGTGAGCTACACCAGTCAATGCCAGAAAGGCTCAAAATCAAGAGGCAGAATGTATCACGAAAAGCTGCAGAATGTAAGGTATAGAACATAAAACTTCGAGATTGATTGGGGCCCCCTGCAGTACTCAAGGCAGCCATATAACGTCCTATTCCTCCGCTAAAAGACTGCAAGTAATTATCAGAGTAGCCGAAACTGGGAATCTCAATTGGATTGAGTCTTTGGTGGGGGAGGGTGTGTTTGAAATCGTGTAGAGGTGAAAATGTCATAATTACCAATGTTACTGTAAATTAGACAGTAATTTGTGGTAACACAAATCACACCAATTGTGTTACTGAGTTACTTAAAAATTGTGACTCACAATTTGTCATCATCTATTACATAGATAAAATAATAGTATCTATTTCAGAATTTCATCATGAGGACTGTATTAGTTTGTTCTCATACAGCCATGAAGAACTGCCAGAGACTGAGTAATTTATAAAGGAAAGAGGTTTAATTGACTCACAGTTCCACGTGGCTGAGAAGGTCCCAGGAAACTTATAATCATGGTGGAAGGGGAAGCAGACACGTCTTATGTGGTGGCAGGCGAGAGAGAGCAAGAAGGAAAACCACCACTTATAAAACCATCAGATCTCATGAGAACTCACTATCATGAGAATAGCATGGAGGACACTGCCCCCATGATCCAATCACCTCCCACCAGGTCCCTCCCTCAACCTGTGGGGATTATAATTTGGAATGAGATTTGGGTGGGGACACAGAGCCAAACCATATCAAGGATGAACTGAGTAAATATGTGTGAAATTAGTGAGTGTACAGTAACACTCTGACCCAGTAACACTCAGTGCTACTGAGGAAAATGAAGTGACAAAAATATTTTAAGGCAACACCAGGAAAAGGGCCCCTCAAAAGGAAAAGGGGAATTCCCTGCTACTTCTCCCATGTTTCCAGAATATAGCCAGAGACTACCAGCTCCTCCTCTGGAGGAAGCATACTGTCCCAATGGAAGACTTTGGGGGTGGAACAAGGGATGTGCTATGTCACAAATCATTTAATAAATCCATCAGCCAACAAGCTTCACCTAGAGATGAACACATCTTCAAAGCACTTTACAGTATGATATGCACAGGCATTGATAACCTAGACTATGAACCCACATATGGATAAATGATTCAGAAGCCTTGCTTCAGATTATTAAACACAAACTAAAACACAAGTGCCGATTTCAAATAAATGCAATGGTAGGCAAGATTTGAAGATGAATGTTTAAATTGTGGTTGAAGAAAAATGCAAATATCTAAACAGACCTATAAATAAATGACTTTTCATTGGTAACAGTGAAAACAACATGTTACAAATAGAAAAGTAGACATTTAGCTATTTAGCTGAACTCATAAAGGGCCAAATTCCTTTATAAGAAGGCTATAACACTAGTTGTTTTTTATCTCCCTAGTCATATTTTTGGGAAATAGGAATATAATGTACATATGTTTGAGTAAGAAAAAAAAATAAAATTTGAATTGCAGTCTGAAGGTTTGTTTACAGTTTCCAATCCAAATGCAATCTTATTGGAATATTTGAGATTCATCTCTGTGAATGAGTTTTATTCTCCGTATGGCTTTCTCTTCTTTAGACTAAACTCTCATCATCTGTTAGAAAGACGCATAAAACAAAGGGATAGCTGCAGTCTATGCTTGCTTTTTTTTCCCTGATAAATTTATCTGTAACAAGTCATCTTTGCAAAAGCATAAAATATTGGCAGTTTAAATTTTTATTCCATCTCCAGTGTATAACTTCTATACATAAAAATGTGCCAGATGAAACATAATTGTTTACTATTTACAAGATGAAAACCAAACCAAACCAATAAGCAAAAAACAAACAGAAAAAACAGAGCTCAGGTATAATAAACTAAAGTTCTCTCTGCTCTGGTTCTCAGTGGTATACAGTTCATATAAAGACTACTAAATTCAAAGAAAGTTTCTGTCCACAGTATCATCTATTTACTGTTTACGACTAGAAACAGTTCTCAAGGGAATGATAACATTTGTCGGATTCAGAAGCTTCTGTTATAAAGAAATAATTACTCTCAAACAGTATTTCAATGCTCTCATAAATATTAGAATAATAACACATACACTCTTTCATTAGGTTTAACCTGTCAGAAATAATTTAACTGGTAAAAAATCATCCTACATTTGAGGTAAAAAGTATGAAAATATTACTTCAGAAAGTTCAAAGCTGTGGGTTATTTGTGCACCTACCTAAAATTCATAGTAAATGGCAGTTTAAAAAATTAAAATTCCATCAACTTCTGGTTTAAAAAATCTAGTAAGACAGACATTTTTTGATAATATAAATCACCAGAAACACATCAGCCACCTTGAAACTGGCCATTTAGAATGCTGTAAAAATGGAATTCTAGGTTACAAACATCATCACGGGTTAAAACAGGAAATTATTTACCTTTCCTCAGTGAGGCCCCTCTAAATAGAGAGCCCGTTGATACTACTTTCAGGCTATTTGACTATTTCTCATGAAATTACAAATGTTAATCGCCCTTTGAAAGTTAATTTTAACATAAACAATAACGGGGTAGAATAGAGTCATGTCTTCGAGGGACACGATGTGTCCCTGGACGGTAAGATCAGTTAGATTTTAATAACGTGATGGAATATATTAACAAATATAGGAAAGAATGTGAACAGGGGCTTGGTCAGCAAAGAAGGCATAAAAAGAAAGGGGAGACAGATGGGAAGTGAGGGTATGGCCCAGTCAAGCAGTGCCCATAGACAGGGAGCTCTGCCAGGATGTTAAGTAGTGGGTTCCACTGGCTGGGCCATCACTGGTGCACAGGTGGATGGAGTCTTGGCTAATTCACTCAAGTGTTCTGATCCCATTGGGATTGTGGTTCAGGCTCTCTCACTTGATGACTTTTTTTTTTTTCTTTTTAAGTATGTATCTGGCTAAAGCTTCCTTCCCATCAATTTTCAAGGAAGACAAAGTCTCTTAGTATTAATTCTGTCATTCAAAGCAAACTTAGATGTGCAGAATAAATGGTATAATGGTTATAATGTATAAGTGATGATATTGAGTATTGAGTGCTACTGAATTACTAAATTACAGAAAACTGACCTGTGTCTTTTGACCTCTGTTAAGAGGGGGAGAAAAGAGTTCCTGGGCTAGAGTTCAGGAATGAACAGTTGAATATAACAACTTCAACTTAGGAAAGCAGTGATAGGAGCCACACACAAGAAAGACGAAATGTTTTAAAAGAGAAAGGCCAAAAAGGACATTAAAATATGCCCAGAATAGCCTATGTCTATCCTTAAGTGGTCTCTCGAGAACATTCGTGATCTTACAGTTATAGCTACCTTACACTAGGGTAAGCTGTTTTTACTCTAACAGGCTCAGAAGATGCATTTTGTCAGCATCCCAAAACTGGATTTATCTTTCAGGAGTAAGAGCACATTAGCTAAGTTTAGAAGAGTGCTTGTTCATTAATGAATTTAAACGAGAACTGTTACTGTAACATGGAGTGACAGCCTGAGCCCTATGCTTTCTCTAAGCAGGCAGGGAAAATATTTCAAATGTTTTAGCCTACTGTCACTGTGTTGGGGGGAATACTTGTTTTGGAGACATGCACCCTCTCTCTCACAGCCCTTTGTGGTGGCTACTGTACTTGTCATCTACTGCAAACTCTATTGTGAAACAAGGATTTAGGGACAGTGTTTATATCACCTTGATCATTTCCGAACATTACAACACACCATTGTCCATTTCCTCCATATGTATTTATGTATATACACATATATAATAATATATATGACTATAATTTATTTTATTAAAATATATAACAAAATGCACCCACTCATACACATATATAGGGCACCTGCACATAAGTAAGCAACCCTGGAGAGGCTGTCAGAGGGAACAAATGAGCCCTCTATTTCTTACCACATCAAATGAGCCACACTCAGGTTTAGTGGTGAATGTTCTTCAAGCCCATAGTTATTGCCCTGTGAATCTAGGAGAACTTGGTAATCTACAGCCTCTGTAACACTACAAAAGACTAAGTTCAGTCAAGAGGAAAGGAATATGAAAGTAGAAAAATAAGTTGTCAGGCAAAAATGTCAATTTTCATGAATTTCAAAGCATATAAAAATTAAAGGTCTGCTTCTGTGCAGTCAAAGCAAAGGCTAAGAGTTAAAGTAAATGTAATAATACTTTTTTATTATTCACTAGGCTATGTATCATATATAAAACTGAAGAAAAGTCAATAGTAGTACATAAAACAAACCAGCATAGAAAGGTAGGCTGCAATTTCTTAGAAAATATATGGGGTTTCAACTCAGAAAATCATCCTCATAAATGTATACTGCTTAAATGTAACCACAAAAATATACAAAAGTAGATCACTCAGCTAATTCCAAATCCATATGACATACATGACTGTGAAGTTTACATTATTTGATTTACTAATATCTTAACTTCAGATGTGAGTCTTCATATCAATGCCTTCATTTAAGCAAGAGGAGGGCGTTTGGATTGAATAAATTCCCTTTGTGATATGAATTTAGCGTTAAGGTTTAAGGTATCTAAGGCTATTTTAAATTACCCATTCATTGATAGTCAATTATAGCACATGGAATATAGCTATTTCTCTTTGATATTGGAGCTAAACAAAGAAAAAAATATAAATTGTATTTTATAAGCAACATCCTCAGTAAAAGACCTTATTCAAGTAACAATTGATAATACTAAGCATATTGAAAGTTAACTTAATGTAAAATCAGTAATTATTATTTTTTAACTTTCTAAATGCAGCCTGACTTATTAAAAAATAAGTGATTCTCTCTACTAAAATCAGATTCGATGTAAAGGTGCATCTTTTGATCTCGTCTAATTGAACATTGGTAAAGACAGTAGTCAGGAAGTCTAATGAGTCATCTAAAACTTACTAATGATTAAGGGCTATTATGCATCTATATACTGGGTGTCTATTAGGCATATTGTCTTACATAGTTGTCAATCAGAAAAGAAAAGATCCAGTGGTGTGCTGGTCGACCAGTTCTCCAACATAAAATAAACCCTAAAAATACATCCTGGTTTGTAGCATCTGCTAATGTAGATACTCCCATCATGATTAATTTCAAGTTACAACAATTTAACAAGTGACTCACAGAATTTCTGAAAATTTAACCATCAGTTTTCTTAAGCCAGTCTAAGCAAGCTCCAGCACACCACTGCAAGCGATAGACAAGGAACGACTGTGATGTGCAAAGGGTGCTCAGAGAGACAATGACTGCCCCAAGGATATGTGGTGTGGCTTCACAAAATAGCTCTGTCCTAAAAGATGACTAAGAATTTATCAAATAGAGATGCATGAAAACAGTATCTCTGTTGTCATGGACACATCATTGTCCATTTCTTCCAAATATATTTAAGGACACACAAATATAATCATACCTACGACTATAGTATTTTTAATTAAAATATGTAGCAAATTGCACACACTCTCATGCCCACGGAGTATGCACATATAAGTGAGTAACCCATATGCTGAGGTGACAACTACAACCATGTAGGAAATACAGAAGATGACGCTGTGTTTGGGGAGAGGCAAGGAACAGAATTTCTGAGGCCTACAGGAAGCAACAAGGGCTGGAACAGGAAGTCACAATGGTCCACACGAATCTAAGTTCGCAAGGACCGACCATGTGTGCCAAGCTAGGAGATATCACTTTCTTATGGGCAACGATTTCTTTTCATACAGGCAGTATGGATTCGATTTGCTATTTATGCAGGTAAATACAAAGGCGAGATTGTACAGCAGAATTAAAGTCTGGAAGACCAATTAGAGATACGCTGCAATATTAATCCAGGTGAAAGTTGAGGAGGGCCTCAACCAGGGATGGGCAAACGATGACCCTTAGGCCAAGTGCTATCTGTTGTTAGAAATAGTAACTTTGAGGAACACAAGTGTGTTCCCTCATTTACATACTGTCTACGACCGCTCCTGTGCTACAATGGCAGAGGTGAGTAGTTTTGACAGAGACCATATGGCCTGCAAAACTCAGAATATTTACTAGGTCCTTTCTGGAAAAACAGATTGCTGATTCTTGACTTAGAGTAAGGGAGTGAGAAAGAAAAGGCAGAAATAATTTTGAGAAATGATTTTCTGTAGAATTCATCGTACGTGCTGGTGGATGTGTACAGTAGGAGAGGAAGAGGGAAGTTTCATGAACGATCCTTAGTTTCTATTTTGGTGACTATGTTTATGGTCACATCAGTAACTTGCACCAAAAACAAATGAGAAAAATTTAGCTTGGGGGAGACAGAGAATGAGTTTGGTTGTGGGCATGGTCGGTTTGAAAGGCCTATGCTATCTTCATGAGAGGATATCCAATCTAATGCTGGAAATAAAGTCACAAAAGAACAGGGAATACACTAAATGCACAGTAGTATGTGTTTTTTCAAGTTATACCATGGTTATAAAATAGTTTTTACTTTGTGTTTATAAAATAACCATGGTTATAAAGTATTTAACATGGTTAGAAAGGCTTCAAAGCCTCCCATACTTTGTTTCTGTTGCACAGACTGTAGTCCAAAGGTCCCTAAACTCAACAAGTGACTATAAGTGACCTAATTTCAACAAAGGATCCCTCCTTCCTGCTACTTCTCTGCCTTCCACAAGTTATGCATTTTAATGTATTGATTTACATTTCAATAACTGTATCTCTACTGTGGGTACTCAAGGAGAGGAACTATGATCTATTCATGTTGGCATCTGTATATAGTAGGTATCTATTAATTGTTTTTAATTACATCGAATGAGTTGAGAGAAATGCCAACTCTGTTTTAGTAGGGTGCTTCAGTAATAAGAAAAACTCTCTTGTAGTTAGAAAGACATGATTGGCAAAAGCAACTGTGAGATAATCCCATAAGACAAACAATGCCGTCGATACATACATGCCCTTATTTTAATGAAGACTTCAATGTTAAAAAGGTTAAGTGATTTGCCCAGGGGTCACCGGTAGCCAGAGCTGCTCCTGCTCTCAGACTGACCCTTCCTGCTCTGACCAGGCCATGGGTAGAGGAAAAGGACAGGAACAAAGCAATGGGAGTGTTTCATTATCTCTCCATAACATCTACAGAATGAGGTTGCCCTCATTGAAATGTCTCAAAATATTAGACACTCTATATTTCAGTACAAAAGTACTATTTGAGAGCTAGAGTAAGTTTCCAGGCTTGCCACTGTTTGCATGGAAAGACAGAAAACCAAACCCAACACAACCCAACCTGACATTCTTCAGAATATCCTCAGGGATGTCCTACTCAATTGTCCTCTGTCTCCTTCTATGCTGAGAGAGTTGACCCACTGTCCAGAATGAGCATGAACCTGTCACAGACTTCCCTGTTCAGGCTTCCATGTAGTTAGTACATGGTGACTAATCCTGACTAATAAGATCCAAAATAAAATGTGTTAGGGATTCTGGCATGATACTTCTCACTAACGGTGTATTTTTTTTTGTGTGTGTGTGTGTGTGTGTGTGTGTGTGAGAGAGAGAGAGAGAGAGAGAGAGAGGGAGAGACAGTGGGGAAGAGACAGAGGTGGGGTGAGAGAGAGAGAGAGAGAAAGCCTTTTTCTCATCCTTGTATGTGGCTATGTGAGATCAACTATCCAGGACCTGACCACAAAGGTTAGCCCATTAGAGATGGTACAGGGAAAAGTAAAGCGTCTAACACCAATGGTCCATGGCATGAGCCAAATCTAGGATTCCCTCTTTTCAGGCTTCTCATAAAAATTTTAAAAAATGATAATTTACAAAAACCCTTTATTGTTGAAACCAGTG
Source organism: Mandrillus leucophaeus (assembly GCF_000951045.1). Lineage (NCBI taxonomy): Eukaryota > Metazoa > Chordata > Mammalia > Primates > Cercopithecidae > Mandrillus > Mandrillus leucophaeus. Next base: position 372,282 of record NW_012108786.1, on the reverse strand, counting down.
TTTGCCCAGCATTCTGTTACCTGGACCCAGAAGTGTGATAACTGACACAGTCCTTGTGAGATGGAATGGCTTAGGTTCATTTAGGTGATGAGTGGCCAGAATGAGGGTGGTAAATTATTCCATTTGCTAAGTGCATTTTCCCTTTCCTATTGTGTGGATGAGTCACATGTTAGCATGGGAGACTCTTTCTTCATGCTTTTGAGTTTTGCAGTTATTTAATATTATTATGTTCTTTAATTATGTACTGGATCATGCTGGGACTAGCCTTACAGCAATTTTAAAAGTTGTTTTTGCAGCATCAATTAGAACTTTTATTTCTGGGCATTCCAGATCTCATGGCCATCTGGTCATACAACTTTTCACACATCTTTACCCTGCTGTGACACTATAGAACGGCCGCAGGCAAAGGAGACATCAGCCGCCAAACACTCATTTTCATTTAACTGGATGTCATTTCTCTGCCAATGTAGAGGTACATTTTAGAACTCGGAATTCCCTGCGATAAGATGTGGCCATATTTCCTTGCTGATGTGCCTCTCTTCAATAAAGACATTTACAAAAAAAAAGCAACAGGAGAAAGTTGGTTTTTAAGAAAAACTAATTAAAACTATGCATTAGAGAATGGTCACCATGTATCTATTATACATGACATAAATTTTAATAAATTATCTTTTGTGTGCTTGTTTTGGTGCTTTTTGTATACACCAGGTCTCACTATGTCATCCAGACTGGTCGTGAACTAAATTAACTTGTTTGATCCTACAATAAAAAAAAAAAAAAAAACTTGACACCCAAAGTTTTGAGATCCAAAGATATATAAATAATTCTTTGGCCAACAATTAGGAAATATACAGTTCTCTCCAGAAAATATGGAACATTTACAAAAGTGGATATATAATAAATTACAGTACAAGTCTCTAAAAGTCTAAGAATATCTCTGATTATAATGCAATTATATTAGAAATCACTGATAAACATTGGTGTGTGTGTGTGTTTGTGTGCAACAAATTTTTTAAAGATCACTTAAAAACATACCTGGACCAATACAACATGATTGTGGATATCAAAAGATACTGAACATAACTAAACAATAATGAAAGTACTGCATAACGAAACTTGTAAGATGCAACTGAAGAGAAGATTTAAGTGAAATTTATTGTTTTACTTATACTAAAAATGAGGAATATCATATCAGTTGAGAATTCATCTCAAGAAGTAACAAAAATGAAAAGTCAATACAAAGAAGGCAGAGAGAAGGAAACTATGAAAGAATTAGATTTTATGAAAAAATTTATACTCTACTGAAATAAGGGAAAGTTAATACAAAGAAGGCAGAGAAAAGGAAATTATGAGAAAATTAGATTTTATGAAAATTATGAAAAAATTTATATTCTGCTAAAATAGAAAACTGATGAGAGGAATGAGTGAGTCTAAGAACACATTCTCTGGAAAGATAACACAAATCTCCATTGAGACAGATAAAGAAAAAAATGGAGAAGTCTCAAACGGAGGCAAAACTTTAGATTCATTCCAGATTAAAAATATAATGAGAATCCCATGAACTTTATGTAAAATTTTGGAAATCTAATGAAAGGGATAAAAGTACAGATTGTGATATAATATCTACAAAGAACAGTACGCCTGAATAGCCTTAAGACTATTATGTGATTTGCATCTAAAATAATGACTGTGAGTCCAGGTACCTAGGAGAATCTAATGAAAATTCTTGATGAAGGAAAGGACCTTCACCATAGACTTCAAAGAATTCACACAAATAATTATTTTAGCATAATAAAAAGTGCTGAATAAAAAATAGCCAACTATTTAAGGAAAGAGAATGAAAGCCAGCAGAATAGACTGGCAAATAATTCAAGCACTAGGAAAATCAGCAACAGATTGTAATGTATTTCCAGAAAAACAAAAATCAAGAAACATTAAGAAGAGGAAATTCTAAGGAATTTTGCTTCCTTCTGAGATTCTAGAAGCAATGGGAAACAATGGGTGAGTATGTTGATAAAAATAAACAAACAATTATAAAATAGAAACTATAACTTTGTAAGAGTAAAAATATACAATTAATGTATATTTTACATTATAATGTAAATCTAGAAAGTGCTTTAAAGTTCTTGAAATATCTAAGAGGTGAGTAAAGAGACTGATAATGTTTTGACATATTAAATATCCATGTTTTAATTTTTAGGGTAACCACTAAAATAATAGAAAGTGAAGTTATAAATCAAACATTCATCTGACAAAGATAATGTGTGACAATAACCAGAAACAATAGGAACGATTTTATATTTCTATTCATGTAAATTTCTTTCTCTCTCTCTTTCTTTTTTTTTTTTGGAGATAGAGTCTCCCTCCTCTGCTACCCAGGCTGGAGCCCAATGGCGCGGTCTCGGCTCACTGCAACCTCCGCCTCCTGGTTTCGAGCTGGGATTACAGGTACCTGCCGCCATACCTGGCCAATTTCTGTATTTGTAGTAGAGACGGGGTTTCACCATGTTGGCCAGGCTTGTCTCAAACTCCTGACCTCAAGTGATCCGCCTGCCTCGGCCTCCTGAAGCGCTGGGATTACAGGCATGAGCCACTGCACCCAGCCTATTCATATAAGTTTCAAAAACAGGAAAAACTAAGTAAAGAATAGAAATTAAAGAATGACCAAAAATATCCCAAATTCACACTAGCTTTTAATCTCGAGGGTAAGATGCAATAAGGGAGAAGGAAGAAGAACATTTCTAATTGGCTCTTGGTTATAAGGGGTTTTTTATTTAAAAAAATACAAGTTCCTTTATAAACTCTTTGTTCCTGTGACATAGTATATCAAAAGTAAACATTTTTAAAACGCCAGCATAATTTTTAACATGGTTAGGATTTTTAAAAATTTTATTTATTTATTTATTTATTTTTCAGACAGAGTCTTGCTCTGTCGCCCAGGCTGGAGCGCAGTGGCGCGATCTCGACTCACTGCAAGCTCCGCCTCCCGGGTTCCCGTCATTCTCCTGCCTCAGCCTCCCAAGTAGCTGGGACTACAGGCGCCGCCACCAGGCCTGGCTAATTTTTTTTGTATTTTTAGTAGAGACAGGGTTTCATCTTGTTAGCCAGGATGGTATCGATCTCCGGACCTCGCGATCCTCTGGTGAGGAATGTTTTAACCAATAGAACTTAAAGAAGTGAAATATTCTCATAAGCCTTGTCTTCCATTAACATCAAGGAACGACCAACCATAAATGGGTGAACACTGTCTTGAATGTCATGATGTATTATGTAAATGTAAAACAATCTGATGGAAGACAGCATGTTTTTTCATATAACATAGGAAGGAACTGAGTCCTCTTTAACACCAGAAAACATCATAGCATGTTGACAGTTGAGAGACAATTGTATATGGATGCAATGATATGTGAACAAATAAAGTTACACATATAATTTTGTAAGCGTTCAATGTGTACATGGAAATAACAAAACTAGAAAAAGTTGGCAATGTTACACAGTGACACTTATTTCCAATGAATACTTACTACCAAGTATTTTGGGACTTTTATCCACATTCTTCTTAGCATCTTATAGACTAGCTTATGTAAGCAAATAGAAAGAGATAATGTACAAAGATAATGTAAGCTCTCAACCTGATTATTTGATGAGAGATAATATCTTAAAATCTGTTAACCATAAGGGAAAGAAACACTGCTAGAATCTTATTTGACGTGCATTTCTTTTCTACAAGCATGTCTTCTATTCAGTGGTCTTCTACAAGTTATTTAAGAACTTGAACAATGTAGGGATCAAACTAGCATACCTTAGCTGTTGACAGAAACGAGCAAGGTCTATATAACAGAAAAGCTTATTTAAAGATTTAGATAATTTCAATGTCATGAAAGGTATATCCAAGGTGAAACCAACTCTAAAACTGCACGTGCTAGATGCAGTTTTTGGAAACAAAACTGCATCTATTGGAGAATTGAGCCTAAACAGATAAAGAATTACTGGCATAATTACTTTTTTGTATATTTCCCTAAGGCCCCATAAATACTATAAAATAAAATGAGAAGTTAATAGAAAACATAGAAAAAATCAAGAGGCAACTGAATTGGAAATGACTCCAAGACTATTCGTTGATAGCAATTTATGCTTTATCGAAGAGTCTATTTGGTGATGACTGAATCATACAGATTTATACAGATCCATGAATTTGAGGTACAATCAGAATAAAGTAAACATTTCAAAAAAAGAATGTGGTACAAGAAAAATTATGCCCCAGCTAATGTGCAGTTAGAAAAATATGGAAATAATCATTAAACTGTCTTTATACAGAGTGGCAAATAATGGTCACATTCTCTTTACAAATAGGTGTCTTAGTTTGAGCTGCTACGAAGAAATGCCATAGAGTTAACAGATTAAACAATAATATTCCTTTTTCACAGTTCAGATTTGGGGAACCCAAGATCAAGGCAGTGGGAGATCCTGTGCCAGGAGAGGGCCTGCATTCCGGCTTGTTGACAGTATCTTCTCACCATATCCTCACACGGCAGAGAGTAAGCTCTGGTCTCTTTCTCTTTTTATAGGAGCGCTAATCCTGTCGTGAGGACTGCACTCTCATGACATCATCTGAAACTAATTTCCTTCCAAAGGTCCTATCATGTATTAGCACCCCATTGGATGCTATCACCTGAGCCACAGGTGAGGGCTCAGACCTACTGACCTGTTGGAGGTGAAGGTTTCATTTTGATTGTACCTCAAATTCATAGATCGGTATAAATCTCTTTGATTCAGTCATCACTGAATAGACTCTTTGATAAAGCATATATTGCTATCAAGTCTGTCTTGAAGTCATTTCCAACTCAATTGCCTCTTGATTTTTTTATGTTTTTTTAAATTAACTTCTGCATGTTATTTTATAGTATTTATAGGGCCTTAGGGAAATATACAAAAAAATTATACCAGTAATTCTTTACTCATTTAAGCTCAATTCTCCAGTGCCATGTTTTCAAAAACTGCATCTAAGACGTGCAGTTTAGAGTTGACTTTACCTCGGATATGCCTTTTATGACATTTTTGAAAGGACAAAGATACACACTCCATAACACTGAACAATTACTGTAATAGTTAAACATAACATAAAGAACAGGAGTAAAGAACATTCAGTCAGTATACCCATAGGTGAGGTGGCAGTCCTAAATTACAGCTTCAAATGCCTCAACACCCATCCCAGTCTACATCTTTTCCCCTGGAATCTGAGAATATTTATGATTACTGCGACTAACAGATCATGGTGGAAGTGACATTATGTGACATCTAATGCTAGGACATAAAAGATAATATAGCTTAGCCGGAAGTGGTGGCTCACGCCTGTAATCTGAGCACTTTGTGTGGTCGAGGCAGGAGGATCTCTTGGGCTCAGGAGTCTGAGACCAGCCTGGGCAATAGAGTGAGACCTTGTCTCTACTAAGAGTAAGAGAAAAATTAGCTGAAGTGGTGGCATGCAACTGTAATCCCCGCTACTTGAAAGGCTGAGGTGGAAAGATTGAGTTCAGGAATTCGAGGCTGTAGTGAGCTATGATTGCACCACTGCACTCCAGCCTGGGTGACAGAGCGAAACCTAGTCTCAAAACAAACCATAACAAAGCTTACTCCTTTACTTAAAACGCTCACTCTTGGAGACCTGCACTGTTATATAAAATACCTAACCAGCCTGAGACTGTCTAGTTGGCAGGGCCACAGGTGAGGGTGCTCAGGCCCACTGTCCCAGCTGAATGCATCCTTCACCTTTCCCAGTCACAGTGTCAAACACAGAAGTGAAGAAGCTGTCAGGTGATTCCAGCTGCAGCTCTGAGAATTTTGAGTTACCCCCTTAGCCATTTGATATCATGCAGCAGAGAACAGCCATCGTCAACATTCTGGGTCTAAATTCCTGACTCGTCAATCTGTCATTGTTAAAAATAAAAAAGGTGACTGTCTTACCCATTAAGTTTGAGCTTGTTTTTTATGAAGTAATATATACAACTGGGAACTATGCACTAAATAATAAAATTAATCCTAGGACACTTTATTATTAATGAGAATATAAGGCAAAACTCTTGTCTAACACAATGTGACTTAAGAGTTAAATTATACAGGGTATAGATTGCATTTCTAGAAATCTCTAAGTAAGCAGGAACAAGATAGACAGATCGAATAATGGAATGTCTTGTTGAAAACTGCAAAGCATGCACACAAAACTGAATAACCTAACATTAAATTATTAGTGTTCATATAGCAAGAATCTATAAAATTCATTGTTGTCAGAAAATCATGGACTCTGCTAGCTTAAGGTACTTTTCAGAAAAGGTAAAAGAGTATACAGATCTCAAGAAAATCATACATCCTAAAGGAAACTTTTTCATAATTGCTTTCCAAATTCATTTGCGCTGTATAGCTGTTGTCCTTGGACTTCCAGATTCTTTAGTTAATCTTTCTTGGTTTTCTATATTTTAGATTTTTTTCCTTAAATGATAAGTTCCAGCACTTTGACTTTTCTTGGCTTTCTACAATCTCTAGGCTTAATCTCTGTGAACTCTCACCCCCTTCATTAGTATAACATAACCTTTGGTTGTTGTTTTGGGCTCCATGACCCTCAGTTGAAAATCCTTCTGATGGATGGAATCCAACCCATTGGTAATGTTCAAGGAAAACACTTACCTTCTCTGACCCCTTCCGCGATCACCTAAATACCTTTTCATAGACTTCTGTTGCCTTGGCCTTAATCTTTTCTCTGCTGATATCATTTAGGGATGGGGGTTGGAATGGCTGGTGGGGGGTCAAAATGGCTGGTGAGAATTGACTGGAGTGTCCAGTCACTACATAACATTAATAAATATCCATGAACACATAGGGGTCATGGAGACAATAGAAAGAACACAGTGTGACATCTACACAGGGTAAAGAGGTTTTTTGTTGTTGTTGTTTGTTGTTGTTGTTTTTTTTTTTCAAAAGAACGATTTATGGTAGAAGGGAATCTGGTAAACTGAGGATATATAAAGGGTGAAAAAGGCACCATGAATGCCTTAGATAGAGAAATCTTAGCCAATAGTAGTAAGAGTTAATCAAGAAAATAAGCCAATGGTTTCAACTATAGATGCATAATAAACATTGAAAAATTATCTCATGTCTTTAAAGATAGGGACTGGTATGGTCAACATACTTTTGGAGAAAGATTTAAAATTTACTTTGAAATATATGAATCACAGGAGGCATGGGATAAATAAAAGATTAAGATTACAATGTTGGACTTTAGGAGACCTTAACATATTGCAATCTAATAAAAATTCAGTGTTTATTTATATACCAAGATACAGACTAGATGTCATTGCTGAACCACAAGGATGAAGACACAGGATAAAAGCTAAGGAGTTATAAATAAAATTTATGAAAACACTAACTGAATATAGGAACATATATAACAAATTAGGTCAAAGCTTGAAGCCATGCCCAAACAAGATGCTTTGAATACTAGTAATGGTGTATATTTTAGTTTTCTAGGATTGTTATGAGTTTGGGAAAGAAACACGTATCTTTAATATACAGTTGTTTCTGCATGCCAGACACTCATTTAGTGTCCAAAGATGTGGCAGTTAATAGAACAGACAAAAGTCTTTGAACTTTCAGGTTTATAATCAAATTTATATTCAATTTTATATTGTTTATAAAAAATAAGCAAATAAATAAAGAACATATCATTAGGAGAGGTAAGAGTTTTGGATGAAAAAATAATTAAATTGGTAGAAAAGAGGGTTAGGGAGTAGAGAGGTGGGTGGCAGGCTGTTTCTAATTTAGGGTAGTCAGGGAAGGCTTCATCAACAAGGTGACATTTGGGAAACATTTTGAAAAAGAGGAGACAAGTGACCATGTGGACAAGTAAGAGAAGAGCATTCCAGGCAGAAGGAACAGCAAGTGCAAAGATCCTGAGGCAGCACTGTTCCCAGAATGCTAGACAAAGAGCACAGCTAAAGCAGAGGCAATGAGGGAGAAATAGCAGGGAGTGTTCAGAAATGTTCCAAGGACCTATTGTATAGGACTTTAAAGGATGATTCAAGAACGTGACTTCTTCAGTAGTAAAATGGGGAGCATTGAAAGGTCATAAGGAGAGGGTAAAATGATCTGGCCTGTGTTTTATAAAAGAACGATTCTGTCCATTGTATTGAGAGTGGGCTACAGGCAAACAAGGGTGGAAAAGGGAGATGAATTCAAAGATCACTCCGATAAGCCAATAAGCGAGGTGACAGTAGGGGGCTCGGGACAGCAGGTAGCAGATTTTGCTCATACTTTTAAGATAGAGCCAACAGGATTTGCTGATGGTTGAGTCAAAGAGAACGCCCAAGTTTTACATTCTCAGTAATTGGAATACAGCGGCCATTTACAGAGATGGAGAAAACTGAAACAGAAGCAGGTTCATGAAGAAAGATTAAGAGCTCAGTTCTGAGTGATTTTGAAGCCTATTAGACATCACTGTGAGATGCAGAAAAGTAAACTAAATATTCAGCTTGTTTAGGGATAACTAAAGCATCCGTTTCTAGAGATTAAGCAAGTTTATAAATGAAGTGTACCAGGTATAAGACAATTACCTTTGAGCAAGATGTGCCTAATGGTCTTAAAATCCCTTTAGAAAACACTGTGGTGCCCAAACACCAAATGTCTGCAGGCTGGTTTTGACTTCTGAGCTCAGCTTTACCAAACAAAGAGTAAATAGCTTTAACGAATGAGGCCATTCTGTTCATTTATGCTTAGGGAGTACATGAATAGGTTTTCAGAAATAAACGCTTAAGGTGATTCCAAAGCAGCTTGAGAATGTTTTTTGAGGAATGGCAACATTATTATAGTAACTATATAGCTTTTGAAGACTATTAGAAGCTAAAATTTCATTGACATAAGTAAAATTTCTTTTTTTATTAGGGGAAAATGCTTGGTAGTCACTTTTACGTGTATTAACGTTGAAGTCTGGAAATGACTGATACTAACATTCATCTTCTAATCTTTACGTTAGTTAAAATGGATGCCGTAAGTTACACATGAATAAAATTACAGATCATTCAAACATTCGTTAAATTGTGTTAAAAATGACTGCAACCCATTACTCAGCTCTGTTGACTCAATGAGCATATGATTATTTTATATTTTTACAAACAAGTAAATTTCTGTGACAATAATGCCTACTTACTAGAAAATTCGATAGGAGAAATTCATGGGTAATATAATTACCATATGATATTTTGATTAAAAGGTACATACCTGTTTGATGGGCAAAGGTTTACTTATAGATAAGAGGAAAATAAGACCACCCAAAAACTGAGGTTTAAGAAAATCTGCTTATTTTTCAAATATGTCCAAAGTTTTGATAAGTATATATTTCTGTGACAATAAGACCTGTTTACTAGTTAATTGGTAAAAATGCACTTATTTGAAAACCAATAGTTTCTTTTGGGAAAATGCTTTCATTCAAGTTACATTTACCCTCAGGGCTGTCATTTCCTAATTGTTAAATGCATGATATCCTAAGAAAGTTTTTAGTATCCAATTTATTACATAAATCACACTGGAGTCTTTTCACAGATACTACAATTAGAGTTCTAAGTGCTATTTTTGTTATTGTGCATCTAGTTTGGAATGGATGTGGACACAACAGAAGTTGTAAATTTGCTTTATGCTTTTCATTCTCAATAACATTTACACAGCAGGCAACTGGTTAAGTATCTCTCAGGGGTCTTTAAAATGAACATAGATGCTTTATTAACTAATTTCCCACTGTTCTGACTTTAGAAAAAAAATCCTGCAATCCAGAAACGACTTAACAGTATGAAGTTTAGAAGGAGGAAATTATAACAAAAAAAGTGTTCACTAGATGGACAGTATCAAGACGGAAACCGGCGCGAAGTCTGCTAAGCTAGACTGTAAAACAAGACTCGTGCCCAGGAGAATAAGTCACAAGGGGGATAGAGTAGAGGTTTGTTGATCCATTTAGTCAACAGGTGCTAATTAAAGAGCACAAGATTAAGAAACATCATCTTGAATAGCAAAACTGGAAGAAGAAAGGGCAAAAAATTATTAAAATATTACTTATTTCAGTACGGACTGCTGCTGCATCTAGGATCAACAGATTCCATCACCTTAGATCACTGGCATTGCTAAGACTTCTCATGAAGAGGAGCAACAGCTTCTATTCAGTGAGGAAAGTGCTTCCTGAAGCTGAGCTCTAAAATGCTAAGATTGCTGTGTGGAGAAGAAGGCTCTGTCTGGCCCCTATAGCTGGACTCAGCTTTATCATGACCCAGTCTAGATGCAGGGACACAGAAAACAAATATATCAAGAAGAGAGAAATAAAATTATCTGGTTATTAGAAAGGTCCCTGTAGTCAGACTACAAGTTCACTTATCAGCTGTCCAAAAAATAGCTAGGGGACAAAGGGGTAGACACAGAAAGAATAATAATAGTACCTGCCTCACAGAATGTTTGAGAAGATTCGCTGAGGTCATCCACAGAAACAGCTTAGGAGAAGATGCGCAATTATAAGCAGTAAAGATAGCAGGTTTTGGTGACTATGTTACAATAAGCAAGATGGAGGTCAGAGTCTGAATAAAAGATAAGGATATAATTTCAAGTGATATTAGGTGAGCTCCCAATACAGAAAATGACTTAACAGATGTCACTACTAACTAACTGGTGGCCATTCGATCTCAGTTTGGTTCCAACTTGCAGTAAAACTTTGCTCAAGACACAGCCTCAAAGAAAACAGAAGAGAGTTTCACAAACTTTGAATGAGGAAGAGGCAATAAGGGGACTTTCCATTTCACTAAAATACCAATCCGAATTGTGACATTGTATTTCCCCTCATGAAAAAGTGATCATCAATGGCTTATGTACAAATTTTACAGTACAAAGTGTTTCTTCATGAAATAGTTCTTGTAAGCCTACTGTGAACATGTCTTTCACTTAGATGATAATGTCATTTGTGTTCCCATAAAATTTCAATAGTAGTAGGTGAGAGAAGACTTCCTTAAAACTAGACTAAACCCTAAATAAAGAATTCTTATCAGCTTAAAGAGATTTTGGGCTGAGACGATGGGGTTTTCTAAATATACGATCATGTCATCTGCAGACAGAGACAATTTGACTTCCTCTCTTATCCTCTCTTGTTAAAATACCCTTTATTTCTTTCTCTTGCGTGATTGCCTTGGCCAGAACTTCCAATACTATTTTGAACAGGAGTGGTGACATGGCTCATTCTTGTCTTGTACCGGTTTTCAAAGGGAAAGCTTCCAGTTTTTGCCCATTCAGTATGATTTTGGCTGTGGGTTTGTCATAAATAGCTCTTATTATTTTGAGACATGTTCCATCAACACCTAGTTTATTGAGAGTTTTTAGCATGAAGGGGTGTTGAAGTTTATCAAAGGCCTTTTCTGAATCTATTGAGATAATCATGTGGTTTTTGTCATTGGTTCTGTTTATGTCATGGATTACGCTTATTGATTTGCGTATGTTGAACTAGGTTTGCATCCCAGGGATGAAGCCGACTTGATCATGGTGGATAAGTTTTTTGATGTGCTGCTGGATTTGGTTTGCCAGTATTTTACTGAGGATTTTTGCATCGATGTTCATCAGGGATATAGGCCTGAAATTTTCTTTTGTTGTTGTTGTTGTGTCTCTGCCAGGTTTTGGTATCAGTATGATGTTGGCCTCATAAAATGAGTTAGGGAGGAGTCCCTCTTTTTCCATTGTTTAGAATAGTTTCAGAAGGAATGGTGCCAGCTCCTCTTTGTATCTCTGGTAGAATTTGGTTGTGAATCCGTGTAGTCCTAGGATTTTTTTGGTTGGTAGGCTATTAATTACTGCCTCAATTTCAGAACTTGTTATTGGTCTATTCAGGGATTTGACTTCTTCCTGGTTTAGCCCAGGGAGGGTGTATGTGTCCAGGAATTTATCCATTTCTTCTAGCTTTTCTAGTTTATTTGCGTAGAGGTGTTTACAGTATTCTCTGATGGTAGTTTGTATTTCTGTGGGATCAGAGGTGAGATCCCCTTTATCATTTTTTATTGTGTCTATTTGATTCTTCTCTCTTTTCTTCTTTATTAATCTGTCTAGCAGTCTATATATTTTATTAATCTTTTCCAAAAAACAGTTCCTAGATTCCTTGATTTTTTGAAGGGTTTTTCTTGTCTCTATCTCCTTCAGTTCTGCTATGATCTTAGTTATTTCTTGTCTTCGGCTAGCTTTTGAATTTGTTTGCTCTTGCTTCTCTAGTTCTTCAAATTGTAATGTTAGGGTATCGATTTTACATCTTTCCTGCTTTCTCCTGTGGGCATTTAGTGCTATAAATTTCCCTTTGAACACTGCTTTAGCTGTGTCCCAGAGATTCTTGTACATTGTGTTTTTGTTCCCATTGGTTTCAAAGAACTTATTTATTTCTGCCTTAAGTTTCGTTATTTACCCAGTAGTCATTGGTCTTACCATATCCCTCAAGTATATGGGTTCCACATTACTTGAAACAATGGCTGTGACCTGGTCACTTAAAGCTCCTTAGGCCAGAAGTCAAGTTGTCTCTATCTTCAGACAACATGATTTTATATTTAGAAAACCCCACTATCTCAATCCAAAAACTTCTTGAAATGATAAGCAACTTCAGCAGTCTCAGGGTACAAAATCAATGTGCAAAATCACAAGCATTTCTATACACCAATACTAGACAATCAGAGAGCCAAATCACGAGTAAACTCCCGTTCACAATTGCTACAAAGAATAAAATTCTTAGGAATACAACCTACATGGGATGTGAAGGACCTCTTCAAGGAGAACTGCAAACCACTGCTCAAGGAAATAAGAGCGGACACAAATGGAAAAACATTCCATGCTCATGCATAGGAAGAATCAATATTGTGAAAATGGCCATACTGCCCAAAGCAATTTATAGATTCACTGCTATCCCCATCAAGCTACCATTGATTTTCTTCACAAAATTAGAAAAACTACTTTAAATTTTTTCATATGGAACCAAAGAAGAGTCCATATAGCCAAGACAATTCGAAGCAAAAAGAACAAAGCTGTAAGCATAACACTACCTGGCTTCAAACAATACTACAAGGCTACAGTAATCAAAACAGCATGGTACTGGTATCAAAACAGATATATAGACCAATGGAACAGAACAGAGACCTCAGAAATGACGTCACACATCTACAACAATCTGATCTTTGACAAACCTGACAAAAACAAGCAATGGGGAAAGGATTCCCTATTTAATAAATGGTACTGGGAAAACTGGCTAGCCACATGCAAAAAACTGAAACTGGACCGCTTCATTACACCTTATACAAAAATTAACTCAAGAAGGATGAGACTTAAACATAAGATATAAAAACTATAAAAACCTGAGACGATGACCTGGGAAATACCATTCAGGATACAGGCATGGGCAAAGACTTCATGACTAAAATACCACAAGCAATGGCAACAAAGCCAACATTGACAAATGGGATCTGATTAAACTAAAGAGCTTCTGCACAGCAAAAGAAACTATCATCAGAGTGAACAGGCAACCTACAGAATGGGAGAAAGTTTTTTTGCACTCTATCCATATGATATAGGGCTAATATCCAGAATCTACAAGGAACTTACACAAATTTACAAGAAAAAAAAATTGAAAAGTGGGCAAAGGATATGAAGAGACTCTTTTTTTTTTTTTTGAGACAGAGTCTCGCTCTGTCACCCAGACTGGAGTGCAGTGGCCGGATCTCAGCTCACTGCAAGCTCCGCCTCCCAGGTTTACGCCTTTCTCCTGCCTCAGCCTCCCGAGGAACTGGGACTACAGGCACCTGCCATCTCGCCCAGCTAGTTTTTTGTATTTTTAAAGTAGAAACGGGGTTTCACCGTGTTCGCCAGGATGGTCTCGATCTCCTGACCTCGTGATCTGCCCGTCTCAGCCTCCCAAAGTGCTGGGATTACAGGCTTGAGCCACCGTGCCCGGCCATAAAGGAAGACATTTATGCAACCAACAAACATATGAAAAGAAGCTTATCATCACTGGTCATTAGAGAAATGCAAATTAAAACCACAATGAGATACCATCTCATGCCAGTTAGAACAGCGATCATTAAAGCGTCAAGAAACAACAGATGCTGGAGAGGATGTGGAGAAACAGGAACGCTTTTACACTGTTGGTGGGAGTGTAAATTAGTTCAACCATTGTGAAAGACAGTGTGGTGATTCCTCAAGGATCTAGACCCAGAAATACCATTTGGCCCAGCAATCCCATGACTGGGTATATATATCCAAAGGATTATAAATCATTCTACTATAAAGACACATACACACGTATGTTTACTGCAGCACTGTTCACAATAGCAAAGACTTGGAACCAACCCAAATATCCATCAATGACAGACTGGATAAAGAAAATGTGGCACATATATACCATGGAATACTATGCAACCATAGATAAGGATGAGTTCATGTCCTTTGCAGGGACATGGATGAAACTGGAAACCATCGTTCTCAGCAAACTAACACAGGAACAGAAAACCAACACTACATGTTCTCATTCATAAGTGGGAGGTGAACAATGAGAACACATGGATACAGGGAGGGGAACATCACATACCAGGGCCTGTCAGGGAGTGGGGGGTAAGGGGAGGGATAGCATTAGAAGAAATATCTACTGTAGGTGACAGGTTGATGGGTACAGCAAACAACCATGGCACGTGTATACCTATGTAACAAACCTGCACGTTCTGAACATGTATCCCAGAACATATGTATATGTATATAAAAAAAGAATTCTACATGCTAAAACAGAGTTGTGGTTTATAGTATTTTATTTTTTTTTTTTTTTTTTTTGAGACGGAGTCTTGCTCTGTCGCCCAGGCTGGAGTGCAGTGGCTGGATCTCAGCTCACTGCAAGTATAGTATCTCACTTTATATGAGTGCCTAATTGCTGTAGAGAACGATTCAAAAGACCAAAGGTTGGGCTTTAAAGAACCCAGTCTTATCAGTAAAGTATCAGATTCATAAACTAGTATTTTCATTTATTGTATCAAGTTGTGCGTAGTGAACTGCTGTTTGCAATACTATTATTTAGCATGCTAATGGCTAAGAATAATATCTATCTACTGCCTGGTTTTGAATTTTTTTTCCATGTGGAAAAAATATACTTTTGCCTTTGAAACAGAGTAACTCAATAACAGGCAATAGAACAGGCAAAATAAATAAACAATGGGAATTTCTATCATGGTTAACGGTCTCTTGTTTTTAAGAGAGAGAAAGTGCACTGAATCGATGAAGCTCTTTGAATGTGTCAATATCATAAAGTATAGCACCAATTAGTTATTTACTCCTGTATATAGTATGTGAAGTCCCTAAACAGCTTCCAAAAACTGTAGAGCTAGTTCAAAAATGTTTTTAAAGCAAAAACCTTTGACTTCAAAATAGGTGAAATGGGAACAACTTTTACTGAATATGCAATTTAAATACCAAGTATGATTAGGTTTAGAGGTAAAAAAAAAAAAAAAAAAAAAAAAAAAAACTATCTTAACAAGAGCAGTTAATTAAAATTAGGACTTAGATGAAGCATACATTATTAGTCCAGAGGGAAGCAAGAAAAAAAAAAAAAAAAAAAACTATCTTAACAAGAGCAGTTAATTAAAATTAGGACTTAGATGAAGCATACATTATTAGTCCAGAGGGAAGCAAGATCCTCTGCCATATCTCAAAACTGTTTAAATACAATTGACATAGAACACAGTATTATAAATTATTTCTATTTGTTACATTATAGTCATTGCAGAAAAGTAATTTCAGACTTGCTGAATTGCTTTTACATAAAACCAACATTATCTTTGTTACAAATTATATACATATTTCAAATATTGTTATTTCCTTGAGTCATGTCAGTCAAATTTCTGAGAGCTAAGGAATCTGAGGATGAAATACACATTAACCTAAGGCAACAGGTAGAACAGATGACCTTAGCTGATGCTATTTATTCATTTGTTTCATCAGCTAATTAAATTACAGCAAAACAAATTGTCATTGATCATTGAAGAATTGGCACATTTTACTTTAGAGAACACAATAGAATGTCTTTAAAGGAGATTTATTCACGGCCATTGAAAGAAGATTTGCACCTTAAATCACATGTTGACTAATCACTTGCCTATTTGCCTTTAATTTATATGAACTTCTTGTCTCGGGCCATCAGATTTATGTAGTCTTTGTCTGCGTTTTAGCTACCACTGAAGATTTAGCTTTGAAGCTTTCCTTTTAATAATTCTTTGTGATAGAACACTCTGAGATGCTTGCTTGGAGTTCTAGTGCATCAATACAAATCATTGATTAACTGATTTGTAAAGGAGGGGGCAAAATCGTCAGTTTACAAACTGCTGAATTAAGGTAAGCTTGCTTGCAATTTACATGTTATGAACTAGAATTTAGACTACAATAAATATGTATTTAACACTGTTTTCTAGAGTAATGTTAATTACAGAAATACAGACTAATACTGTTACATACAATAAATATAGGCAAAATATATTCTTTAAGAATAATTTATAGTCATCTAAACTTTTTAACAGTTATTATTGTGAAATTCTCAGACTGCTCAGATGCTATTTTTCTCTCCTTTCATTCCTTCCTACTCCGCTTCTATTTCTTTTTATAAACTATGCCTTGTTCTAGGATTATCTAGCAGCTGCCTATAAACAAATATACTAAGCTATCACCTGTGCTTATTATATTTAGAAATTAGTATAATATATAAAAATGTATAAAGTTAAATTTTTCTATACTATTAGGCGTAAAACGAATCTAGCACTCAGATCATAAAGAGATAAATTACTATATATGACTTAATATATTGTAGAAACATCATGAAACCTGAAAACAATGACTTTTACCCAACCAAATTCATTTTAAAACACTGCAAAGAAGAAAAAAAACTGAAGTGTTTGGTATAGAGCCAAAGATAATCATTGACTGAAAAGATAGACTGCTTGAAAGCATTGGTTTAACTAAGTGCTCTAATTAATAAAACTTACCATTCCTTTTTGCAAGAAAAAATTAATTTGTATTAAAAAAAGTCAAATGAAAATGATATTTGTTATTTGTGGAGGGTTTTCTAAAGTTAAAAGGACTTAGTGGTATTGGTCAATAAGGTCAATTTATAAACCTTAATTTATAAAATTAAAAATTTTTAAGTACTTTAAAATGCTTTGGTTCAGGCACATGGGATAGGAACAAATATTTCCTATTTTCAGTCCAGCGATGTACAAGTCTGGTTTTTAAAGCAACAACAAAAAGTGTTTTAAGTCTGATGTCTGAAATGTATTGTTTTCTCTACTGAATGCATATTTTATACCAATAATAGGGTATTGTAAAGCAACATTGAAGGGGAGAAACTAATGTACAGAAGAAAAACTCACTGACTTCACAAATGTCAGGAAAAAGAGCCTAAGTCACACATGCACACACACACAAAATGAGAACTAGACAAGAATTTTAATGTTCAATTAAATTTTATTTTGAATACACAGGATTTTGCCTTATTGAGAGTTGAATATTTATCAATCTTATTAAAGAATCATGCATTATGTATGGGAAATGAGTACTATAAAGTGTATAAAAGTAAACTTGTCAATAATCATAATTTGCTTAGAGGGGTATTACATGGGCACCGGGAATAGGAAAATTTAAGTTAATACAACATAAACTATTTCACTTTGTAAATAAACATGTTTTATTGCAGGCGATTTCTAAATCTTGTGCTATTTTCACATCAGAGAGGAGAAATTAGAAAATGCATTGAAGAATTCTGTACCAAATTGTATTTGTTTTATTCAAGTCTTTAGAAATATATTGACTATTACTAAATGAAAAATATGCAAATTTATACTTCAGTTATTTCTATAACACCTCTCACATATTCTTTTCTAATGTCTATAATCAAGGCAAAGGCCCTACACGTGTAAATAAATATCGTTCATATTAGAAACGTAACAGGAATGATGATGTTATAATTTATAAATTTGTTCATTATTCATGCAAAAAATATTGCAATAATTGTAAGAGCCCAGGCATGTGAGATAATCTTTCTTTCCAGATGACAGTGGTAACTGTGAATAGCCATACCACAAAATAGTGTTGTAGGCAGGGATGAAGGACAAAAGAGTGCCTCTCTTGACCCACCAGCTCCTTCCCATCTCTCAACATATATCTTTAATGATGTTTATTTTGTTAATGGGAATATCATTTATTCATGATTTCCAAACTTTAAACTCACCAAATAGTAGGGTAGTACATGTGTTCACAGATAGTTCTAAAACCATCAGAATTATATCAGCTCTGAGTTCCAATAAGAAGTATGGCAGATAGGCCGGCCGCAGTGGCTCAAGCCTGTAATACCAGCACTTTGGGAGGCCGAGATGGGCAGATCACGAGGTCAGGAGATCGAGACCATCCTGGCTAACACGGTGAAACCCCGTCTCTACTAAAAAGTACAAAAAAAACACCAAAAAACAAAAAAACAAACAAAAAAAAACTAGCTGGGCGAGGTGGCAGGCACCTGTAGTCCCAGTTCCTCGGGAGGCTGAGGCAGGAGAATGGCGTAAATCCGGGAGGCGGAGCTTGCAGTGAGCTGAGATCCGGCCACTGCACTCCAGCCTGGGCGACAGAGCGAGACTCCGTCTCAAAAAAAAAAAAAGAAAAAAAGAAGAATGGCAGATAAACAAATGAGAAGAGCTCTTACATCATAATCAAATGCAATATATCTGCACTATAATGTTATTTGATTTTTATAGCATTATCAATTTTCTCATTTAATTTGGAATGATATGTATTTTTTTCTATCTATCTTTCAAGGTTATTATGGAATCCAAGTGTCATAAAATTAATGAAATTCACCCTACAAAATAGCAGGCACTAATGTCATTATTATTTGAACTTAAAAATTCACAAGGAAAAAATATTGTTTAACTTATGAATAGTATATTTTTAGAGTTGAAAGTCTCACAGTTTTATCTACTTTTGCTTTTCAAGAATTCAGTTCCCTTCATATTTAAGCTGCTGATAGTATCTTTTGTTTTAATATTTCTGATTTTTAAAAATTTTGCTTTTAATTGACAAATAGTTGTACCTATTCATGAAATGCACAGTGATATATATAATGTGTATTGGTCAATATATAAAATGTGTAATGGTCAGATTTCAATACATATAATGTGTAATGGTCGGATTAGGATAATTAGCATATTCATCCTCTCAAACTCATCTTTTGTGTTAGGAATGTTGAATATCCTCTTTTTAGCTATTTGAAACTACATATTATTATCTATTGTTATCCCACAGTGGTATAAAACACTAGAATTTACTCTTCGTACCTAGCTGTAATTTTGTGTCCTTTAGCAAACTTTTTTCTCTCTTCCCTTCCCTCTACCCTTTTCGGCCTCTAGTATCCTCTGCTTTACTTTTCACTTCTATGAGATCAACATTTTTAAGCTTGCTCATATGAGTGAGAATGTGTGGTGCTTAACTTCCTATTCCTGACTTATTTAACCTTATATAGTGTCTTCCAGTTCCATAAATCTTGCCACAAATGATAGGATTTCATTCTTTTTAACAGGTGAATAGTATTCCATTGTGTATGTATAGCACATTTTTTAACTCATTCATCTGTTGTTGGATACCTGGGTTGATTCCATGTCTTGGTTACTGTGAATAGTGCGGCAATAAACATGGGGGTGTAGACATCTCTTTGCTATAATGATTTCCTTTCCTTTGAATAAATGCCCATTAGTGGGATTGTTGGATCATATAGTAGCGCTATTTGTAGTTTTTTGAGGATCTCCATACCTTTTTCCGGAGTGGCTGTACTAGCTTACAATCCAACCAACAGCATATAAGAGTTTTCTCTTTTCTCTTCAGACTTGTGAGCATTTGTTATTTTTCATCTTTTTGATAATAGCCTCCTATTGATGGTGAGATAACTTATTGTGATTTTTGATTTGTATTTTCCTGATAATTAGTGATGTCGAGAATTTTTTCTTTTTTTTTTTTTTGGCCATTTGTATGTCTTCTTTTGAGAAATGTCTGTTCAGATCATTTGTCTATTTTAAAATATATTTTTGTTGAGATGCTTTAGTTCCTTCTATATTCTGGATATTAATCCTCTAATGAGTAGATGGAAAATATTTCTTCCATTCTGTAGCTTTTACTCTTGACTATGTCCTTTGTTGTGCAGAAGATTTGTAGTGTGATATAATCTCATTTTGCATTTGTTACCTGTGTGTTTGAGTCCTTATTCATAAAATATTTTCCCAGACTAATGACCTGAAGCATATCCTGTAAGTGTTCTTCTAGCAGTTTTATTATTTCAGGTCATACATTTAGAATTTTGATCCATTTGGATTTGATTTTGTGAGAGGTGGGGGTCTAGTTTCATTCTTTTGCATACGGATATCCAGTTTTCCAAGCACTATTTATTGAAGAGACTACCCTTTCCCCATGAGTGTTCTTGGCATCTTTGTCATAAATCAGTTGATTGTATAGATAGATAAATTTCTGAGTTTTCTATTCTGTTTCATTAGTCCATGTATCTGTTTTAAGGCCAGTACTATGCTGGTTTGGTTACTACAGCTTTGTAGTATAGTTTGAGGTCAGGTAATGCAAAGCCTGTGGCATTTTTCTTTTTGCTCAGGATTGCTTTGGCTACTCTGGGATTTTTGCGATCCCACACATTTGAGAATTTTTTTCAATTTCTGTGAAGAATGTAATTCCGATTATGATAGAGATTGCATTGAATCTGTAGGTTGCTTTTGGTAGTATCTGATTACATTAATGGTACTTGTATAAGTTAGGAAACTTTTGGATCCAAGTAAAAGAATACTTTGACAAATTGGAACAAACATTACACACACACACACATAGATATGCATGTGTGTATATATATGTATATGTATATATATTTATATATGTATATATATAAATATTTACATATATATACATATATATATATATAAAACTTCTCACATAAGAGGAAATACAGAGGTAGGGTAGTCTCTGGTACCCATCAGCATCACATAGAGTTCAAATTCTTCACAATTCTTCGCTCATTATCTTCAGTGTGTTTTATCCTAACAGAAGCTCTATTTCAGGGTTGCAAACAAGTCCACTGACCAAGACTGACCTACAAGTACCCTCCTCATTCACTTACCATCAAGGGAAGATGACTTTCATGAAGGGCTCATACTGATTTTTTAAGGTGGGATAGCTACCTTTATTCTTACAGGGAAGGACCAATGATTTGTTGATCATCACAATCAGAAAACAGGTAAGATAATTTTACCCTAGTGCCTTGTCTCTGTAATTACATCTCTTCCACTAAACAATACACTCCCCTCCATGTAGGAAATCGTGTTTTCTTCATTTTTGTATCCACAATGACTAGTGTGTGTTTGTTGTTCATAATAGGATAATGAATGACTGCATGAGTTTTAGGAGAATAATAGTGACTATAACCAAGTGAAAACAGGACTAAGAGTAACACGCTTGAGAAAAAGTGATAAAAGCAATAGTACAGCAATGGAGCAGTGGAGCGAATGGAAAACAAAGTTCGAAAGATAAATTTGAAAAAGACTATGCAAAGTTTGAAAGGTCAGTCTAGATCCACTCGTTGAAGGTTGAAAATTAAATAAATAAATAAAAGAAACAAAATGTCAGTCTCTACATTTTAAAATTTATTGTGTAAATTGTGGTAGTCCCTGAAGTTTCTGAGATAAAATTAACATGAAAAAAATTGTATCTGAACATCCTGCAATTCTCTCTACACCACATTCACACACCTCATTTGTATATAAGTTGTCAGAACAATTATGCATTTAATATATTTTACTGAAAAGGCAACGACTGATGAACACAGCCAGAAAGAATAGGATTGACAATAGGGATGAATCAACTTTAATGCTTTAAAATCTTCAATTATGGGACACAGGCAAAAATAAGTCTGGAACACTATTTACAATGTTATATTTAGTTTTCCTTTGTAGAAATGTAATAGTTTTGTAGCTATGGAAATCATTTCTTTCAAATTTCTTAAAATTAATGAGTAGAAAATTAACCCATTAATTGTTCGTGGCTTATTAATTAATTAAGCTGGAGCTGTAGCGTATAGGAATACACAGGATGCGTTGCAGGTTAGATTCTAGCTCCTCGCTACAAAATAACTATGTGATGCTCCTACACTCTCCCTGACATTCAAACATGGAAATACAGTGATAAATGTAAATGTAACTCCAAAGTATTACAAATAATCTGAATATAGTTCCTCTGTAGTAACTCTGCTGTAAGAAAAAAAGAAAACAGTAGAAAGCATATATTGTCTTTAATGAAACAGAAAAAACTATCAGTGACCAGCTTTTACGAACATCAGTTTTCAAACAGGCACCTTATCTTTGGCAAACATATGTTAGCCAAGTGTTTTAACCCAGCAACATGAAGTCTTGCAGTTGGGAGAAAACTTCTACGTTTAACATGCCATATAATCGACTACATAAACATAACATTCACTTCACAAGTTCAACAAAAAAGGAAGGGAAAGTGTTTACAAATGCAAAGACATATATTTGATCCAAACAGGGAAGCACATGTTGATGGAAGGACATTCATTTTATAATTACCTATGTGTGACTAAAGAATTCCGTTTTCAATCAACTAACAGGAAAGGGAATTTATGTAAGCTTTTACATAAAGTTATAAAGTTTTAAAACTATCTTATTGAAATAGATTTAAGCAGAGTGCTTTTTCCCTGCTGTCAAACGAGTACAAATAAAAGTAAACATGACAAAATTGTGTGGGTTTAACATGCCACCCACGAAGAATATACCAGTTTTCATTGTTTTCAGTCATTTTATAATTCAGTGCAAATATGACAACTCCATATTTATATCTGCCACTGGAAAATTTCAGGATGCATTACGAGTACTGGCTCATAAACCCATGGCACATACTTAAATTTTACATATACACCAAGAAATGGATAAAAACACAAACATATAAAACTAAAAAAAGACATATAGTTTTCCTGAAAATTTTATACGATAATAACCTAGGTCTTTAGATAATTTTGTTACTTTAATTATAGTCACAAAATAACAAGCTACACAACACATACAAAGCAAAGAGATGTTGACTTGGATATGCAGGGTTACTATCTGTCAACTACATGATCATCACTTAGAGGCCAACAGAAGAATCAGATGATATGTAAAATATTTTGATCCTGATGTAGGTTTATTTTTTGAAATTCTCCAATTTTCAAAAATATGAACAGTAATAATATAAAAGAATGGATACTGTTAATACTTTAAAGAACTAAGTAGGAGAAAACTAATTTCACACGTATTATTAAAAATTGTCTCATAAAGTGATCAGTCATTTGCATAATGCTGAAGTATCTACAGAACTTTTATCATAGGGTTCTACCATCTATGTATAAAGACCTCGTAACAGCACATTTGATATATACCTTTTAGATCATTCAGCTCACTTAGTATTCCTGTGCCACACAAGCTTCTCTGAAGACTAGCAGTAACAATAGCCTAGAGCAAAATTATGAAGCAGCTAAAATCTGCCTTTTGAGTTTTCGAAACATTTTTTTCCCTAGTGTTACCTCTGCCTAATCAGTCAGTTCAATTTATTCTTTCAGCTTTTGGTCAGCCTAAGAAGAAAAGGACTGACCCTAAATATCTTTAAATGTTATCATTCACTGTATCTCGTCTGCATTTTAATAGCATTTAGAGTCTTTTGCTGAAATAACAGAGCTGTGTGGATAGAATTTTGGGTGATCGGAGAAAATGGTGACACAAAATGACTGCTTGATGATTCTAAATCAATGCTACCGGCAACTGCTCATTCTTTGGAGTCAGTGGAAAAGGCATGGGCTTTAAAATCCCGAAGTCTTGGGACTCAGTCTCAACTCTGACATTTTTTAGCTATGATATCTTTTCAAAGTCGCTTAACCTCCTTTAGCCTCAGCAAATCATCTACAAAATATGAACACTGGTGTTGATTTAAAGAGGAAATGAGAGAACATGTGATATATTTCATAGGATGCCTGGCAGGTATTAGGTAATAAATAATTATCAGCACTCTTCATTTCATCTCCAAACGACCGGTCCTGGTCTTTAGATCTAGTCACTTTAGAAGGACAGTTTGAAACTGTGGTCTATAGTTTTGACGCCCCCATTTATGTGGTCCTAGTGACTCAGAGACACACACTCACATGAGGATAAGTAAAAGTGAATTAACTGAGTGAATGGAAATGAAATGTCATGTCACCCACGCACCATATTTTGCTGAAAAGGGAGGAATCGAGAATCAGATCCAAAATCAGTATTATCATTGCAGCACTGAGTGACTTCAGTACTATAAACTTATTCATAAAATTAAAACTTTGTATTCACAATATTAAAACGAATTTAACACTTAGTAAAGTACTTGGTATATTTCAGAGCAACAAAATTAATGCTGGAAAATAAAAGTAAATAAAGGCTTTCTCTAGTGTATCAGGATGTGCCCAAAGTAAAATTAAATATTAAAATGAGGCTCCAAGATAGTGGGCAATTCATCTTTTTATCCACATGTTCCACTTACAAAGCCATATTTTATTGCTTGGGGAAGACACAGCTTTATGAGAGGGAAATGGCCAATTTCACTCTTACTGCTAACATCACTACATCTTCTTTACAAAGTAAGCTACTCATTATAATTATATGTCATGAATAATATATTTAGCACAAGACCAAGATTATGACTAGGACAACCATATTTCACATTGGAAAAAAACACAGTAAGCTGTATTTGATTGTTATGAATAACGGCAGCAAAGAAAGTGATCTGCTTCACCTTTTTTTCTTTGGTGGAGTTGCTTACCATTCAGGAAACAATATATAGCCTTCTAGTTGGCATCATTTTACCCTTGCTTAAAAGTTCAATGCAATTCAACAAACATGTATTGATTGCCTAATCTGCTTAAGAGTTTGGCAATGCTAATCAATGGGAAAATCAAAGGTGTATAAGGTTTTAACACATTAGAATAGTAAACGAGCAAATTATTACATAAAAATTTTATGACCAGTGAAAAAAGTGATATACATATATATCACTTTTACATATATGTATTTCATATATAAAGGAAGGAATACAATGGAGGGGCTCATTTATTCATGAATTGTTTATCAACTTTGGGAGCACCCTTAGTTTTGTTTTTCCTTTCCTTAGTTATTTTATTTCAGAGGGTCAACATTTATTAATATTTTTAGGGTCACATTCTATTACTGTTCTGTAGTGGCTTGTATTTCTGATTGTCTCTTTTTGTTGCTGCTGCTCTCAAGTAAAAAAGTTATTTATAATTTATTATGCCACCTGGGTTAAATCCTAAAACCTAATTTTGTCCTTGGATGAGCACAATTGAAATTGCTACGGGTTTCACGGATTTGGTGTGCTGAAGTAAACGTATCTTTCATGGGTAACCACATATAAGTATAGAATCTTCTTTAAACAACCAAATATAAATAGAAGCTTGGAAACATTTCTGACATTAAACTGGCCGCTGGTTGAAAAATCAGATGATGTATGTGAAATTGCCTTGAAAGTAATAAGCACCATGGATGTAATGTAACATTATTATCATTAAGTGGAAATGACAGATAATAAGCAAATGTTTTTATAGCTGACATTCATTTATATTTTTTCTTTGATCAAAGAAAACTCAAATATGTCTTTAAATTAAATACATTAGAAGCCTTGTAAATTAGCAAGTATTGCATGTTCAATTATCATTGTTTACATATGAACTGAATTCATATGCTAAAACCCAAATCCCAAATGTGATGGGATTTGGAGATGGGACCCTTGGGAGATAATTAGGTTATAAAAGTGTAGTCTTCATGGCAGGTTTAGTGTCCTTAGTAGAAGAGATGCCAGTAAGCTTCCAGTCTCTCTCAGTCATGTGAAAACACAGAGAAACTGGCCATCTGCAAACCAGGAAGAGGACCCTCATAAAGAACACCACCATGCTGGTGCTCTGGTCTTGGAGTTGTAGCCTCCATAACTGTGAGCAATAAATGTTTGATGTTTAAGCCTCACAGTCTATGGCAATGTATATCAACCTAAACTGATTAAGATAGCTCTTAATGCATATACTTAATGCATTACTATTAATGTAAGTCAACTTTTAAGATGAATAAATGGTTTATTATATTTAGATGTGTTGTAGCATATATGTGTGTGTGTGTGTGTGTGTGTGTGTGTCTGTGTGATAGCCTAGATTGGAAACTTGTTGGGTTTGGGGTAGGGGTTGCATATTAAAAAAAATCACCAGATGATACTGATCAAGATCATCTTAACAAGTCTTAGACAAGTTCTCACTGCTAATAAAAGTCTCAACTCATATCAGATATTTTGATTCTAAAACCTCAGGCTCTTGAAGTCTATGTTGTATCAACTTAAATAAGTGAAGTTATGAAAAATGTTCACGAGAAATTCAACCAACTTCTCAGACAATTCCATTTTTAATCTATTTATTCATTCTACATGCAGTTTTTTCCCTTTTTACTATTATTTTATTATTTTTATTATACTTTAAGTTCTGGGATACATGTGCAGAACGTGCATGTTTGTTACATAGGTGTGCATATGCCATGGTGGTTTACTGCATCCATCAACCTGTCATCTACATTAGGTATTTCTCCTAATGCTATCCCTCCCCTAGCCCTCTGCCCACCAACATGCCCTGGTATGCGATGTTCTCCTCCCTGTGTCCATATGTTCTCATTGTTCAACTCTAACTTATGAGTGAGAACATGCAGTGTTTGGTTTTCTGTTCTTGTCTACATACAGTTTTTACATGGCTAGAGTGGAGCAGATATTCTTCCCGGAAAGTCCAGCTATATTTATACTATTTTACACACACACACACACACACACACACACACAATGCTGGAAGAGAAACACACAATGCTGGAAGAGACAGGCAGGTCTATAGTCTCAAGTAGTATAACAAATGTGTTAATAGAAATATGAACAAATTCTTATGGAATCCTAGAGGGAGGAGCATCTAGCAGTGGCAGCTGATGAGAGCTGAGGAGAGAAAGGTCATAGGAAGTGAGGCATTGAAACTGAACCTCAGGAGATAAATAGGAGGTCATTTCTGACAGAGCAAGCAGTATTTAGACAATAGTCAAAAAGATAGTGATTATATCCTACATCATAGCTGGACTGTCAGTAATGTGGAGAGAGTGTTGAAAAAGTAGTGTGAAATGGTAGTTTAAACTTTATCCAAATTTAAATATATGAGAGAAAATGAATAATTACTATTATTTGTTACGATGACAGAATATGTCATTGTTTTTAGGACATACAAGTGTTTTGAGGACATATAAGATAAACTTCAGAAGACTCTTTAACAGTGAGAGGTTGACAAGGAGCTCCTACTTCTCCAAGTGCAAAAGATACTATGAGGATATGAGTCGAATATGCCCACAACCAAGATAAATTGCTTAGTCGGTGCAAATGTAGCATCTAGAAGCCTGGGTACTGGCTGAACCAATGGGATTATGTGGTTAAAGAATATTCCTAGAGAATATAAAAATAAACAGCACAGAAAATCATCTATAGAAGAGCTTCCTATTATTGGAATTGCTTGGGGTACATATTTTCTGATTTAAAAGTGTGACATTTTACATAAAAGACTCATATTTGTGCTAAAATATTGTTCCTTTCTAGCATACATTAAGAGAACAGCCTTATTGTATGTGAGGGGACCAGTGAACAGATTCCCTTAAACTTAGGAGTAAGGGAAGCAGCCTTTTGATAGGGTATACATGAGATTCAAACATAATGGACACACAGAATTGCTTTCTGTACCTTCAGGTTAAAGTTACTACTGGATAGTATCTTTATCTCTTATGTAAATGCAGGCTAGGAAAGGATCTGTTAGCCAAAGCAAAACAGAAAGGGTGGAATCACAATGTGTCCAGTGCCATTGGTGACAGGGTGAATGTGGTAGATTAGCTGGACATGAAAAGTCCAGCACTTACTTGGATGCAGCTGCTTACTGCATTACAGGAGGTTTTAATTGAAAGCGACAGCAAGAGCTTCAAAGCTAAGCTGACTCAGTTCAAATTTAGGGCTTTTCACTTACTATGATCTCTTTGGCCAATTTACTGGATTACCTCTACAATGTTCTCAAATAGGCAAATTTATTTTGAGGATATGCCAAGCACATTACATTCATTGGACCTACTGTTTGATTTTAGAGAAGTAAAACTTGGAAATAAGCCCATTCAATGATTACTGTTACATTCTGAAGGGAAAGAAAATTCCTCTTGCTTTAACTCAGATTTCTGTATACACAGAATATTTTTTCTTTTATAATTTTTACAATATTCACATATGAATATTTTATTTTTAATACCCATCTTAGTTTGTTTAGTGTTGCAATAACAGAATACCTGAGGCTGAGTAATTTATGAGGGAAAAGTTTATTTGGCTCATGGAATCTGGTGGCTGCAAAGTTCAAGACTGGGCAGCTGTGTCTAGTGAGGGCCTTGTGCTGCTTCCACTCATGGTGGAAAGCAGAAGAGGAGCTGACATACAGAGAGTCCACATAATGAGAGAGGAAGTCATATTCTTTATGATGACCTACTGTCATGGGAACTAACCCATTCCTGCAAGAGGGAATCCACTCAACACCACAGGAGGGTGACCTAGTCGTAAGTAAACTGCCTCCATGGATGCAAACATCTTTGTGCCCCAGAAATCTTCCACTATGCCCCACCTCACAACACTGATGTATAGGGGATTAAATTGTAACATCACTTTTTTTGGAAGCAAATCACATCCAAACCACAGCAATAGCAATAGTTATTGTTTCTAAATAACAAATAATATAACTTATTTAAAAACAATGAATGTGAATTCAAAATTTGTCAAAGTAAACATCTCAATGATAATAGAATTGTTTATATGAAGCACTTTGTATTTCTTGTAAGGGAGCATTTAAAATACATTTGAATGAATATATTTAAGATACAGATACAAGTACCTTATCTTATGAAGATGATTTTGTTTATTAATTTTTAATTAAATGGTACATGAAAAAGTATTCAAATAATACAGAAGCATGATAGACAAACATGAGCTCCCCCTTCCCCTAGGCCTCTTCAGAGACCCCCATTTGCTGTTTGGTCCCTGTCCTTCCATACTTTCTATGTATCTGCATACACATATGCATACAAATTAGCAAATATTAGTATTGGCAGAAAATTTAGTTCTCATTTAATAAAAGTAAAAGTTTATGGAGTTTTTTTTTCCTGTAGTCTGAAAGGCTGATTTAAAATGCTAATTAGTATGGAAAAAAGTCTCCTAAAATGTGTTAGTTATTCTCTGTAACATTTTCAGTTTAAATTAGACTTGAAACCTTACTATTAAAAATTTGAAAAGGAGTATGGTGATCTAATAGGCTTTAATAATATACTACTTAAATTCTAACAGTTCTGTGACAAAACCACTTCTCTTTGACTTATTAACAATCACCAGGGCATTTACTTAACAACAAAATAAAGAGCACTCTTTCTTCTTATGTTCTATATCTGGTTTTAAAAAAATCAGTATAGACTGCCCTTGCTCTTCAAAGGTGACTAAGACAATTAGTGTAATTTGATTTGATTCTGTGAATTTTTACGTGACGAAAAGAAATACTTAGGCTAAAAATTTCAAGTTTATATCATCCTTTGCACAGAAATCACACTAGAGTCAGTTTTATGACTGGTCCCTATAACATATTGCGAAATTCCAAACTAGTTTGACATCTTGTTTTAGAGATGGGATCACAATACTTCTAACCAGTAAGCATCTTGTGAAGCAAGCAATGTGATTTGAAAATTACATGAAAATTATGGCCATCTGTCTAGTAATACACAGAAAACATGTCCAATCAGAGAGTGATAAATGGAATTACAGGGGGTATGTTTACTCGTAAAGAACCTGATATTTAGACTTTGTAGCTGATATGGTTTGGCTGAGTCCCTAACCAAATCTCATCTTGAATTGTAATCCCTATAATCCCCACATGTCATGGGAGGGACCCAGTGGGAGGTAACTGAATCATGGAGGTGGTTTCTCCCATTCTGTTCTCATGACAGTGAATGCGTCCTCATGAGATCCGATGGTTGTAAGTGCCTGGCATTTCCCCTGCTGGCACTCGTTCTCTCTTTCCTGCCGCTCTGTGAAGAGTTGCCTTCCACCGTGATTGTAAGTTTCCTGAGGCCTCCCCAGCCATGCAGAACTGTGAGTCAATCAAACCCCTTTTCTTTATAAATTACCCAATCTCAGGTATTTCCTTATAAAAATGTGAGAGTGAACTAATACAGTAGGCTATTCATCTTTTCCAGACTAAATATAAAACCACAAACCAAATTCGAACCACTCAGATGCAGTGCCCCATCAAATGTTATCAGCCAAGGTCTGTTCTCTTGACATGTAGATTTAAAAATTTTATCAATAAGGTCAGGGGTCAACTAACCAGGGACATTTACTGATGACTAGAGTTATTCTTTTATTCCAGTGCTCAAAGTGGATAATTGAAGCCACCTTGCAGGCTTTGAATACTGCATGTAAATCTTCAGACATAATGAGCAAGCTCATCCTAGAAATGACAGAGGGTTCAAATACGATTTGTTTTTGTTATTTTGTGATGACAATTTGTAGAGACCTAAGGAGTTGTAATGGAGACTGTGTGGTATTTTGTGATGACAGCTTGTAGAGACCTAAGTAGTTGTGATGAAGACTATGTGGCATTTTGTGATAACAATTTGTAGAGACCTTAGAATCATTCCTTTTCGTGACTGTGGCTTACTTTCCAAAGGAGGTTTTAAGATATTGTTTTTCAAACTTCTTTATATTGCATACTCTAACTTAAAAGATGCACAGCACTGCAGGACAGGTCCCCATATGGCCCTTTTCTCACTTGTAGTTCTCAGAGTAACTGTAGAATACATTGGAAATGCAACATTGAAGACATGAAGGAACAGGCTAGAACTCTGTTCCCATAGTTCCCAGAACAGGGTGTCCTGAAATGCTTTACCTCGGCAATTTCATTGCCCCTAGGTATAAAACCCAGCGCAGTATGTGCTTTAGGGGGCCCTCAATTGCAGTGCAACAAGGAATATGCACAGATGAGACTTCATCTGTCCTTGGCAGTTTTCCTGTGCCTTGGGAGGGCTGGCTCACCATGCATCCTAACCTTTCCTTGTCCTTTGCTGCCTATCTGTGAGTAATAAAATTGCTTCACTGAAATTGTTGTGTAAATATTGTATCTCTCTTGACTCATGCAAGTGGACTGATATGGGTGCGTGATATTGGTAAGATATTTAGAGGCTTCCCCTGGGATGGATACCAGTCTATGATGAACCTGCTCCACAACCACTAATACTTTCATTTGCAAATTACATTAAATAATACTAATACTATAGCTATAATTATATTTATACACATATATAATAAAATTTTATATCGAGACCATGCTGGCTAACACAGTGAAACCCTATCTCTACTAAAAAAAATACAAAAAATTAGCTGGGCATGGTGGTGGGCGCCTGTGGTCCCAGCTACTTGAGAGGCTGAGGCAAGAGAATGACGTGAGCCCGGGAGGCAGAGCTTGCAGTGAGTGGAGATCGTGCCACTGCACTCCAGCCTGGGTGACAGAGCAAGAGTTGGTCTCAAAAAAAAAAAAAAAAACTTATAAAAATAAAAGTTTTAATATTTTCTTACCACTTCCCCAATTGATAATCTTCCCTATCTCCTGCAGTATGTACAGGACATTTTGGTTAAAAAAAAAATTAAGTTGGTGGGGGACAGACTTGGCTGATAATGCTAGACATGGCATTTAATTATAAAATTCTGCCAATGTCCCTTTTGAATTGAGAAGGAATTTCCATGGTTTGTAACATAAAATGCCGGTGAAATTTTCCATAGAGTTCTAGAGAATTGCAGGTGGCTATTAACAACAGTACCACGGTCTTATGCTTTAATAAATCAAGAGATCATCAAGAGTTGGGTCCTAGCATTGAGGGAGCAGAGACTCAGAGGTGAACAATGGAAAGAAGACTGAACTAGACATTTAATGTCCTGGATTCTAATCATAGCTCTGCCACTAACAAGTTCTATAATTTCAGCAAGATTTCGTCTCCCCAAACCTTCATTCTCTTACCAAACCTAGAAGGAATCCAAAATCTCTTCCACCTACCATTTTCATCAGTAGATGGTGGTAAATAATTTCTCTTGACTATTATCACCATTATCACCCATATACTAAAAGAGTGAGAAACTTCAATAAATTAAACCAAACCCTAAGTGTCTTAAGGTCTTATGAAGAAGAGGACTACTGGGATTGTTTTCTGTTTAATGTCACTTGCATATAGCTGTGCTGAAACTCCCATTGAAAGGCTTTTCTTGTGCTGAGTATGGTGCTGCTTCCATGTAAGCTCTAAATACAAAAGAAATCAAGCAGCAAAACTCTAAAGTTTGAAAATGTGACCTCTGTGAACATTCCTAAAACCAACAATGGCAAGAACAACAACAACAACAACAGCAAACCGCTCAGGCTCTTGCTTGTAAATAATCTCTAATAAAATTATCATAATACTATTAACATCACTTAGTATTCAAGAGCTAGCATATCTGTCTTCTGAAATATGTTCTTTTTATCCCACAAATGAAGGTCATATAAGATAAACTGAATTTTGTCCGACTTTCAGCACTTCTATATTCTCATTGATTCTACGTAATACAAGCTGAAAAACTGAGAAAAACAACATACAGTCAGATTCTCTCTGCAACAAAATACTTAATTGGTTAGTCCATCTCACTCATCCACACTGTAGCCATCTTACACTGCTGTTTGTTCATTTCCATCCTTTCTGATTAGTATAATGTGATACAGCTGCTAAATTTTATTTTTTTTTCACATCACATTTGTACAGCAATGACCTTCAGATATTAAATGTTAAGTTGCCTGTTGGGAATAATAAGGCTTAATTTAAAAATAAAGGAGTACAGTAATCCATGCTGTGAAGTCTAAAATATTATGACACCATAGAGAGGATGGGTTTGACTTCTAAGAAAAATAAGTATCACAAAGAAAAATGTTACCCTCTGCTAAATAAATAATTTATTTCTCTGTTCATTAGGTGGCTTTGATCGCAAGATGTCCTCAGTCTCTGTTTCTCTTTAAATGCTCAGATTAAAGCCTCCCATTGCTATTCTTTTGTTGAATCATTTATTTTCTTTGGGGCTCAAGAATTCCTGATGATTTTGTTTTCTCTATGATAGTGGATTCTTTTTTACTTCCATGCTGGAAGCCAGAAAATTAATCCTTTGGAATCTCAACGAATCACCTAATTAGTAGCTTACTAAAAATGAAATAAGTTAATTATGTGTAATTCCTTCATAAAGATCAAATGGCAGGCAAATCACTTTCCTGAGGCTATTCTCTTTATTTGCAGCAAAAATGAGAAAAAGAGAAATCAAATAAAGTTTTTCTAGTGCTGATAGCACCACAGTAAAATAATAAATTTCTAGGTTATTCTATTAGAAGCATTAACTCAGCATGAGCCCTTGCTTGTATATTAGTTTTAAGACAGTATCCTACCATAGAACAAGAGTTGATGAATATACTCACAATCCAATTCACTAAAGTGCATGCTGCTTCTTATGCTAGGTAAATTTAATATAAACCGAATACCTACTAAGTACAAGGTAATATGAATTTCTGCCTCAACACTTACTGGTTCTGTAGGCCTTGGCAAGCCACTTAAATTCTCTAAGCTTCAATTTCCTTATCTGCAGAATAGGGATAATTTTAATGTGGTAGTTTGTGAGATTACTGGGAAGATAAAATGAGTGCTTGGATAACAGGTGCCGAAGAAACTTCTTTTATTAAATAAGACCCACAGTAAGGGAGGTAGACATATGTGATGAGAATATCCCTATATGAATCTCTGTTTACCAACACTAACCTGGGTGGAAAACTAGCCCTTCCCTGGTTTTCACACAAAAACATGCTTATTCATGCCATGCATTTTATTCCATTAGATTTGCTGGAGAGCTGGGGGTGACAGTAAGGGAGTCACACTGCAGAGAGGGTTATCTACTCTCAATCTCACTGGCTCCTTCCTTCTCAGCTTCCCTGCTCTGTTATTCATTTCCTCTAGTATTACCTTCTTGATCTCCAAATTGTGCAGATCAGTTCACTTCTAGTCTTGTCTCCAAAAGAACATAACCAACCCCACCGAGATTTTTCAGAAGGCCAGATATGTAACAAGTTCTATCTTCTATGGAATGCCTTTGTGGTTATAAGTGCTTGTTACTCCATTATTTTTATTATTAGAGATGATAATAAGAGCCAGAATGCTTCCCTAAGAAATTAATGGCAAGGGAAGAACTACAGTCAACTGTTACTGGTTATTTTTCCAATAATTTCACCCACTAAGTAAAGAAAGAGACAAGCAATTCCTGTGAAGAAAAGACAAAGTCAAGGGATGATTGGGGTTTTATTTGGTGTTTGCATATTTGTGAAGTTAAGGCAATCAGAGCCCATTAAAAGTTGAAGAGGAAGGAGGAGGCATATAGAATAACTGCAAAAGATGGATTGATGTACCAAAGGGGAGGAGAGAAGGGTTGGATTAAGACATTAGCTTTGAGAGGAGCAGAGTTAGACACATCTTCCTTTGGGATGGCAGTTAAGATAGGAGTAGGAAT
Source organism: Mandrillus leucophaeus (assembly GCF_000951045.1). Taxonomy (NCBI): domain Eukaryota; kingdom Metazoa; phylum Chordata; class Mammalia; order Primates; family Cercopithecidae; genus Mandrillus; species Mandrillus leucophaeus. The sequence goes on along the minus strand of NW_012108786.1, from coordinate 337,452 downwards.
GAAAATGCAGAGATTCTAGTAGGAAACTGAGTTCAAGGAATTCAAGCACATGAGCCCTTGAAAGATTTTCATGGCTTTGGCGTACAGAAAACAATTGCGTCCCATCATAGATCCAAGTTTGCTTTGATGTGAAGGGCCCTGTTTTACCTCTGCCATCTTAGCCACACATCCCTGGACCCATGACTTGGGTCCTAAATATTGTTATCTGTGCCTAACAGTTATGCCTATACTCTAGTCCATGGCTGCCTGTACTTTTACTATTTTCTGTTTGCTAAAAATCGCCAGCATTTTCCATTACTTATGGGATTATTTATGTGATTAATAAGCACATACTTGTACAGAGGTCTCTAAGTAGGTAATAAAGACGAAGTAGGATAAATCTATTAACCAATTATTTTGAAAAATATATAGGATCATTAAAAATAAGAAAAATTCCCAATGTAGTGATTTCTAGGTCAATTATATTTACTTAGTCATCTCTCCAAAGTGAATTAGTACAATATTTCAAAAATTTAAGTAAAGTTTACTACTACCTTCAATAGTGGTTTGGTTCTTTTATTATAGAAAGTTGTTTAAAAGGATTCATTTACTGTATACAGCTCTCAAGCAAATTCAGATTCTGTAGCTGTTAGCATTCAATGACAATATACTAAATTTTTATTTTTTTAATCTATTTTATGATTTGAATGTTTACTTGTTATGCCTAAAGTGCCTTTCATTTAGCCTTACCATGGATCAATGGAAATAAATATAAAAATGCGAATGTATTAGATAAGAATCAGAACCCTGCGCGTTCTCACCATCAGGTTTTGCCTTTTATCAGTATTCTAGTCATCACTATGCCTTCTGTTTTCTCTGCAACAGGAACTTTATGTGGCAGTCAGTCAACAATTTCCATCTGTGTTGGCTTGTGCTGCCACCTCCTTCTTCTCTTTGCACTTCCTAGAACAGTTTCCCAATGTGTGTTCTGGGGAGCACTACGACCTCAAGATAGTGCAAAAAGGGTCAAATAAATTTGAGAAACTGTGTCCCTTGCACATTCGCATTTAATGTGTCCCTTGTACATTAAAGACTGTGCAGGGGGCCCTGCTTCATGAAACCTGCGTGTTTTGAAGCCAGTGTTTTTCAAATCTACATGTCAATCAAAATCTGTTTGTGAAAAATCCACCTATGTAAATAAATAGAAACCAACTCAACATTGATGATGATGATGATGATGATTATTATTATTATTATTTTGAGGTGGAGTCTCGCTCAGTCATACAGGATGGAGTGCAGGGGCATGATTTGGCTCACTACAACTTCTGCCTCTCGGGTTCAAGCAATTCTTCTGCCTCAGCCTCCTGAGTAGCTAGGATTACAGGCACCTGCAACCACACCCCGCTAATTTTTGTATTTTTAGTAGAGATGGGGTTTCACTATGTTGGTCAGGCTAGTCTCGAACTTCAGAGGTTGTGATTATCCTGTCTTGGCCTCCCAAATTGCTGGGATTACATGCATGAGCCACCATGTCCAGCCTGATAATTATTGTATTAGAATTCTTTTCTTTTTTTCAGCTATTTTTCTCGGTTCTCCCCAGGAGGCCCTGCTAAACAGTTTGGATTGCCAGTACTGAACTTCAACAGGTGTCAATCAGGCATTTTTTAAGTGGTAAGTAAAAATATCTGCATTTTTAGAAAAGACGAAGAAAGCAGAAAAGAGCCTTCCTTTCTGAAAACGCGTCCAACTTATTGCTATAATGGATACCTTCATCATTAAAAACAAACAAATAAACAAAAACACTTACAGAATGTTTTCCATTTTGCCCTCTTTTTGATATGTTCAAATGAATTATTTTTCTCGAAGTTTGGTACCCAGGAGAGAGCACAACATAATACATATAGTTGAAACAGTGCAGAAGAAAATACGGCCATTATTTCCCGTGTTCTTGACCCTTCTTCATTAATGTGAGGTAAGATCATCTGAACGTTGTATTGGCGCAGCCTTATTACTCTGCCAGCTCTTATTTACCTTGAAGCAAATAACAATATTCTCTCATTTCTTATTAGTATTTCCACATTAACTATTTCCAAAGCCATGTCATGTTATGCCTTAATAAGGAAAGGACAGCTGAGACAGCTTTTTAAAAACATGTCAATCTCATGTTTTGAAACATGTTGTGAACAGCAAAACCATCTGACCATGGGGGAACTTTCTGAGATACTGAGGCAGCTGGTGAGATCACTCCTGAGTGAGGATGCTGGTGGAAACGTCTTGAGAACTGATTACTGGTTATTCCCATGGGAAATGAGATGAACGAGGGACAAGAAGTGAAGTAGGTCTGGCCAATGGTCAAAAGGAGAACATTTCTTGTCATTTCGAAGGGTCTTTATATCCTCTTCTGCCAAATTCTGCAACTGCTTGACCCTCTCTCCTCTGGTGGCTTCTATAGACTCAGTGCCCTGTGCTTCTCTGCCGATCCCTCTACCTGATTTCTCTGAGTCTCATTTGTGGCTCTGTCTCCTCTGTCCACTCCTTAATGCTGTTGTTCCTCACTGCTTGGTTGGCATTGCTGGTTCCTCATTCTGCCCACTCTCATTCACATGTACAGTTTTGACTATTGTTGCCATTGCTAGTGCTATACTGGGGCTCCCAAATTATCTCTTCTGAAGTTTAGACCGATTTACCCAATTATATGTAAAGTGGTTACGTAAGGAATGTTGAAAAGAAATCTCATTTTTGACATTTATAATAGAATGTTATCTTTACTTCCAAATGCATACGTCCTTCTTTTTGCCATTCCAATTGATATAACAGTTCTACTAGTCGTCCAAGCCAGCGATCCTGGTCATTATCCTTGGCTTTACCCTGAATTCCCCAGGCCCTTCTCTTTAGCTTTTACCAAAGAACACCGTACCTCAAAGTCTTCTGAACCTGTTCTATGTCATCTCTTTCTATGATCATTGCCACCACCTAATTTCAGGTGCATAATTTCCTGCTTGGACCACTCTGATATTCTGGTTAAAAGCTAAGGCAAATATATCTAGGCACTGATTATGCTTCAGTCACTTACTAGTCCCTAGTTGTATGAGCAGTTTACTCAACTCCCAGGGCCAAACATTACTCATGTATAAGGAAACTGAGTCCCACTAGTTAGTGGTAGAAATAAAACTTGAACACAGATAGTTTCATTTCTCTTCAATTCCTTTTTAACCTTTCCATAGTGTTCTTAGATATTCCTTCCAAGCTTGTGTCATCTGCAAACCTGATAAGCTTAGTTTGATGTTATAATCAGAGTAGGGAAAATAACTATCCCTCTAATCACAGCACTTCTGACACCAAACGTTCAGGTTTTTACCTGATGAGGAGTTCATGGTGAAGTCAAGGATGATGAATAGGATCACTAACTTGTACAACTAGTAAAACTGTTTGTACCAATTAGGATGGCAAAAAGAAGGATATGTTTGGGAGTAGAGCAACTCTACAACTTTCTACACACCAACTGATTATCCAACAATTCAATACAATTTGGATACTAACTACCCAGAGTTAGTGAAAACCCTGCAGCTTAAGGACTCAGTTCCAAAATCGTAATTCAGATAAGTCCAACCCATCCATGCTTCAGACCAATCAGCTTTAAATTATGGGTTCTCAAAACCCTCTCCTAGGGTTCAAAAATTTGCTAGAGTATCTCAGGGAACTGAAGACGGCACTTTATTTGTATCTAGTGGTTTATTACAATGATACATTCAGGAACAGGTAAAAGGAGGAAATGCATAGGAAAAGGCATGATGGGAGACACCGGGGGAGTAGCTGCACACGGTTTCTATGCCTTCTCTGGCGGTGCCACTAACCTAGTGCCTCTGTGTGTTCATCAGAAGCTTATCAACTCTTGTCATTCAAGAATTTTCACAGAGCCTAATCTCCAGTCCTGCTCCCCTTCTAGGAGGTTGGTAGGTGGAGTAAAATATTCCAACCCTCTCATCATTTGGTCTTTCTGGTGACCAGCCTCATTTTGAGGCTTTCTAGGGGTTTCGCCCCAAGTTGGATGTGATCAAGAGAAACTCCTTGTGACCAACAAAAGACATTCCTATCACTCAGGAAGCTCCAAGGGTCTTAGGGGCTCTGTGCCAGGAGTCAGAGCCAAAGGCCAAATATATTTATTATGCCACAAGAATCATTGATTAAAAACATTACATAAGAAGGGAATCATAGTAATGACTTAGGGTTGCCTCTTGAAGACTTTGTTCAGTTGACCATTTCTATGTCATAAGTGCATCTTGACAAAGGATCTAACAAAAGAGTAGAGGAAGATGTAAAGCATAAATTAAGAACTATAAATAGTGATCTGAGCTAGTGTCTAAAGAAAAAAAATATTTGAGATACTAAGTAAGAACAATATCAAGACTAGGGTCCAGAGTTCGGAGAAGATATGTCAGAAGGCCTCATGAGTGGGAAGGAGAGCCATGCCCTCTGCCCTCCTCCATACTTTCCTCCCTGAGCAGAGATGCCTACAAGCTTACACCTGCACCATGAGGCCGGGATTCTGGCAATCGTATCTTATGTTACAAATACACCAACTAGCTGCGTATCACATTCAGTAAGTCTTCGTAAAATAAAGCAGCCTCAGAGACAACTTCTACCATTATTCCATAAAAAACTGGATCTTTTACAATTCTTATAAATTATAAGAATGTATATATAAATTATAAGAATGTATAAATTATAATACTGTATATATAAATTATAAGAATGTATAATGTATAAGAATGTTATACATTTTTATAATGTATAAGAATTATAAAAGATGGTTCACCCACTTTCACCTCAATGAACTCAGATTCACTCTATTATCCATGGTGGTAGTAGAGAATGTGGTATACACACCTGTGTGTGTGTATGTGTGTGTGTGTGTGTGTGTTTGGGGGGAGGTGCTCAATCCTTTAATTGCCAGACAACAGTCACCAGAAATCCTATCATGTTTTCTCATTCAATTTCTCTTATTTTTTATTCCAGTTTCAAGGTAGAGACAGGTGCCTTCTCTTTGCAAAAGCAGTACATTCCTTCACCTTTCCTCTTGGTCTGTGTCTATTTAATTTGAGGTTACAAATGCATACTGAAGGAAAAGTAAGTGAACTTAAGCAGAGTTTTAAGGTTCAACAGATTTTGCCATAACAGATTTTACCAAAGATCTTGCTGAAAAATCATGCTAAAGTTACAGTGTCTACCCAGTTCTCAATCATTTCTGCACCAAGAGAGCTGAGGAATATGGAACCTGCCTGCAGGCTGGTTTATTATAGTAGTAATTTCAAACAGCATATGCATGTGTAAGGGTGAGGGCTTCCTCTCCAATGATTTTTACTTATCAATGAAAGTCTCTTGATCTTGCCAACTACCAATTCTATTAAAAGAAATTAGTTCTGGAATTATTCTTAGTGCAACCCGTTTGCTTCATTAATGACTTTGCTGATAAATTACCAGTTTAAGAATCAATTTTATAATTTTTCCAGAGATGAAAGTCAGGATTATTCTTGCCTGTAGTTTCTAGCCTCGGCCTTTTTCCCCTTTATAAAGAGTCAATTCCTTCGTCCCAGTCCTTGCACACTTGTGGCTGAGGAACCGTCCATTGTGACTACAGACGTGGAGAAGCTGTGTACTCTTATTGACCCTGGACGACCTGGACACTCAAACAAAGATGCTGGTCACGACCTCCAGCTTTATTAGTTGTTGAATTCACAGAATGCATGATTTTGTTTTTAACTGTTAAAATTTGTATCACCGATCTACATCCTTTGCTGAGAGCTCCTTTCACAGGCAATTGGAGGCTCTCTCCCTCTTTCTCTATTTTGGATTCCAGTTTCTTTCCAGTTTCTTTTTTCTGATTCTTGTCAAGTTCTTCCATTTTCAGTTGGAAACTCGTTTTCTTTGTGGGAAGACACGTAAGAAAAATAAGACTGAAGTAGCCCACCTTGCTCCTTTCCTGTCATTCGTGGCCAACCTGACATTTCCTGGTTATCCTCGTTATTTTTGTCCCAATATACCTCTATTTTTATTTTATTTTTTCCAAAAATTTGTCTCTAGATTTTGTTTTTAGAAGTGCCAGCTTATTCTGGCCTACTAGAGTATCTTTTTTTTTTTTTTTTTTTTTTTTTTTTTTTAAACAGTTAATTCTCTCTAGATTCTCTGGTTTCTAATCAACTAATTCCTGCTAAGGTATTAATGGCTGATAACGGCTTAATGGATCAACTCTTTGGGATGACATTTGCATTTTCACTACTGCTTTTAAATCCTTACCCCAAAAGACCACATTATATGAGAATTTCAAGTATTCTTGTGGAGACAATAAGGAAAAACTTGTAGAAGGAAGAGAGCTTTTCCTAAGTCCCACTAATCACAGAACAGATATTTTAAAGTACTTAACCACATGTAAGTCTCGTTCTTATAAATAACATGAGGAAAGTCAATATGAGAAAACATAATGCACATTCGTCTTTGCTGACTTCAGACAGCTACAAAAGGAAGGCAGAACAGCTTTCTCACGTTTTAGAGGTTTCTAACGTGTCGCTAATCTGACATTTTGCTTTTTTATTCCCATCTATTTGATTTGATTAAATTTATCGTAAGATGTTTGTGGAATATCAAAAGCAGTGATTGCAATTTAACCTTTTCTTAATTACTTTTCAGTCATTAACAAAATGCCAACGAAATGCAGGCACTCTAGTGAACAATATATTATGCTGGCTAAAAGAGATTAGCGTCTAGAATCAGACACACCTAGATTCCAATCTCAACTTGTGCTCTTTTAAGAGCTGAGGATTCATAGGTAAATCACATCACTGGAGGCTGTTCAATGAACACCATAACATAGAGCCAGCGGCCAGGGCTCTCATGAGGATTAGTGAGATAAGTTCAGTAAAATGCTCTGAATAGTTCCTAGAACTAGTAAAAAGCCAATGAATATTTCTGTTGTGGGCATGTATGATTTTTAAGTAGAAAAACCTAACAAGCCCTTTCATATCAGCTTTGGGGTTTTATGATTCTTAGAAATTTCCTCAGCTTGCCTGACCAACTCAAGAAAAATTAGCAATACTTTCTATTGGATTCTAAGAAGCAGTCATGTGTTTATTCATTTACTTTTGTCATACATTCTTATATTTATGCATGTGCCCATTCAGCATGTATTAAGTACTTATTATATTAGAAGTTGAAAAGCAGTGGTAAATAAGACAGACATTCTCCCTGCCCTCAAAGAACTTACAGTCTAGTGGTCTCATTTTTAAACACGAAACGGGCTAAGGATAAAAGCCAAGGGTAAGTGAGGACAGGAAACATTCACTTCAATACATTTCACCTCATTTGTGAAAGAAAATCAACCATTTCACACCCACTGGAAGAGCTGTTACCACAAAAGCAAAACAAAGCAAAACTCTGAAAATAACAAGTGTTGGCAAGGATGTGGAACAATCAGAACCTGCTATTGGGATGTAAAATCATGTCCTTGCTGTGGAAACAGTGAAGCAGTCCCTCTAAAAATTAAAATAGAATTACCACGTAATCCAGCAATTCTAATTCTGGGTATATATCTAAAAGAAGTGGAAGCAGAGGCTCAAATAAATATTTGTATATCATTAGTACATTCACAATAGTGAAAGAGCAGAAACACCCCAAATGTTCATTGATGCATGAATGAATAAAAAGATGTGACATACACGTACAATGAAATACAATTCTGCCATGAAAAGAATCAAAATTCTGACACATGCCACAACATATATAGATACTAAAGAAATATGTGACGTGAAATAAACCACAAAAGAACAAATATTATATGTTTCCACTCATATAAGGTACCTAGAATATTCAAATTCATAAAGATAGAAAGTAGAATGCTGGTTAGTGGAGGCTGGAGGAGGAAGAAATAGGGAGTTAGTTTTTAATGAGCAGTTTTCGTTTGTGATGATGAAAAGTCCCGAAGACACCACTAGTGATGATGGTTATACAACAACAAGGTGAATGTACTTAATGCCACCAAACTGTACACTTAAATATAGTTAAAATGGTAACTTTTATGCTTTATATATTTATCACAATAAGAAAACATTACATTCTGTGTTTTCAACAGTTATCATAGATGGAAGTTGTGACTAATGTGTTTTTTTCCAGTATTTAGGGAATCTTAGCTGTCATTTGACTGGCTAAAAAGAAAAGCCAAATCAATAATTATACAGCAATAATAGGAGTTATGCTTCCTTTTAAGTTCTTTGTAAATGCAGCAAACTATTTCCATGCCTTCTTTCAGTCTAGGACTTTCCTCTCACCGAGATACTTTATTCTTTCACCTCTTCAGAAAAGCAAGAACCACATAATTAAACCCAACAGTCTAGTTTCACAGAGGCAGACATGGAATTCCAAAACATTAAATGAATATATTGTACCACTATAAATAAGTTGTGTTTAGTTAGTTTTAAATACTATAATTTTGTTGTTATTGTTTTTGTTGTTGAGATGGAGTCTTGCCCCATCTCCCATCCCAGACTGGAGTGCAGTGGCGTGATCTTGGCTCACTGCAACCTCTGCCTCCTGGGTTCAAGTGATTCTCCTGCCTCAGCCTCCTGAGTAGCTGGGATTGCAGGCATGTGCCACCATGCCCAGCTAATTTTTTTTGTATTTTAAGTACAGAGTTTCACAATGTTGGCCAGACTGGTCCCGAACTCCTGACCTCAAGTGATTCAACCGTCTCAGCCTCTAAAGTGCTGAGATTAGAGGAGTGAGCCGCCGTGCCAGGCCTATACATTTATTTTCCTAAAATTATTTTGAAACATGGATGTTTTAAAAAGTCAGAGGCTGCCTTTCCACACTTGCGCCATTACCTACAGGCACGTAGTGAATTTTAACAATGCATTTTTCCTACTTGGTACGTATGTTGTTTCAAACAAGAATGCTGCTGAGGTGTATCTTTGTTTAGCCAGTTAGGTCTTCACTGGCAATGAAAATTAATAGAGTACTTAAAAACGAAAACGAAAAAAAACCCAGCTCACTGTTTAACACTAAGCAAGTAGTTTAAAAGATATTTTTCTTTGAAAAACAAATGATAAACTAGAAAAAAACCATAAAAATATAATTAGCATGTGATTTTTTAAGGGATAATATAAATTTAAAATATACAAATAAATTTAAGAAAGATTTGATGAAATTCTTATGAGGAAAAACTGGCGATGTTTATTAAGGAAAGATTAAAGTGTTCTAAAGTATGTCTTTAACCTTTAAGTTGATTCTAGGGAAAGAACACATCTTTCTATAAATGAAGCTTTAATGCCACAGCCAGACATGAAAATATAAGGCCGCATGGATTACGTATCTGATGTGGCATGGTGCATCTTAGAGTTCTTTAATAACATGATTGCAAAAAATAAAAATGTTTCAATCATGCACACTGTTGTCTTCTAGGATACAATAATATAAACATTTCTAATAGTTTTAAAAATATGGTTAATTATTCTTATTAATTCATTGAACAGATGTTTAATGAGTACTTTGCAGGCATCAGACACTGTGTCATGTTTTAGTGCACTGGGATAAACAAAATCAAGAGTAGCTCCTGCTCGCCTGAACCTTATGATTGAGTTGCTCACCTAATACACCTTACTTCGTTTCAAACCATCAGTGGCTTAGCTTCCTCATTCCAAAGATACTTTTTCTGGCCGCTTAATTTCCTGTTCTATAGACTATACAATCATGATCCTATTTCTTTTTTTTTTTTCCTTATAGTTCTGCCATATGGAAACCAAGAAATATATAATCATTTGCTTTCCAAGCTAAAGAAAAAAAGCCCTTAGGTAACATTTGACATTAGTTTTAATAGATCCTAATGTTTTGGGAAATGGTCCATTTCTCTCTCAAAGTAAAGGCAAGAAATTTACTGAATAACGTCTTTGTGGAGAACAGAAATATGATTGGGAATAACAGAGATATAAATGTGTGATTAAAAATATTCTATTGCTTTAAAAAACTGTTTAATTTTACTACTCTAAATAATTTGTTATAAAAAGCTTCAGGCTAGGATGATGGATAATTGAAAACTGGAAAAAGAAATGCACTCCTTTAAATGAATTTTTCAAACTCAATATCCTTAGGTTAAACAGCCATATACAAATTTTCAAGATTTGCTCACGGAAGGAATAAATATTGAATGCCACTTTATTAAGTACAACTGAGCACACAAACTATAATCAAACTCACAGATAATATGAACTGTTTAATATCAAATATAGGAGTATTACAAAGACTGCTAACTAGCTTTCAATAATTACTTTCCCCCCTTGCATAGATGTAGATCTTTACCTGGATATTTGGTTATCCAATATCCCTTGCAACTCTATGTGGCCACATTAATATGTTTCAGCCAATGAAGTGATACATGTGTAAACGTTGTATGAGACTTCAGGGTAGTGGCCTTAAAGGGTGAGAATCACCCTTTATCTTTTGATTCTATTTTTCTCCTATCTGGAACTTGGATGTAATATCTGACACTCAAATTGCCATTTGGGATATTTGCTTTGTACTAAATATAAAGCAGAAAGATGGAAAAAGCCTTCCTTCCTGACTCCATGGAACACTATGATAGCCTTGAACAGTCTATTTCTATATTCTCATGTAAGAAAGGAAGAAATATTTATCTTGTTAATTTCAGTCTCCATTACTCAGAGCTGAACCTAATCCAAACTCATACCAGAGTGTGTACTCTACATAAAAATAGGGTGCTATGTGTGACAAAGCCTAAAAAGCATATGGAATTGCCTGTGGTGGACACCAGGCCTTGAAGACTGTGGAAAGCTGAGATCTTTGTCATACAGTAGCTAAATATTTGGTTGTATTGTCAACTGCTGTCTTTAGAAGGCAAATTAGGTGTCAACTGAGACTTCCATGTTAAGAGAAATGCTTGGAAAGACTCAAGGGCTCTTGTGCACTGGCTCCTTCTTACTGTGTTTAGCAAACTCTCCAGGAGAGAAATGAAGTTAGTCTAGAACTCACCAGCCTAAAGGCTGAGATGAGAATAAAGCTACTTTGAAGCAGAAGGTGCTTTCTTCTTATGTTGACAGTCTAAAATGATGGAGAATCCCCAGTTCAGAAGCTTGAAAGAAAAAAAAGAAAAAGAAAATAACCCTGTGTCCTAAACTGCATTATGGTGTAAGTTTAAACCATGGCTGCCAAGAGGCAGCTTTAGAAGGAAGTGAGGCTATGACCCTGGAATGTCTTTCATCACCTTCAGGTAAGGGTTGTCTACCAGACTTTGGGGGACAGTACTGTTGCACTGATCAGATTAAGGATATCGTCCACTGAAGGGTTATTCTTTTTCAGGACCTCAAGGTAGTTTGACATTAGCTGAAAGGCAGAGAGAAGAAAAGGAGGGAAGAGTAAGTACTCTTGAAGGCACATTAGAGGGCTCACCTCCACTGGGAATTGGCAGAACACAGAGGTAAGTACGAAAAAGAATAGTCAACAGGCTTTCAACTATGTCAAGAACAGATGTTTAGGTGTGGTTATTTGCACATAGAACTGCCTTAAACAAAATAGATGAGAAGAGTACAACATTTTTGAGAAACTTACATTGCCAAGGACACCATAAGCATGGCCTGCAAAGGTTTGTGCCCTCTCAATGACTACAGCAGTCCTTAATCATTAATTTGTATCAGCAGTAGGTCAGTTATGAAAGCATGCAGCCCACCAGACAGGAAAAATCAGAATACCCTTCTCAGATATGATCACGATATGGCTTCCCATAGGGACCTCTGCGAGAGTGAAACCCTGGATCACAAAAGGCACTGGAAAAATAGTCTTTTTGCTATTCCTGCCTAGCAAGATTTTAAAATTGTTATGGACCAGCAATGATTATGTGTCTGTCATGCTTTTATTTTCAAAAGAGGAGTGCATTTCACAGTTAACAGGTTTTTAATTTATATTCTACTATACCACAAGAAATAAAACCTTGACCTGACGAAGAGATCTGTACATCATCCGAGATAGATTTGAGACGGATGCAATAATTTATGAGATTTTGGGAAGGTCTCACTTGAAGGAATATAAAAATGTTCTATGTATGGGAAAAAGGGTTAATACAGATATTTCTGTGTACTAATGTTGGTACATACTGTCAGTTTTCCCTACAATGTTTTCATGATCTTTTCAGTAGTAAAATCTCTCCACACCTTTCTTTGAGGGGAGGGGGTGCTGGATTCATGAATGTCTGGGAGAATTTTATTTCCCAGCTTGCTTTGCAACTAGTTGTAGCCACAGGACTAAGCTCTGACTGACAGGATACGTGTAGAAATATCTTCAGCATCTTTCAGGAAGTGCCCTTAAATACAGGTGCTCCATTACTCTGTTCACTTCTTTCTTCCTGCTGTATGGAATGGGGATGGAAGACATCTTGACCAAGAGTGAGAAACAATGTACTAAAGATGGTAGAAAATCTAGATAGATTAGAACTTGTTAAAATGTAGGTTGCATGCTAGATGCAACCCGCCATTTGTTTTTGTAAATGTTTTACTGAAATACAAACATACCCATTTATTTTCGTATTGTCTGTGGCTGTTTCTCTCTACAAAGCAAAGTTGAATAGTTGTGAGAAAGATCACACGGCCCACAAAGCTTAAAATATTTACTATATGATTCTATATAAAAGAGTTTGCTGATGCTTGAAATAGAATTCATACTTCATGAAACCACAAAATGCCATACCAGCACCTTCATCAAGTTTAAATCGTTACTAAGTTGGATTTCTATAATTATATAGCTGAAGACTAGCCTAATAATTTGGATTTTCCCCTCTATCTTAAAAGTTAATGTTATTATATCTATAATATTTTCAATATAGAAATCCTACATTTAACATTACTCATTTCTGGGTGTCATGGCTTAT